>NC_065513.1:15911784-16253264 GCF_006386435.1 Epinephelus moara
GTGGACTAACTTTGCACTTGAAGGTTGCTCATTCACTTACGTTTTAACAGGTCTGACGCTACTATGCGCCCCGGCTGTATCTAGGCTAACGGCAAACATGCTAACTATTATTTTTATGTCACTAGTCACTTGAAACAAATTTAGGAAGATAGGAGACAGGTTGACATAAACCAAAATTTCCCTTTAAGTCCCATGTCCTGAAGGCTTATCAAGGGTGTTCCTCCAAATCCTGCTTGCAGCCATGGAGAAGAAACAATCATGTAAATACTACAGTGTGACTGTGGACTAGCCCTTTTACATGGACGTGTGTGCAGAACATTGCTTTTTTTCTTTTTCTTTAATTATGCCTTTTTACATAGGCAGTGTCACACAAACCCCAGCCGAGGCATCACAAATGTACTCACTCCTTATTGGCCCTAAATATTTTATTAAATTTTCCAGTCAGTCAGGCCACTTTGTAGCAGATGAACTGGACAGCTTCCATTCAGTGGGTTTTAAATCAGAATCCAGTATTGTGAACCTGGTGTAAATAACTTTTATCTAAACATTTGTGCGATTAATTATGAGCCACTAATGATGATAAAACTAAAAAATGTGAGATCTTTAATATCAAGTATTGGAGCAGTTCTACTGAGCATGTGGGCGTGCTTTTGTTTTGCATTTTATGCCATTTTTAGTGTAAATATTTATATGTTGAAGTTGTTTACTGTCATTATAAGCAGGATTTTACACCACAGGGAAACACAGTAGAAGAGCGCTGCTATCTCAGTTTCCATGTCGACATGTTTGGTCACATGTCCTCTGGATAAAAGCATCACCTCTGAAGGATAACTTTCTCACAGTGGCTTAAACTATGTCACGTATCTCATTTTTACATAACAAAATCACTTTCAGAATTTTGATAAATGTATATGACGTAGACATGACACTAGACAGCGGACAAAAGGCCAATAACATTTTTACAGCAGTTTTCTTTATGAATGCTGCGGTAGGAGCTAAATATATATTATCATAACGCAGCTGCAGTTTCACCCTGCTGAATTTAAAGTAACATTCTTTCGCTGTTTTTCTGTGCACCAGCTGTCATCAATACCAAGTGCTTTATTCCACACGCTACAACTCAGCAGTTCTCAGGTTTTTTTTTGTTGTTGTTGTTTTTTCGATTTTAGCCGTACTCACTCAGAGAAAGATTTCTTTACAGTTTGTCTGCTGCGTGACGTCTCTTCCACCCCGTTCTGGTTGGCATCAGCTGCATTTCATTGCCAAAAGAATTATACTGTAGGCCTCTTATCTTTACTTCTAGCTGCAGTTAAGGGTAGTGAACGTTTCCATCGCATGGCTTCACTCGAACTTTACTTATATGGTATACACACGTGTGAACCCAAACACATTACAGAAGGCACTGTTTGCTTTTGAATTGATTTGTCTTATTTTGTTTTGTTGGTTCATAGTCTCCCACTGTAGCACCAGTGCTGTATAATATTTTTGACGTGTGAATTATTTGTTAGATTTTTTTCGATCTGGCTTTAATAACGACTAATTGAAAGAATTTGAAATATGTTTGTGGTTTGTTACTTCCATCCATCCTCTTATCCATCAGCTGGATTGAATCCCAGCTGACATTTTAATTTTTTGAGTGTTTTGTGAAATTTTCCTACACAGCTGCGTGGAACCATCCACGTTCAAACAGAAATACTTTCATGCATTAATCACAGGTAGTCGTTTCCAATTTGGAGTGTGAGTCATGTCAAGTCTCGCCATAACAAGATTAAGTCCAGTGATGCAAATGTTTGTGTAGATTGAACAGTTTGTAAGTAACAAACATTACTGTTGACCAGTCATGGGAGTGCAGTGCATTATATAGCCAGTATTACCTTCAGATTAACTCTGGTCAAACACTACATCATTGTCATATTCCACTTTTGTAAATAAAATATTACCCTCGTTAAGATGTTGTATTGTTATTTTTAGGCTTAACTGTGTACACAGTCTGTATTGCAACATGCCAGAGATTTTGTTAACAACCACAGTCATTGCTGTACAGTCAATTTGAGTCACATCTTGGTGAGGTGCTATGTGAGAGACGTGATCAAGTACAGCGACATTTGTTTCTTTCGTGAAGCTGATTCACCTGAATGGTTGGTTAACCTAATACGTGCCTCAGCTTGTGCACCCTGGGCTTCACCTGTTCCTACGGAAAGGTGTCATACAAGAAATAGGTATTTATTATTCCTATTATTAAATCTTCTAGTTAGTTATATCGACATGAAGCAAAATCTCACTAATGCCGAAGTTTGTGTCGGTCAGATTTATGAAATATTGACCAGACTTATTCAAAGTGGCGCTAACTTAACTTTATCTCTGTGTTGTGCATTTATTTATCGTGGTATTCAGTCATGAGTTGAGCTGCCATTATTTTGCAGCAGGAGAAAAACTGCATCTAAAACAGCCTGCCCTCTGAAGCTGGAATGGGCTGGCTATTTAAGACATGTTGTTCAGACTCAAAGTCCTCAAGGGTCGACAAATCAAGAGACTGATTCTGACCTTTATTGCATTTCATTTTTTGTGTTGATTCAGTGGTGAAACAGCAGCAGGTTGGAGGGAGACTCAAACATGGATTGCCTCCTAAAAATTCATAAATCACAAAGACTTTATAATACTTGATCAATTTTAAATATTTGCATCGTCATAGCTCCGATATTAAACATCGTAATGACAGAATTGGCTGTGTGTGATATTAACAACACAACTACACTGCTGGCTCATTTTGATGTGAGCAATCAAAGCAGAACTGTCTGACCCATGTGGAGTCTAAACACACTGAGTGTTAATGCTGAAGGAGCTGCTCTGTTGGTATTGATTTTATGTTGACGTGGGTTGTGGGGGTCATTGTCTTCAATTAAGCCATACCACAATGGTAAATCACACAAG
Source organism: Epinephelus moara (assembly GCF_006386435.1). Lineage (NCBI taxonomy): Eukaryota > Metazoa > Chordata > Actinopteri > Perciformes > Serranidae > Epinephelus > Epinephelus moara. The sequence continues at coordinate 15,914,716 of NC_065513.1, forward strand.
ATTTGACCTTTGACCTTTGCAACTCTCCTCAGCGTTTGAACCATTTTGCGTGCAGTTTCATTCTAACTGTCACTTGACAGCGAACACACGGGCAGAACTTGAGCCATTGTTCAAACCTGATAAATGATTCACAGTCATTTATTGAGCAGCACTGGCCATATTTTTACAATGCATTTGAAAAGCAAGTAATGGAAATAAAGCTGCCAGCTTACAGTTATTTAAGTAACTTTAAAGTTAACATTTAATTTAAACATGTAGCAGAATTAAAAATCATACTCATGGGGTATTATAATAGATAAATAACCTGTGAGCAGAGCCCACAGATTATTTCAGAGCAGCAGATAAATCCATTTACATTTACATTATGTCATTTAGTGCCCATTTTAAAGAAAATAACCTTGAAATATTTGTCCTAAAATTACTTTTTTTTTCTACAGATTTATACATTTTCCAATTTTGAAATGTATTTTTTTTTTTTGACGTTTTGATTCTTTTATCCTTGTTTTCCTTTACAGTGCGGCTGTAAAATGGTTCCTTGTTTAGTGTTTGCAGCTTCACAAGGTTATTGAAGCTACTGGCCACATGTCATGGCACTTTTTTGTGGTTTCTTTTTTTAAATTTCACATAAGCACAAATAAAATCAGCAAGAGAACACATGACTAAATTCAGGTTACTCTCTTTTTATTTATTAGTATTACCAACAGCATCATGCACTTTTTTAAATGTCATTTTCTTATGTTTTTACAAAATGGTGTGTATAACATAATTCCTTACATCAGTGTAACATTAAACAGGCCAGAGATACAGTAACTTATAAAAGTAAATAGCTTCATTTCTACAGCCTGTCTAGCTCTTTGGTTGGATGACCACAATGACCTCTTCTGAACATGCTTAAATGCCTCAACTTTGTATTCAAAACTAATTACTGTCATTACAGCATGCAGGTCTGCTGAGAAGCGCGCGCATGTGTGTGTGCGTGTGATTTGCAGGAAGTTTGTCAGACGTGGTGTGGCCCGAGACGCAGGACGGAGAAAGCCCTGCGGTGTTTGCGCAGCAGCAGTCGGATCTTATCGTCGTCAGAGTCGGGGTCCAGAGGCTTGTTGTACTCCTCGTCCTCCACCTCGTTCTCCGAGGCCTCGCCGCCCTGCCCCGCCAGGCTGGCCTGCGTGGAGCTCGGCTCTGTGGCGCTCTTCTTCCTCCACTTGGTGCGTCGGTTCTGAAACCACACCTGAACACAACATGTTGGGATTAGTCTGCTGCAGGCACCGACTTGCTTTGTCTGGGGCCACTTTAGCAGAATATCAGTTGATAATTAAATATTAATAATGTTTAGCAGTATATTGAATAGATTTTCAACCTTTCCACATTTGCTGTCCCGACTTTGGCAGGAGGCAAATCTAGTTGCAGGGGCGTTTCTAGTATTTGAGGACACTTGGGGCTAAGCCCAGATCGTTGTTAGGAGGTTGAGGGATCCTTCCTTACCATATTTTTTAATAAACAAGTTTTATGTCAGTGTTTTTTAGATGCACTCTGACACCTTATTTACATTCAAAGGACACAAAGATTTCCCAGTGTGAATTAATTTATTTTTATGTGAATTAGAAAATTGTCGGCGGGCCACCTGCCATCTTATTGTGGGCCAGATTTGGCCTGGGGGCCGTAAGTGGAATATGATTAGGCTTGTGTCTGTGGATGTGAATTTGTGTTGTTTGATCAGCTCACAGACATTGTGCAAGAGAAAGCTATGAAAATCATCCATGACCTAATTTCTGCATGAAGTAGATGTATGTGTGTGTGTGTGTGTGTGTGTGTGTGTGTGCGTGCGTGCGTGTGTGTGACCTGCTGATCACAGATTAGCTTCAAGCTTGTTGTTTTTCTTACTGCAGTTGTATGTATAAATAGGTCAACTTAATTTCTGTTGTACCTTTTACTACACACACACACACACAAAATAAATGAATGAATAAAAATAAAATAACAAAAATCATGGTAAAGGTCAAACATGGAGAAATAAAATCCAGTACATCAAGAAAAACAAAATAATTTAGAGTAATATGTTTTGAAGTCACCTCACTGTAAGTTATAAACCCCCCTCACACAAAAGCATAATTTTAACAGCATTAATATAAATGTGCTTTTATCTTTACCTTGACTTGTGACTCAGTCATGCCCAGAGAATAAGCCAGTCGCGCTCTCTCAGGCCCGGCCAGGTACTTGGTCTGCTCAAATGTTTTCTCCAGAGCAAATATCTGATGTCCACTAAATGTTGGTCTGGTGTGTTTCTTCCTGCCTGACATCTCCCCCAGATGACCACTACCTGGAAATATCATAGAAAGAAAAATATGCAAGAAATGACTCAGCTGGATTATTAGACTTTTACATAGAAATTAGATGCAACCAATGAAATTCTTCAGTTTCTGCAGACAGCTGGGACAGAATTTTTCACTGCATGACAAAACAAAATGTCAGCAAAAAGATCCCTTAATCAGTTAATCAGTAATCTGTTTGTTTGACTATATAATTAATATTGTATAAGTTTAATAGAACAATTAATTATAACAATTTAATGAGCAGCCTTGTCCACATATATAAAAGCGAAATTTCTTGATAGGGTGTTTGAAGTGTCACATAAACCCATCAACCTCTGTAAGTTCTTGTTTTTGTGTTTTCTTTTACTTAGAAATGACTCTTAAAATGTGCACTCAAACATTTTTAATATTAGTAATAACAAACAGTATCTGAAGAATTATGCAACTTTTCAAACCATTAGCTTTTGAAGTTGCATATTTCTGTATCTTTTCTTATTAGTCTGAATTTCTCTTCTTTTGTAAAGACAAAGGGCACTCTGGCATCACTAAAAGCTAACACGCCTTGTTGAGTTCTCAGAGACAGACACAAGAAAGTTGTAATGTGCTGATGAGCTGGATGTTGAGTCCATGCTGCAGTACTGAGACTCACTGTTGGTGCACTGCTGCCTCCCTCCTCTCCAGTCACAGCCGCTCTCCGCCCAGCAGCTCACACTGCGACCCTTCATGGGGCACTCGGCGCCAGGCTTGGAGAAGCCGCCCAGGGAAGAGTTGTAGTCTCGGTTATAGTACATGGACGTGCTGGTGACGGAGGGGCTGAACCCCCCCATGGTGGAGTATCCGGACAGCAGGGTGGTGGTGCCCGTGGAGCCCATCATGGAGCGGCTCAGGATGTCGCTGATGCCGTGGGGCGTCCCTGCCTGCAGCTGGCTGTTCAGGCCTGGGTTGAGCTTGTAGAAAGAGTTGGGCACTGAGTACTGGCACACTGGTGCCTTGAGTTCCGAAGGGAATTGGTTCAGGCTGTTGTTGAACAGGAAGGACCCCTGGATGTTTGGATCCATGGGAAGTAACTGTAACTCTGCCTCCAGGTCTCAGTAACACATCCAATAAGATCCAGGCAGGAAAAGACCTCTGATGGGCCCACAAGGTGTTCTCTCACCCACAGGCGATGTCTTGGATCTGGGATCACACCCACCGTCCCCAAATCTTTAAGAGCATGAATAGCAATTTCAACAAAGTCCCTGTTTGCAAAAGTTGCTACCACATCAGAAAAAGCAGACAGACTCTTCACTCTCACCCCTCAGCCACAGTGTGTTCTGTGATAATCCCATATCTGACGTCTCGGGCGAGCCCTCTGGACACAGATGTTAGTGTTCTCCTAAAGACACATGCCGCCTGCCGGCTCTCTGCTCAGAAGTCATAAATAAGCAGTATCTGGAAATGGAGTGGCACCTTGATAAAGATAGGCCACATTAGAATGCAGCCTGGGATTGGCCTGGGTCTCACAGCCTTAATGCTTCTCTATTGGCTCCTCGCTGAGAGCCAAGCCTTTTATTGGAAGGCAGCAGATTGATAGTGTTTTGAACAGGTGGAGTGGGAACAAGTTGATTTTTTGATGGCCTGCCATGTCTGACCAAGTGTGGTGGAGCAGAGGCAGCTGAGCCTGGAGTACACAGAGGAGGAGAAGACGAAGGGATGCTCTGTTTCCTGGTTTAATACTGCAGAAATACAGTTTTGAAACATACAATTATATTCTTGTATTGTGGGTAACATAAACACAACCCCAAATGAAAGAAAATCTGCATTCTTGCACCACTTTATGTGAATTAAAACACTGATTCAGTTCATGAATTTAACAGTGTGGTATCTCTATCACTAGCTTATTGTTCTTCTATTCAGTGCTGTCAATGGCATATATATTCAGGAAATTAAAAAATATTGTCAAAAATATATCAATCAAATGTCACTGTGGAATCTCATATTACAATATGCAGTGGCAATACACCACATCTTATGCTATATATGTAAATTTAATACAGGTGTTTTCGTGTTAATGTATCGTGGGGTTTTGAATTAGAATCAATGAAAATATAAATGTTTAATTTTAATGTTTGGAAGTCTTTACTGTATTAATTCAGAAAATTAAAACCTGATATGAGGTTGGTATCGGGCCACACACATTTCAATAAGTATCTGAATCTATTTCAATATAATTTAGTGCTAAAATAATAATTTGACACACAAATGAACGGATAAACTGCGACTAAGAGAGAAGTTAAGGTTTTATTGAGCTTAATTACATTTTACTTGCCACCATATCAACCATATTAAAGTTGTTATTGTTTTATTGTGCCTTATAATGAACTCACTGACCAAATTGAGTCTTAAAAATGTTAATATCATGTTACACATTGTGTTTTTTGAATTTGGCTGGGTAGAGCTGATGCAATACTTGCAATAATTTATGACATATGGCATTTTAACTACAGGATGTACAGAGAATATAACTTTCTTGTGTGCACAAAGTAGAAACGCATGCCTAAAATTAAACAATTGCCCTAAAGGACGTCAAACGCACATTAATAACAGTTTCATATATTTCTGTGTTCCATCTAATACACGTTAAAACATGCCTGCAGCTGTTAAATGTATTCCAGGTGTGGCTTGCAGTGTTTGTCAAGTGACAGGATGTTGGGATTTCTCGGGAAAAAGTCACGGGATAGTTGGTCATAGTTAGGGTAGATCTAGTAACTTTCCAAGAGTGATGATGTCATTCTGGATTTCCAGCAAGGTCTCCTCCTGTCACATGGTCGGGACTGCCAACCAATGAGAACTAAAGACATGAGGATGTGCGTCCTGTGGAGGGCGACAAAGCTCTGAACACACTGCTGCGTGAGGGTGTGCTGGATTCACCAGAAACAACCTGAGGAAATTTTACAGTATTTTGCGTGCTCTCATTACTGAACTATGTGTGAAGCTCCCTCAAACCTACAGAGCTGGTTGGAGATGAGATATGAAATATCCTGGTGGTACTTTTCCAGAGTCTCTTTTAGAGGAAGTGGTACTGCAGCAGTCTGTTTCCCAGAAAGCCTGTTGGACTTTGGCTCTGATAAAATGGCAACAAAGGGGTCAGAACTTTCACACATTTGGTTTATATGAATAAAAATAATGTAAGATACATAGAAGGACATTAGATGCAGCTCATTCTACAGTTAACACAAGAAAGTACAAGAATCTGATACATGAGAGCAAATTAAATATACTCAAAGGTTGCATTCAGGCTTATATGCACATGCAGGCAACAGCACATGAAGAGAAAATACAGTCAGGGTAAAGTTGTGCACAAGGTCATGCATTTCTTATATTCATGATACTTGTGTTTTACCATGGGCACATAATGAAAGTGATAATGATTTCGAGCATAAACCACAAAGCTCAGGAACTCACATTGCGGTTTTATGTTTGCATTATCACTCTGAAGGTCAGGTTGAAAAGAGACTCACAAAAGAAAAAAATGTTGGCATCCTGCCTTCCCAGCCTCCTCCCAACTGAGGGTAAATTTCCAAACTTTGGTTCCTCCCTCACTCCGCCTCCTTTCACTTTCCCATGTGATGGAGGAGGGAATGTTTGTGTTTTGAAACCACACGTGCGGCGTGTTATAAAGGCTGCCAGCACTCATGCTTCATTAGAATTAAAGCAAGACACAGAAGTGAGCACATCATCTCTCAAGACATAAAGAAAACTACTGTCTGACTCTTCAAGATGGTGAAGGAGAGCGGCAACGGGAACTCTGGTGAGATATTTATTCTTGGTCTTCAGCCTGTACAGAGAACTTGATATGAAATTTATGATAATGCTTTAAATGTCAATAAGATCCTCTGTTAATCACAGTTTGTCAAGTTATATTTAGCTATCAATCCAAATTAACGTATGAGTTTTGATGTTTTTTTCAGCTAAACTTAAGACTAAAACTAAATATAAGTTATTTTACAATTTTACATTTTAGTGAAAAAAATTAGTAAAAATTACTTTTTAATGGTAGTGACAAACAAAAAAAAACAGAAGCGAGCTGTTCATACCCAGGTCTTTTCTTATCAGTTACAAATGCTGTAAAACCGGTGATAAGCAAACAGAGAGGAAGCCTCTAAATAAATAGGAGCAGTTAGGGATTTATGACCTGTGCTGTAAAGTGTGAAATAAAGGAGGCAGCTAGAAACTATATGATTTACTGGAAATGTTCAGCTTGTCACTGATGGATAGTAAGTCCCTAATATATTAAAAAAAAAAAAAAAAAAAAAAAAAAGTTGTTGCTTAACACTACATATGTGTGAGTCACACCTGCAGGATACATCTGTGTGTTCACAGCTGCCTCGTGGATTAATAACTCTTTGTAACTCGTCTATTGTCAAATAAACAAATCTCTTTATTGAAAACAGTGTCAACGTCAGTTATTTATCTTTGCAAGAACTTCCCAGCTTCTTCTTGTTGTGGATGTCTGTAACGATCATGAAATCTGTCAAAAGAATTCCCTGTATGACAACATGGCTCACGTGACAAGATTCTTAACTGTGTTTTTGTTACTTTTACAGATATTGGATCAGAGATGTCACACAGGTGCGGCCTGTCCTGCCTCGGTCCTCTGACCTTCCACCCCCGTGTTGTGGGGGACATGGTCCGCCTCAGCCAGGGGTGTCGCCTGGCAGAGAAGACGAAGAACACATTTAAGAATGGCCTGGTGTTCAGCAGCCGCCCAGTGAAGATCCAGGAGAGGATTCGTCTGAGGGTGGAGAAAGATTCATTCAACTGGCACGGAGCTCTGCGTGTGGGCTTCACCACTGTGCCGCCCTCAGCCAGATCTCTGCCTCTGCCCCTCATGGCCATCCCCAACCTCACTGACACCCAGGGGCACTGGGCCACTCCTGTGCATGAATCCCTCTGCAAAGCAGGTTCAGAGTTGGAGTTCTGGGTCTCTGCTGGGGGCAATTTATACGTCACAGGCAACAACAGCAAAGAGCACAAGCTACTAACAGGAGTGGATCTCAGCCAGCCACTGTGGGCCATGATAGACATCTACGGACAGACACGCTCCATTTTCCTCCTGGGTAAGTTTACTATGAATAGCAAATATGTTTCGTTTGTAGTACAGCCTGTTTTTCATGTGGTTATTTTTTTCACACGCACTGGCAATGCCAAGTAATTGTTTGATTGTCATATAAACATGATGTGATTAATGCTTCTACTCTTTGCGGCAGGTTCAGAGAAAAGAAATCTGTTTCGCACCAGACGGTCCTGTCCTGCACCTGAACGCCTCACCTCATCTGATGTTGACAGTCACTACAGTTTGACATCTGATGTCTCGAGCCTCTGTGGAAGCAGTGATGAATGCATCTCCTGTCTTGACATGGACGAAGGTAAGAATGAGTCCCTTCAACCAAACAATTGCAACTGATTTCAGTGTTGTGCACATTTCTAACCAGAGAGAACTTTCCTTTAATGTCAGTGTTGTGATTCCTGTTTTGATCACAGGTGAAGGCAGCGGCTGTGTGGTGTGCATGGAAAAACAGGCCAGAATCACTCTGCCTTGTGGCCACCGGTGTTTGTGTAACCAGTGCGCCTCCAGGGTCTTCCAGCAGTTTGGCACTTGCCCGCTGTGCAGACACAAGATCAGAGCTCCATCAGAGGAGGGGAGTTGTGTCTCAGGGCTGCTTTGAGCTCCCAGACACCAGGCGGGGTGTCTCAGGGCTGCTTTGAGCTCCCAGACACCAGGCGGGAATCACCACCAAATACAAGCTACTGATTGACTGTGACAAAAAGAAGAAAAACATTGAGTAGCACCTACTGAACGTGTCCTGATTGAAGCCAGGAACTTTTGTCACGTGTCTCTCAACCCTCTCTTCCTTCTTATGTAAATGTTGTACAGCATGTGTAAGATAAGATGTATAGAGATGCTGACGTGAAGATACTATGCACTGGTGTATTTTCTCATGATGTAAAAGAAAGAATACTGTGAAACTGCTGCTTGAAAACTTTTATTGTGATTGTTAAATAAGGATAAAGACAAACATGAATCCTTTTTGATAAAGACTATCTATGATGCACTGAAAGCACATGTAAAGTAATGTACATTTACTGTACAGAATATTTTGCCTATTTGATGGAGTAAATCTTAAATTATTCTTGTAAAATTATATTTTTATATTATTTGTTTGTCTAAATATGGCTGTAAAAATAAAATGGATTATATCTTTCACAATATTGTCTTATCTTATTCTTATCTTCGCTGAATGTGTTGTTACGATATCTATTTTAAAATGTGTGTGATACAAACTCCTAAAACGTATGTGTCTATTATCGTATACAGTTAATATATATTTCTAAACATTTATTCAGTGAGAATTATTTAATTTAATAAGTGAATTTGACAAAACAGGTTGACCATGAGGGAGACTGCTTTGTCAAGACTGAACTGTGGAGCTCAGAATAAGAGCATGTTTTTCATGTTGCAAAGAATTCAAAATAAGAAATAATTCTTATTTTGAAAATAGATACAATACTAGCACAAACAGGAGCAAATACACATGTGCAGACCACTGATGAAACTAAATCTACAGTGCCTAATCTTTACTCAGGTTGCAACAGGAGCTACATACCTTACATTACTCTGTACCATTTTTGCACGCAGCTTATTTCCAGAGGGTTCTTCAAATGTGAAAGTGCAGCAAGCAGCCAGTTTCGTTATTACTTGTTTACAGTTATAGCTGTCAAATCAAAATAAACAATATCACTGCAGCAAATGATTAACGAAGCTGGTTAGGATAAAACGAAATACAGACATACAAGTGTTTATAGTTTGACCTTGAGGATCAAAAGTGGCTGACGGTGCATGAAATGAGCACCATCAGCACCAAATGTTTTAGGTCACTTATTCACATTTTAACTGATGAAGCTCAATCAGGACAGATTGTCTTCGTGCCCACTATGCTCACAGGAGAATTATGAGACAATTGACACCTGGGCACAGACATGCAAAAGGCTCCACCACCTCCTGTACATAGGAGCAAGACACACAGAGTTGGTGGTGGTTTTATCTCTTTACCTTTATCTTTGTATTTTTGTTTTATTTTGTGTCTCTTTGTAGTGATTTTGTGTCTTTTTTGGTTATTATGTGTCTCTTTGTGGTTGTTTCCCCCCGTTTTGTAGTTATCTTGTGAGTCTTTGCATTTCCTTTGCATCTCTTTGTGATCTTTTTGTGTTTCTTTGCGGTCGTTTTTTAGTCTCCTCCTGGTTGGTAGGTGTTAATTTAATTGACATTTTTCAGATGAAGCCCAGAGGGGCCCCTGGCACTTTGGGCCTGTGTCTGGTAGGCCCATTTAGTAATCCAGTGGTTCTCAAATGGTGTGCCAATCTAGGTGTGCTGTAGGATTTTGTGATAGCCACACATTATTACTGCAATATTCAACTGGGCCTGTACAAAAAGTTATGAATGATTTTTTTCACTAGCTGTATCAGTATGTTGTGCACCCATAAGCCCTGATTTAAATGAGTTGACAGTTTCAGCCGACCTCAGATATCCTGGAAGTTTGTTCCACAGGCGGGGAGCATAGAAACTAAAGGCTGCTTCACCTTGTTCGGTTTTGATCCTGGGAACACTGAGTAAACCTGTTCCAGATGATCTGAGGGGTCTGGATGCTTCATAACGTACAAGTATATCAGAGATGTATTTAGGCCCGAGACCATTTAGTGCTTTATAGACAAGTAACAAGATTTTAAGGAGAAAGCCTTGACTGGGACCATAGATTGCTTTATTGCACAGAGCAAATTAGCAGTGAAGTTGACCTACCACTGAAAGAAAGGAGAAAAATACCTGTCAGTAGACAGACATGAATGTTACCTGTCTTATTTTTTCTTATTTCTATTGTTTTATGGAATGGTAAGAGTGATAACACACGTTATAGGCGCTATTGTGCACCAATAAAATACAGGTGTGCCTTGAGATTTTGGCTTGCTCTTTGGTGTGCCTTGGGCATAAAAAGTTTGAAACCTACTAGTAATCCATCCATGGCTATTTTTATTTCTTCTTTCTGTCTTCTCCGAATTTTGACCCAGTCAGCTGACTGAAGGCGCTCACTCTTTCACTTGCACCAATCAGATTTTGTCACAATCCTCCTCCCGAGGCGAATGAAAAAGGAATCTGAAATGCAAACACAGGCTGGCGTTGTCCTATATATCTTTTAAAGGTGACCCTCATGGTTTGTAGAATATACATTCCAGCAGCATATAAAGTCACAAACAACAGCAGATCAAACCAATAACAATAAAGTGTTGACATGAGCTGCCCTCTAAGGTTCATGATAGACATTTATGCATGTCCAAAATTCTGTCCTGTCAAAAGCTGGTCAGTATTGTAACACAAATCTGATCAGCTGAGATACAAAACTGAAGCAGGTTGTTCAGTTAAGGATTTATGACCTGTGCTGTAAAGTGTGAAATAAAGGAGTCAACTAGAAACTATGTGATTTACTGGAAATGTTCATCTTGTCACCGATGGATGAAAGGCTTTTCAAGTAATTCAAGTTGGGACATACTGTATGTGTGAGTCACACCTGCAAGATAAATGTTTGTGCTCTCGACTGGCCAGTGGAGGATCACTTATTGTAACTTGTCTATTGTTCAATGAACAAATCGTTTTATTGAAAACAGTATTAAAGTAGGATTTAGTGGCATCTAACAGTGAGGCTGCAGAACTACAACTTTTCCTTTGTGCCAGGTGTGTAGTCGAACTACTGTGGCCGATGCAAAAATGCACATGGCCCTGTCTAGAGCCAGTGCTTGATTTGTCTGTTCTGGGCTACTGTAGACTGATGAAAACATGGTTATGAATATTATATTCTGCCAGATGTTTCTAAAAATTGCACACTAAACCTTTAACATATGTAATTTATGTTTGCATGAATGGGACACCCTCACCTGTTTCTCTAAAGTGAAAGCACCTGTCTGCTACTTTCATTATTACGTTTTATTATTTGATTGTCTGTCATAGTTGTCATTTGTCAGTCAGAATCAGGTTTTATTGATGCAGTAAAGGACGGGATTAATGAGCATCCTGTGAAAATATAGAGAAAACATTGGCAATGTGACTATAATGTGACCTCGAGGATCAAGATATGGTGTTATGGTGTTATAAAATGGTTCCTTATCATGAGGTGCATGCAAAAGACCCCACCACCTCTCCTACATAGGAGCGACACACACACAGTTGGTGGTGGTTTTACCTCTTTACCTTTATCTTTGTTTTGTCTTTGTAGTCGTGCATCATTTTGTGGTTTTGTGTCTCTTTGTGCTAATTTTGTGCCTGTTTTTTGGTTGTTATGTGTCTCTTTGTGGTTGTTTCCCCCTTTTCGTAGTTATCTTGTGAGTCTTTGCATCTCCTTTGCAGAAAACATTGGCAATGTGACAATAACGTGACCTCAGGGATCAACATACTTTGTTATGGTGTTAAGAAATGACTCTTTATTGTGAGGTTGTTGTGTCAAATGATGTCACTTATTCCCAACAGCAGCTTATTCACAGTTTCTGCACAATTCTGCAGCACATCTTATTGTTACTACACTATATTCACGTAGATGCAAAACTTCCCACCTTCTTGTTGTTGTCATTGTTTGTGACAGTTACGTAATCCATAGAAAGAATTCCCTGTATGACAACATGGCTCCTGCATCAAGATTCTTAACTATGTTTTTGTTCCTTTCACATAACGTACAAGTATATCAGAGATGTATTTAGGCCCGAGACCATTTAGTGCTTTATAGACAAGTAACAAGATTTTAAGGAGAAAGCCTTGAGTGGGACCATAGATTGCTTTATTGCACAGAGCAAATTAGCAGTGAAGTTGACCTACCACTGAAAGAAAGGAGAAAAATACCTGTCAGTAGACAGACATGAATGTTACCTGTCTTATTTTTTCTTATTTCTATTGTTTTATGGAATGGTAAGAGTGATAACACACGTTATAGGCGCTATTGTGCACCAATAAAATACAGGTGTGCCTTGAGATTTTGGCTTGCTCTTTGGTGTGCCTTGGGCATAAAAAGTTTGAAACCTACTAGTAATCCATCCATGGCTATTTTTATTTCTTCTTTCTGTCTTCTCCGAATTTTGACCCAGTCAGCTGACTGAAGGCGCTCACTCTTTCACTTGCACCAATCAGATTTTGTCACAATCCTCCTCCCGAGGCGAATGAAAAAGGAATCTGAAATGCAAACACAGGCTGGCGTTGTCCTATATATCTTTTAAAGGTGACCCTCATGGTTTGTAGAATATACATTCCAGCAGCATATAAAGTCACAAACAACAGCAGATCAAACCAATAACAATAAAGTGTTGACATGAGCTGCCCTCTAAGGTTCATGATAGACATTTATGCATGTCCAAAATTCTGTCCTGTCAAAAGCTGGTCAGTATTGTAACACAAATCTGATCAGCTGAGATACAAAACTGAAGCAGGTTGTTCAGTTAAGGATTTATGACCTGTGCTGTAAAGTGTGAAATAAAGGAGTCAACTAGAAACTATGTGATTTACTGGAAATGTTCATCTTGTCACCGATGGATGAAAGGCTTTTCAAGTAATTCAAGTTGGGACATACTGTATGTGTGAGTCACACCTGCAAGATAAATGTTTGTGCTCTCGACTGGCCAGTGGAGGATCACTTATTGTAACTTGTCTATTGTTCAATGAACAAATCGTTTTATTGAAAACAGTATTAAAGTAGGATTTAGTGGCATCTAACAGTGAGGCTGCAGAACTACAACTTTTCCTTTGTGCCAGGTGTGTAGTCGAACTACTGTGGCCGATGCAAAAATGCACATGGCCCTGTCTAGAGCCAGTGCTTGATTTGTCTGTTCTGGGCTACTGTAGACTGATGAAAACATGGTTATGAATATTATATTCTGCCAGATGTTTCTAAAAATTGCACACTAAACCTTTAACATATGTAATTTATGTTTGCATGAATGGGACACCCTCACCTGTTTCTCTAAAGTGAAAGCACCTGTCTGCTACTTTCATTATTACGTTTTATTATTTGATTGTCTGTCATAGTTGTCATTTGTCAGTCAGAATCAGGTTTTATTGATGCAGTAAAGGACGGGATTAATGAGCATCCTGTGAAAATATAGAGAAAACATTGGCAATGTGACTATAATGTGACCTCGAGGATCAAGATATGGTGTTATGGTGTTATAAAATGGTTCCTTATCATGAGGTGCATGCAAAAGACCCCACCACCTCTCCTACATAGGAGTGAGACACACACAGTTGGTGGTGGTTTTACCTCTTTACCTTTATCTTTGTTTTGTCTTTGTAGTCGTGCATCATTTTGTGGTTTTGTGTCTCTTTGTGCTAATTCTGTGCCTGTTTTTTGGTTGTTATGTGTCTCTTTGTGGTTGTTCCCCCTTTTTGTAGTTACCTTGTGAGTCTTTGCATCTCCTTTGCAGAAAACATTGGCAATGTGACAATAACGTGACCTCAGGGATCAACATACTTCGTTATGGTGTTAAGAAATGACTCTTTATTATAAGGTTGTTGTGTCAAATGATGTCACTTATTCCCAACAGCAGCTTGTTGTGTCAAATGATGTCACTTATTCCCAACAGCAGCTTATTCACAGTTTCTGCACAATTCTGCAACACAGCTTATTGTTACTACACTATATTCACGTAGATGCAAAACTTCCCACCTTCTTGTTGTTGTCATTGTTTGTGACAGTTACGTAATCCATAGAAAGAATTCCCTGTATGACAACATGGCTCCTGCATCGAGATTCTTAACTATGTTTTTGTTCCTTTCACAGTTATTGGATCAGAGACGTCACACAGGTGCAGTTTATCCTGCCTCGGTCCTCTGACCTTCCACCCTCATGTTGTGGGGGACATGGTCCGCCTCAGCTAGGGGTGTCGCCTCACAAGTTACTTGCAGAACAGACAACAATGTGTAAATATAAATAATCATAACTCGTGCCATAGAGACATCAAATATGGGGTCCCCCAAGGCTCAATTTTGGGGCCTTTGCTCTTTATTATATATATAAATGATTTCATAAATTGCTCACCTATATTATACAAAGTAATCTTTGCGGACAACACAAATTTGTTTCTTTCCCATAAAAATTTACATGAACTGCGAAAATGATTAAATAATGAATTGTTAAAAGTTGATTCTTGGTTCTGTTGCAATAAGTTATCGCTTAATATCACGAAAACAAATTATATTTTGTTCAGCTCCAATAAAAACATACCTTCCAATCATCTCAATATTGAGATAAGGGGGAAAGAAATAAAAAGAGTATACACCACAAAATTCCTGGGGGTCCTCACTGATGAGTCTCTTAGTTTCAAACAGCACATACAGTATTTAGTAACAAAATTATCTAAATATGTTGGTTTATTTTATAAAATTAGACACTACCTGCCAGTATCTACTCTTCTTAGTATGAGTGAGGGTCCAAAGGACAGAGGGATGTCGTATGCTGTAAAGCCCTGTGAGGCAAATTGTGATTTGTGATATTGGGCTTTATAAATAAAATTGATTGATTGATTGATTGAGTATCTATCGAACTCTATTTGAACCCCATATCAATTATTGTAATGCTATTTGGTGTAACACGTTCCCCAACCATCTTAAAAACCTTGGAACCTTGCAAAAGAAAATCATAAGAGCCATGTCTTGGCCCAGGTTTGATGCCCCTTCATGCCCTCTGTTCCAGCGCTATGGTCTTATTAGACTTGCAGAGTTGAACTACCATCAAAACGCTTGTCTAATGTATGAAGTGGCACACAAAAGAAATCAAAGGCTGTGTGAGCTTGTCCCTGTCTGCTGGCCCCTACATGCTCACATTACCAGAAACAAACATCTAATTATTGGAAAAAACAGAAGACTTAAACGTACTAGTCTGAGTGCTGTTTGTAGGGGCCCGTGCATATGGAATGAGCTAGAGGAAAGCACAAAAATGTTACTATTCTCCTCCTTTAAGAGAACTGTAAGGGAGTATCCCCTACATTCCTACATCACTTGACACTTAATGATGTGGTCCCGTCGGGGCCCTAGATCTGTTTTTGAATTTGGCCGCAGTACACAAACAAGAGGCCTGACAGGGTTAAAGTTCATGACTGAATATGGATATTTACTGGCTTGTGATTCGCTTTATTCGTTGTATGTCTATGGATGTTGAATATGTTGTCTTGTGCATGTTACTTGTCCCCTGTGTATTCTAGTCATCTGTAGCTCTGCAGCTGCCTGGTTCACTATGTCACACCTAATTGCCATTTGTAATCAGGCTCCCTCCTAAAAGCTTAAATAGCTTCTTCGGGAGACCTGATTCATGCACACCTTGATGAAGTCCTGAAGACCTAAGTGTATTTATTTTGTGTGTGTGAATAAAACCATTCATTCATTCATTCAAAAAAAAAAAAAAAAAAGAAGGACTGGGGCGGCTGAATTTAAGAACGGCCTGATGTTCGGCAGCCGCCCGGTGAAGATCCAGGAGAGGATTCATCTGAGAGTGGAGAAAGATTCATTCAACTGGCACGGAGCTCTGCGTGTGGGCTTCAGCACTGTGCCGCCCTCAGACAGATCTCTGCCTCATTATTACTTGTTTACAATTACAGCTGTAATATCAACATAAACGTTATCATTGCAGCAAATGATTAACAGAGCTGGTTAGAAAAAAACAAAATACATGTACAGGCGTGCAAGTGTTTGTAGTTTGACCTTGAGGATCAAATATGGCTGATGGTGCGAGACAAGAGCACCATCAGCACCAAATGTTTTACAGCACACTTATTCACATTTTTTACTTTTTTTTCATCAAGAACTGAAAGAGTTTCATGTCTCAGCAGTTCATCTGTTATCTGCTGATCTGCTGCATGTAGGTTAAAGGACCCTGATGTTGGATCTCACCTTTAGTTTGACATATGTAAATTGTTTGCAGATTTAATCTTCCTGATAGGACTGAAAAAAATCATCTACAAACACAGGCGTTGTCTTTTCTTCAGAAAATGACCCTCATGAGTACTGCTGAACAACAGCATGTCAAACCAGTAACAGGTTTTGACTTACGCCATTATCTAGGTTAGATAGACATCTGTTCACGTTTCATTCACTGGACTGGGTACTGGGTTCATTTCCTGAATGTTGTATAAGCTTTATTTTCTTGTTCATTATTGGTCTATTTTAACCAAAACCCTCCCTCCGTTTACTCTCTCCTGTGATGCAGGAGAAGACGTTTGTGTTTTAAGTCGCACGTGCACCATGTTATAAAAGCTTCATGACAATTCAACCAAGACACAAACGTGAGCACATCATCTCTCAAGACACAAAGAAAACTACTGTCTGACTCTTCAAGATGGTGAAGGAGAGTGGCAACGGGAGCTCTGGTGAGATATTTATTCTTGGTCTTCAGCCTGTACAGAGAACTTGATATGAATAAGATCCTCTGTTAATCACAGTTTGTCAAGTTATATTTAGATAGACAAAGTTATTTTTATTCTAATACTGAAAATAAGATGATAGTATTTTTTTTTGTAATTTTACATTTTATTGACACAAATTTAGGTGAAAAATTATTTCTGAGCTGTAAATATTGACAAAAAAGATCACGTTATGGCAAAAATTATTTAGTATAAACGTAGCTCTTTTCAGTTTAAAAAAATGTATATATGAATAAGGGAAACATCCCTATTTTCCTGTTTATTTCCCAAGTGCTACTAAAAGCCACCATCTGTTCATTCAGAAAGTGATTATTATTGTTAAAAATCTGACTAAGTGAGAAACAAAACAGAGGCGAGCCACGTCTTTTCTTATCAGTTACAAATGCTATTATTATTATTATTGCATCATACTTGAAATAAACATCTCAATCAATCAATCAATCAATCAATCAATCAATCAATCAATCAATCAATCAATCAATCAATCAATGCTGTAAAACAGGTGATAAGCAAATGAAGAGGGAGCCTTGAAATAAATAAGAGCACTTAGGGATTTATGACCTGTGCTGTAAAGTGTGAAATAAAGGAGTCAACTAGAAACAATATGATTTACTGGAAATGTTCATCTTGTCACCGATGGATGAAAGGCTTTTCAAGTAATTCAAGTTGGGACATACTGTATGTGTGAGTCACACCTGCAAGATAAATCTTTGTGCTCTCGACTGGCCAGTGGAGGATCACTTATTGTAACTTGTCACACCTGCACTTGCTATCACAACTGGCTCGTAGGTTATCATTTACTGCAACTCGTCCTTTGACAACTTAATTTACGTTATGATTGGAGACAGTATTTACTTTATTTTTTTATGAATGGCACACCTTTACCTGTTCCTCCAAAGTGAAAGCACATGTGCGCTACTTTCATTATTAGGCTACTTGTCATAAAATCTCTGCCAGAATCAACTTCATTGCTGTAGTAAAGTTAATGATTAACTGACTGTTGAATATAGAGAAAACATTGGCAATGTGATCATAATATAACCTCAGGGATCAAGATACAGTCTTATGGTGTTAAGAAATGACTCTTTTTTATGAGGATGTTTTATGAAATGATGTAGGCTCCTCACAATTTCTGTACAATTTCACAGCACAGTTTATTGTTACTACACTTCAGTCACGTAGATCCAAAACTTCCCAGCTTGTTGTTGTTGTTGTTGTTGTTGTTGTAGCTGTCTGTCACGTGCACACATTGCTGTGCAGATGTAATCTACCTGCTTGGGTACAAAAATAATTTACTGTTGCCAAAAAGATTCTTAACTGTGTTTTTGTCCTTTCACAGTTATTGGATCAGAGACGTCACACAGGTGCGGCCTGTCCTGCCTCGGTCCTCTGACCTTCCACCCTCATGCTGTGGGAGACCTGATCCGCCTCAGCCAGGGGTGTCGCCTCGCAGAGAGGTCTGGGGCTGCATTTAAGAATGGCCTGGTGTTCAGCAGCCGCCCGGTGAAGATCCAGGAGAGGATTCGTCTGAGGGTGGAGAAAGATTCATTCAACTGGCACGGAGCTCTGCGTGTGGGCTTCACCACTGTGCCGCCCTCAGCCAGATCTCTGCCTCTGCCCCTCATGGCCATCCCCAACCTCACTGACACCCAGGGGCACTGGGCCACTCCTGTGCATGAATCCCTCTGCAAAGCAGGTTCAGAGTTGGAGTTCTGGGTCTCTGCTGGGGGCAATTTATACGTCACAGGCAACAACAGCAAAGAGCACAAGCTACTAACAGGAGTGGATCTCAGCCAGCCACTGTGGGCCATGATAGACATCTACGGACAGACACGCTCCATTTTCCTCCTGGGTAAGTTTACTATGAATAGCAAATATGTTTCGTTTGTAGTACAGCCTGTTTTTCATGTGGTTATTTTTTTCACACGCACTGGCAATGCCAAGTAATTGTTTGATTGTCATATAAACATGATGTGATTAATGCTTCTACTCTTTGCGGCAGGTTCAGAGAAAAGAAATCTGTTTCGCACCAGACGGTCCTGTCCTGCACCTGAACGCCTCACCTCATCTGATGTTGACAGTCACTACAGTTTGACATCTGATGTCTCGAGCCTCTGTGGAAGCAGTGATGAATGCATCTCCTGTCTTGACATGGACGAAGGTAAGAATGAGTCCCTTCAACCAAACAATTGCAACTGATTTCAGTGTTGTGCACATTTCTAACCAGAGAGAACTTTCCTTTAATGTCAGTGTTGTGATTCCTGTTTTGATCACAGGTGAAGGCAGCGGCTGTGTGGTGTGCATGGAAAAACAGGCCAGAATCACTCTGCCTTGTGGCCACCGGTGTTTGTGTAACCAGTGCGCCTCCAGGGTCTTCCAGCAATTTGGCACTTGCCCGCTGTGCAGACACAAGATCAGAGCTCCATCAGAGGAGGGGAGGTGTGTCTCAGGGCTGCTCTGAGCTCCCAGACACCAGGCAGGAATCAATTTGCACTCACTGGACAGTGAACTTTGCCTTCTTAATGTTGTAAATCTTAAATTATTTTGGTTCTGTGAAAATTATTTTTTTTATATTATTTGTTGTCAAAATATGTTTGTGAAAATAAAATATATTTTTTCACAAAACTGCATTTCAGTTGAAGGCATCGTGTGATATTTATTGTAAAAAATGTGTGTATGACTTTTGCACCTGGCATCATCTACAGTATACTCTGAATGAGACCTATTAGTAAAGTTAACAAAACAAGTGAACATTGAATAGAGATTGTTTTGTCAAGACTGAAGTGCCGAGCTCAAAATCAGAGCATGTTGTTCATGTTGCAAAGAATTATTTCTTATTTTGAAAATAAAAGAAAGAAACAATACTAGCACACGGCAGAACTCAGAAGTCTTTGCAAAGTGAAGCAAAGATCCCTGTGCAGACTACAGATAGACCACTAATGAAAATCTACACTCACTAATCATTGCTCAAGTTGCACCAGGAGCCCTAACAAAGACAAAATACTAGTTAATCAGTCATCAGAGACACTGTTCCCTGACTTAACCTAAATACAGTGTTTTATATTATTTGCTACATAAACTACACAGCATATCCTCAGAGGGTTCCTCAAATGTGAAAGTACAGCAAGCAGCCAGTTTCGTTATTACTTGTTTACAGTTATAGCTATCAAATCAAAATAAACTTTATCATAGCAGTGAAGCAAATGATTAACAAAGCTGGTTAGAATAAAACAAAATACAGGCACACAAGTGTTTGTAGTTTGACCTTAATGATTAAATACGGCTGATGGTGTGAGAAATGAGCACCATCAGCACCAAATGTTTCAGGTCACTTATTCACATTTTCACAGCTTTTTTTCCTCAAGAACTGAGAGAGCTTCACGTCTCAGTGGTTCACTCGTCTGCTGATTTGCTACATAGAGGTCAAAGGACGCTGCTGTTGGATCTCACCTTGTTTGGCATATGCAGATTGTAGTATATACAATCTAGTATCGAGTATACAGCGTTGCAGACAACAGCAGATCAAACTTGTAACAAGTTTTGACGTCAGCTACCTTTTAATTGTTGGATCTTTTGAATGGGTTCTATGAGGTTTTTATTTGTAGTGAGTGTATTACATGCAGTTGGTGTCAGTCAGCACACTCCCAGGAGTCTGACACAAAAGCTAAGCAATGTACTGCTGTGGAGGGGTCAGCAACCACACTTATATTAGCCACCTAAAAAATCAATATTGGTTTAAGTGTACGCTATATTTAGAATATTTTCATTGCTTTACCTTGCTGTTAGACAGCAATTTCCAGCGGGGAACTATGGCCATTGTATCACTCTGTTCAAAGCCAGGCTCCATTGACAGAAACAGTTATTTCAGTCAGGAACACTTTTGTCAAAGAAAACTTTATTTCCATTTGCAGTATTGTATTTGGCAGCATGGCTCTGTTCTGGGGCCCCTCTGCCTTTACTCGGGCCTACGCAGAAAGCCTCTTCCACGTGCCTACGTGGAGAGCATTAAGTGGAGAGAGCACACCTCTCCACCCTTATGCGTGCCTACGTGGACAGCCATAAGGTAGAGAGAGCACACCTGTCTGCCCTTCCACATGCAAATGAGAAAAGCCTGAGGCAGAGAGAGCAAACCTCCCTGCCCTTCCATGCGCCTACATGGAAAGCCTGAAGCAGGGAGAGCAGCAGCAAAGACCCCCCGGGAACAGAACAGAGCAGCATTAATGACAGTCAGAAATGACACTGATAAATCAGATACAGCATAAAAAGGAGGAGCTGGGGTGGAGGCAGGCTGCAAAGTGGCTTGTAGAGGAACTTACAACAGTAGGCAGGCCAAAGCAGTTTAAATAGGGCGCCCTGAATAAGATTCGCCAATTGGTTGCATAGAAAGGAATTATATTATCCATCAGCTGACTCCCGTCCATCAATCAGCCGCTCCATCAGTTGATTGGCTGTTTGAGATCCACTGATGTAGCTGGGATATGAGCTGAGCTTGACATCGTGTCCTGCCTGAACTAATGCTATTCTCATTTTTTGGCTCACTGAACACAGGAGCTACTGGTCCACTGCTGGCTCGATATGTTTTTTGTGTGTGTCATTATGTGACTTTGGCATTTAAAATGGTTAGTCTGGGTTCACCAAAGTCACACAATAACACTAACTATCTAACTGATCGAAGCAGCGGAAGACCAGCAGCTCCAAATTCGGTGAGCCAAAATTACCGTTTTTGCCAATGAAGTCCAGTAGTTTGGAAAGAGCATAGATGGGGAACTGAAGCCATCAACAGCTTTCCCATCGCAAATGGCTCTCTGACGTAAAGGTAAAGCGTTGAAAATCATTTTAGGTGGGACTTTATTTAGGTGGCTAAAACACAGTTTGCTGCTGCCCCCCATTCACAGCAGTACATTGCTTAGCTTCAGTGTCATCACTCCTGTCCATTCTCCAAAGTGGGGCCTTGCCAACAGACATCTAGGCCTACTGTAGATAGACACCACTTCTAAAAATCTGAACTACATTTTAGTGACTGCCAGGGGCGACCCTGGACTTTTGGGGGACCTCAGCAGATTTATGTAACATGTTGCAACTTCACATGACACTGAACCAACTGATGTACTGTGAATATTAGCAAAAAAAACCCAAATTGTTGTGTAACACAAGACAATAAATAACACACAATATAAAATAAGTAGTGCACAATGTAAAATAAGTAGCACAAATATGAAGTTATAAGTGAGGATTTTATCCATATGCATTGCTGTGTGGATTGTACAGAGACCTCTTTTGCACGTGAACCATATTGTAGTATTGCACAGTGTCACCTTGTGTGATGGTAATATGTGGAAAGAAGCTGTCTCTGAGCCTGTTTGTCCTGGTTGTGATGGGCCTGTAACGCCTGCCAGAGGGCAGCCAGACAAACAGGTGTGAAGCAGGATGGGTGCTTTCTCTGAAAACTATAGGCAAGTAATTTAATGCTATTTTAATCAAGTGTATGTTTTTCTTAAATTGATTATTATTACAGTGACTTTTCATAAACTAGGATTTAAAGTATATTTGTGCTAAAGATATCTTATCAGGTACTTTTAAGTATAATCATTTGTAGTGACACAGTAAATTCTCAGCTGGTTAAAACATCCACTGTGCAGGCATGTAAAGACATAACACTGACTGTTGTGATATGAAAAGAATAATACCAACGACCTCCAAATGAAATCACGGGCTGCGGTTCTGGTAAACTGTCAAAGGATAGTTTGTGAAGATACTTACCCCAGTTTGGTTTTGACTTTTGTTCTTGTGTTGCTCATTTATTTTCTTATCAAATCTAATACACCCACAAAATTTGAGTTTACCACAAAATCCTGGGATTGATTGTTTTGTAGAGGAAACTAAATTACTTACCATAATTGTTCATTTCACGCTCCTCTGAGCTTGTTGTTTTGTCACTATTTCTTGGCAAAAATCGCATGAAATGAAATCAGTTTATGTTTAAGAAGTATTTAGAAGTGAAATTTTTTCTTTTGTTATTGTCCGGTGTTGATTAAAAAAAACTTTTTAAGGGTTCCAGGGGCCCTAAGCAACTGCTTATATTGCTTAAGGGGTAAGGCCGGCTCTGCAAGGAACAAGTGGGTTTTTTTAATTGGATAGCACCACCATGTGGTCATTTATAAAGCACTTTTGGCTGTGAACTGCTTATATTGCTTAATGTGTAAGGCCAGCTCTTAAGCTTCATTTCTTGCATGTTGTACAGGCTCTATTTTCTCGTTATTCTCATTTAATGGCCTGATATTTCATATCTTTATTCACTTTTTCACTCATGCAGCTCCATAAAAGTTTAATCTGGAAGACCGTCTTCATACCCACCATATTTTATCTCTCTCTTCTTTCCTACTGTGAAAGAAGTATTTCATTGCTGGAAAGATGGTCTTCTCATAAAACTGGACTGTCTATCCAGTAGAAAGAAACAAATACTTTTGTAATTATTGCTATTTGACCAGAGAATGTGGATAAAGAGGGCCGTGGTATTTGCTTTTCTTCAAGAGGTAGAAAACCTACAAGTACCTTAATGCACTGCACTGCACCAGACCCATGAACGCTCCTGCTGGTTAGCGGCATAATGCGAGTTTGGCTGCTTTTCCCAGATATGTATAGCTGCAGCAACATTCCACTTGAAAGCTACATGTCACGCACCTACAAACCACACCCACCACCGGTACAAGGCAAACCAATCAACACAACAGTTATCTGACCCTGCTAACGCGATTTTGTAGTGAATACGTATGAGGCCGAACGTAGCAATAATCCACTTTATTCATATACTTTCTTCATTATGGGTCTACATAAAGATGTGGTTCACCTGAGCACCAAGATGTAATTCCTTGCTCTAACCCACTTCTTCTTTAATCTTACCCCATATAACTAGCTAAACACTGACTGGAAACAACATGGCGACCAGCTGGAACCAAACAGTCTCAAATATTAATTAAACAGTAACTTAAAATATGTTTCTGAAGACATTTGAGGCAAAAAAAATAAGCAAAACGGTAACATAATCTTGGTTCATATTTGATCAACACTGCTTAGTTTTACCGTTGGATCTCAGGTTTTTCAGCCTCCATTTTTACAATACAGGAAACAGTGTGGCGCCCACTTCCTGTTCACAGACTTTCACATTACCAAACAGGGCACTAAACTATGTTTCTGAAGGCAATGTAGGTGAGAAATAGTCAATACAGCAACACAATCTTGGTGTGTTTTTCATCAGCACTGCCTAGTTTAAAAATGACCTGAGAGATGAGCAGATCTGGATGCTTGTAAAACGGAGGAAAGTTTACCACAGTTCACTTAAGCCTAGTTCACATTACACGATTTTCACCCTGATTTTGCGTCGCGGAGACTATCGTAATTTTTTGAGTGTTCATACCTGGCAACGTGTGTTTCTGTCAGCGGGATTCTCGCCAACTGCATTATGCCCTGTGTGCACACCACAAGATTTCTCCACCAAGCCCTCGCAGACAGAGCCCCAGATAACACGGTGACATCACCAAACTTGGAGACAACACATCGTAAAGGCATGGATATTCTTCCTAGTGTTGAATCAGATCTAACTCCAGGGCCTGGGTCCAAACATAATGCGCTCCCCATGATCCTGTGGACACCGCCATTGTTGTTGTTGCTTGCCCGCTTGTCAGTGTTGGCAGATCTTGGGAGAGAGGAACAAGCAACCAGGGCTATGGAAACAAGCCCAAAAGAAGCGACTATCATGCCTTTAAAGAACTTATTAGACGGATATATGTAGAGAAAGGTGACGTTTAGAGAGCAAGCCCAAATAAGCAACTCCACTTTAGAAACAAGCCCAGAGTCGCGGCTAATAAGCAGACCTGGCAAGTGGCAACCCTACGGCTTGTCCTCCTCACATTTCTTCCGTTCTCCTGCGTGCTGACGTGGAACGTATCCCGCCTCTCATTGGCTGATGCTCTTTGTCAGTCGTGTCACACTTGTCCAGTTTTCTAGCATGCCAGATATCCAGTCCCAGTCACAGACAAGGGGGCGACTTGCTCGTAGGCTTGTTCACACATGAAGACTCGTCGTGGCAGACTATCTGCCGACTCACCTCTGACCCAAGGTGGCTCTCAAGATCCTCGGTGACGTCAAAGTCGCGGTGAAAATCGTGTAATGTGAATGACGTCAAAGTCGCGGTGAAAATCGTGTAATGTGAACTAGGCTTAACACACACTACCCACACTGTTATGATATATTGCTGGTGAAAAGTCTCCCTTTCACTCAATCAACTGACTGAGGGTGTTCACTGAGGGTGTTCAGTTACACCAGATTTTGTTATGATCTCTTTGAGACAATCATTTGTTGCTGCCAAAATTTAAAAGTGTTCCTTTCTCTGCTGCTTTCAGCCATCATTTCAGTGTCAATTCTATGCCACATTCAACTCAGGCCTCTATCACAACCAGTCTTTCCAGTTATTCCTTCCTCTGAGCTCATCAGAAGTTTTTCTCCATATTACATCAATCTTCAGCATTGCTTTTCACCTCTTCATCACCACCACCGCCAGTAGCTTATGGCATCACTACCCCCTCATAATAAAGGGGGTAGTGCAAAATTGGTGTCAATAGTTCACTTGTTGTCTGGTGATTCACTTTATGTAGGTCAAAGGATAGTTACACTAAACATCACCTTCTGTTTGACATAATGGAGATTGCTTTGCAGATTTAATCTTCATGTGAAAACTGAAAAAGAATCTCAAATGTAAACATAGGCATTGTCTTCTATAACCTTACCCCCATGGTTTGCAGAATATAAATTCCAGTAGCAAATTATGTCACAGCTAACAACAGCTTAAACTTGTTTGACCTCATCTACCCTTGAAGTTGCATGATAGACATCTATGCAGGTTTTAGTCCCTGGATTGGGTTGATGGGTTCATTTCCTGTAGGTTGTATAAGCCCCATTTTCTTGTTCTTCTCAATTATTGGCCTAATATTTAACACAATTTTCATTATGTAAATCATAATTCTTTTCCTTTTTATTTCAAAAAGTACTGAAAGCCCATACAAAGCATCCATGCATCCATCCCTTTTCTTTGCCTATCCATGGCACCATTGCAGTAGCTAGTCAAAAAACGGCACTTGGTCAGTTGCCTTCAGCATCTGACATAGATGCATAATGCTCCTTTTTGTCTCTGTATGAGACACACTGGACTTTCAACAAACTTCAGTGTAAACCATTTGCATCTTAATTAGATAGATGGCCAGAGCAACAGACGTAGTATAAAGAGCAAGGGGGTTGGATAGGTTCAACAAACACAGGACTTTGACTAAGGAGACTGGTGTTTGTGTCCCGTGTGAATCAAAAAGACAACACTGTATTGTTTCATCTCATGAGACTCAGATTACTAACATCAACTATGATCTTTTTTCCATCCCTAACCAAGTAGTTTTATTGCCTAAACTGCCCACCCCTTCCGCATCAAAAATACAACGCAAAAAACTGCCCCCGGTATCATTGTAGTGACACCTGGGGCCTCTGCCCCAAAATACGTGAGTACTGAGATCATGTTGCACTGGCAGCTGGCTTAGCAAAGTACTCCAGACATCCCTCTCTCCAGTAATGTTTCTCAGCTCTTCCTGAGGAATCCCAAGACATTTCCAAGCCAGATGAGATATATAATCCTTTCAGCATGTTCTTGGTCTACCCTGCGTTCTCCTACAAGTTGGGTGGAAAACCCTCAAAGAAAGACGCCCAGGATGCACCCTGATTAGATGCCTGAACCACCTCAACTGGTCCCTTTTGACACCAAGGAGCAGCATCTAACTCCTTTTAGATTTCTAAGCTCCTCACCTTATCTCTAATGGTGAGACTAGACACCCTATAGATTTTAGCCGCTTATATCCACAATCTTATTCTTTCAGTCACTACCCAAAGCACATTATTCTGTGGGTCAAAATATTGATCAGCTGGTACATCAAAAGCTTTGTCTTCTGGCTCAGCTCCCTCTTCACCATGACAGTCCACTACAACACCTGTATTACTGCAATGCTGTTCACATACACTCCATTTTACCCTCACTTGTGAACAAGACCCCATCATACTTGAACTACTTTGATAGGTGCAATAACTCACTCCCAACCCAAAGGGAACAATTCCCCTATTTCCAGCAAAGAACATGGCCTCAGGCTTGGAAGTGCTTACTCTCATCTCCACAGCTTCACACTCAGCTGTAAACCCAGTGCGTGCTGGAGGTCATGGTTTGATGAAGCCAACAGAACCACATCATCTGCAAAGAGCAGAGATGCAACTCTGAGGTCCCCAAACCAGACACTCTTCATCCCCCAGCTGTGCTCCCTAGAGGGTGTTGGTTGGGCTCAGGAGTTCTTTAAAGTGCTCTTTCTCCTGCTCGACAATATCCCTAGTTTGGGTCCGCAGTTCTCCTCCCCTGCTGAACACAGCCTGAAACAGAAACTAACTAGCTAGAAACTTCTCAAGGCCACCTGAAAGTCTTGCTCCATCACCTCACTACTCCAGAACTTCTTTACAAAAGTCAGAAATAACAGCAGCTCAAAAATGCAGAGCAACAGAACAGAAAATTCTGTTGGAAGTGAGGGGTTATTGATGTTGGACCTCACCTTATGTTTGACGTATGCAGATTTTTTTGCAGATTTATTCTTCCTGATAGGACTGAAAGAGAATCTCAAATGCAAACACACGCTCTATTAAACGTAACCCTCATGGTTTGCAGAGTATACATTCCAGTAGCATATACCTGGCGTCACAACTTCGGACGAAACCAGAAACTCGCTTTGACTTCAGGTGCCCTCTGAGGTTAACGATAGACATCGATGCACCTTTCAGTTCATGGACTGGGTCGATGGGTTCATTTCCTGTATGTTGTACAAGATCTGTTTTCTTGTGCTTCTCCTTTAATGGCCTGATTTTTCACATGTCCTACCAAAACCTAATAATAATATTATCTGTGAAAAAGTGATTCAATTCCAACCGCTGCAGTTTGAACTGTGTTTCTGAATGTACTCAAGCTCCAAGGAAAATATAAAAAGGAACAATCATGAGGACAGACAGACAGCGTTTGAGGTGCTAGACTTTCGTGTCAGTTCTATTGGAATCAGTGGGGCGGGCCCTGCAAATCACACTTTAACCTGTCATATCTTTGTTGTTTCAACTTTGACTGACAAATTCTTCCACCAGATTAAAAAAACAATTGTAACATAATGCTTACTGATGTTTTTTTTTTTTTTTTTAACCTAAAAATGCAGATTTTTTTTCCTATCTCAGCCTCTGCTGGACAGAGCCATGAGCTGTTTAGAGACCAATAATAAAGGGAAGAAATGAGCATATCTATATCAAAATCAGTAAGCATCATGTTATATGTTTTTAATCTGGTGAAAGGATTTTTCATTCAAAGTTGATTTGTAGCGCTCGCCCCATTGACTCCAATAGAACTGACACCAAAGTCTGGCTCCATGAACGCTGTCATCATGAGTGTTTCTTTCTTTTTTATATTTTCCTTGTCAAGTTCAAGGAAGCACCAAATGCATCTGTATTGCTATGGAAATCCCACCACAATCACAATCAATGTGATCTGACAGCATTAAAAATCAAAGAGAAAATCATTCTACTGTATAGAAACATACTATTTTACACTCTGTATTCAGGTAATAGAAACATTTAGTGACTCGCTGTTGTTTTGATAGAGATTGTTTTGCAGATATAATTTACAAGAATGGCATGAAAAGGAATTTATTGTATAAGACCAAATGCCTTTTTGTGCGGGAGGTCACACGGATGTGGTCCATGATACCTATCATGAACTATGAACAGACATGCCAAAGACTTTGCATAAATGTTTGCGTAACCAATTGTTAATATGTGTCAGACAGCCTTAAAAACAAAATTACTTCATTTATCATTTATTTCAATATGATGACATTGTATATTTTCTTTATATATGTATATTTTCTACATGCATTTATGCAGTTATTGTGATATGTAGTGATAATATGTCTGTGATAAACCTAATTTCTTGCCAATCAAGATTTTTCAGTTTGAATTGGGGAAGAAATCATGTTTTAATTTTGTGTTTTATGAGATTTGAGAGTGCTTTGGCACCATTTGTACAGCCTGATGGTTGCATGTTTGTGATTCTGGCGACATCTGTCTGTATTCTGTATTTAAAAAATAAACTTTACACAGTTCCTCTCAGGCCCACTGAGAGGCAGTGTGACACTGCTTATCATGTGAAGTCTGATGCAAAACAAAGTCTGTGAAAGTGAAATAAGCGATATTTTTGGCAAAGTGCATCTTGTTCACTGAGTGGTGGAACATTTCTTTGTTGCAGGCAATGGATTCTAATTTTGACATACAAACAAACAGCATCACTGATTCATTTACTTACAATATAGATACATTATCAGAGCAGTGATGGAATAAAAGTTGCAGTTATTAGTAGTTTCTTCCCATGTCTGTTATGGCTTGTTTCTCATCTGGACTATGATTCCACTGACAGCAATACAAAGTCTCACTGGGGAGGGTGACGTGGTCGACTCCTGGCTCTAATGTGAAGATGGACTCCAGAGAAAGAGAGGTGGTGTGACCTTTGGTTGCTGATCTCGCAGCCAACCTGTTAAATATTTATCTTGGATGGCAGAGCTGAGACTTGCTTCTGGACTCAGAGTGCAGGAATCCAGCAGGCGTCTGCAGACTGATATCTCAGGACAAGGAAACATGGGAGTGGGAGCAGACAGATAAACCTCTCAGGAGCTTAATAGAAGCTTTGCACTTACTCTGTAGTTTCAAAAGCACAGCTGATCTGTTGACGGCACCGTGGACTTAAAAAGGGAAAGCAGTAGCACTACTTCTCTTGGCTTTGATGCAAGGCTTTCCTCATACTGGGTGAGTAGGCCCAGTGCTGGAACTGAACATGGAAACATTGAGACTTCTCTAAGGCCATTGAGTGTTTCTGTGTGGGGGGGCTTTAGCATAATGCTGTTGTACTTTCACTTAGAAATATTCCTTCCTTAATGTAAAGATTGACCTTGCAAAATGACGGGTGGCCAATAGAGCCACCTGGATCTCACAGAAAGCACTCCAGACTGACTTTTGTGCCTGATCTAAATCATCTAAAGACCTAAGATAGTGAACAGACCATGTTATTATAATATGTGTCACTTAGGCCCATTTATTCAGATGACTATGGAAATCGCCTCCTCTTCCCTAAAACACTGGAGGGCGGTGCCACTGCGCCTGTGCCTGTATGGGAATCTCTATTATTTCCAGCTGTGGATGGAAACTATTACTGAGTGCCTTTCTCCCTGATGAGCTTTAAAATGCACACACACACACATGCGAGCACAGGACATAGACACACATACGCACGCCTACGGACATTCAGTCAAACATTCAGACCCACGCTGAATCATTCACCAAAGATAAAAGACACCCTGTTGGCCTGAGAAAGAGAAAAGAAAAAGGGAGGGAGAGGGAGAGAAGAGCAGCAGCGGCTCCCTCCTTCTTTTTCATTCACTTCCTCTGCACTGAGGAGACCTCACTGCTCAGCCTGCACTCGCTTGTAAGTACTGTACAACTTGGGTTACTATGACAAGGAGGGAAGTATTCACAGTTTTAAAGATAAAGAAGTTTTCCAGGTTTTGTCATTGTCATGTGATTGTTTTGGTAGTTGTGATGTGTGGGTTGTTTATCTGAAAGGGAACTGCCTCTAACACAGATTTGAGCATCATGTTCTTTTCCTTCATAAATCAGTTTATCAATGGAAACCACCGAGACAAACAAGACAGGGCTGTTGATTATCTGTCCTCTGTCATTGTCGCATCATTGTCATTTTTTCTCAGAATGTTGTTGAGCAACAGTTGAGCATTTCTTTGGAAAAGGGCGGATATGAGGAAGACGTTACTACAGTAGATGCCAATCTTTTACTGTCTGTGGTTCAGAAGATGCTATCATCAGACCTCTGTCCAAAAGCTGCCTCCTGCTGTGGCTTGGCTTGTTGTTTTGGTTTGAAACATTTTTGTGTGTGAGTATTTCCCTGTTAGAGATGTACTCAATCTTTTTTCTTTCTCCACCAAACTTTACAAAATAAGAGCAGCAGGTCCTGTTAGGACTTATGACTACACCAGAGCTTGTTTGTCCTAGTCAGCCAACAGTGTGACCCAGAGTCCTGGGACATGCACGGCTCTGAAAAATGTTGTTTACCGCTAAAATAAACCATGTTTCTTGTGTGTTTCTTCCCAGAGACATTCTGCTAGTGCTACCTCAGAGCAGAACCTGTGGTACGAATGACACTGTATGATGTCCAGACCTCCTTAGCTGCTCTCCATGGTTATGTTGATGCTTGTTTACCTGTTGACTCATCTCGCTCCAGTTATATCTTCATTTGATGGCGACTTTATCTCCTGATTTGTACAGACTTGCTGTCTCTTGTTTCCTCAGAACAGAGAAAAATAAACCCAGGGCTATAGTCATCAAATGATGTAGTTTTTGATTATATAACAGACTTAGCCCTATGTCAAGGTTTAGTCACTCGGCTGTCAGGCGCTTAATGAGCCTCTGTAGTAACATACCATGGCACATACCAGTCAGTGTGAAAGGACAGTGAGTGGCCTTTACTGCCTATGAAAGGTCTGCTGGAATCCATACAACATCATGCTTCTCTCATGTTCTGACAATGTTTCTCTGTAATAAAAAAAAGGGGGAGCTGGCATTGGTGAAGCCTTGTATTTGTTTAGCGAAGAGACAAAGTGAACAAGGATCCAGTGTGTGGAGAGGTGTCAGGTCCCGGGCCAAAGCTGCAATCGCCTCTTGCGTGATTACCTCATTTAGCTGCAGAGTGACAGGGTGTCAGATGTGGTCACAGCAGGGTGAAAGTCTGCTCCGGCGGGACACCGATTATGAGGGGAGCCTGAAGCCTGAAGCCTGAAGCCTGCGCTGCCCAGCTCGCCCCTCAGGTTCAGTGGCTCAACTGTTTGGCAAAAACAACCCTGTTAGGAGCGCAGGCTCGGTAAATGGATATCTGCCCTGAGTTTCGCTCTACCAAGCCAGACCACTGAATTATTAAAAAAGAACCGAGACCTTCAATTTCAAGTTGGAGCTGTACCACATACAAGGAGACCCTGTTTAATGTTATTCTTGGTCCTGTTTTTAGTTTATAGCTATAACACAAAGTGCACATCAGTACAAAAGCTGATTGCATTTGTAAATGTGGACTTGAGTCACATAACTTGGACTTTAGTCAGACACAAGTCACAAATTTGTAGACTTTAGATTCAACTTGACAAAATAAAAAAAAAACAATCTTGCAGCTTGACTTGGACGCTAACACAAGTGACTCATGACTTTACTTGGACTTGACATGAAAACGCTTGATACCTTGCCCCAAACCCACACCTTAAAAAGTATGTTATTCAAAAAGTGTGCCACAAATCAATCCATTTCCTGAATCAACTAACATTAACGCTATTTATTCCCAGCATGTCAACATGTAATTCCCCAGATCCACTTTGTTTAAACCAACTGGACGGCATCCAATCAAGGTCAACTAACAACAAACTGCAGAATGCAAAATGTGTGGGTCGGAAATTACAGACAAAGACGCAACAACTTCCAACTTCAATCTAATCTAATCTAATCTAATCTAATCTAATCTAATCTAATCTAATCTAATCTATTCAAGCTAATGCTTAGCTAACATTAGCTTGATAGCGAAGTAACTTTTTAATGAACTTGCCTTAACACATAAATACAAATTTTAAAAAGCATGCATGATTTTTGTAAATTTAATATATTATCATTCTGTTGTTAGAATGGCATTACATATGGCAAAGAGTACATTATGACTTGTTCACGACTTGAAACCCAAAGTTTAGAGCTTTAGACTTGAGTGCAAAGACTTGAGACTTGTGTATGGCTTGCAAAACAATGACTTGGTCTCACAAAAGGTCACTGGATTTTTCATCTTGTAACTCAGTCTACGTGTGCCAAAACAAGCCTGTCAGCACGTTCGATTTCAGGCTTTGCGCTGTTTGTCTTTATTGGCAAGAGCTGCAGACAAACTGGAAATCCTGGTTTTATTTGGGCAAGTATTGTGTGCAAGAGCAACAGTTGGATTTGGGACAGTTTGGGAATTAAGCTTCATTCCTCTGACTGCTTTTGGCTCCGTGGTTTCAACAACCATCCTGTTGGAATTTGAATGCGGCTGACTTATCTGTGCACATACTGCATCTCCTTATTTGAATAATTTGAACATCATTTAGTCTCTGGTTATTCCCTTCAACCTTGACATCAACAGTGGTGTGTGTGTGTGTGTGTGTGTGTGTGTGTGTGTGTGTGTGTGTGTGGGAGAGAAGTCAGCAGGACTTGTGCTGTCACTATTGGACTACACGGTGCAGAGTAATGACTCTGAAACACTTCCACAGCTACTGGAACAGAAAGAGCTCCTATTCTCTCTTCATGCCAGAGATCTGGCCTTTGCACTCACACACACATAAAAAACACACACACACACACACACAAAAGCAGAGGGAGGGATGGGAGAGATAAAGTTAGGAGGGGGTGTCATGGAGCCAGTGGGCAGTGTCTGTTAGGTGGAGGTGATGAACTATTTGCATTCCCCTTTGGTTAACCCTGCTCTGTGAAATATCACCTCATCACAACAATAGGGCTGCTTCACTGAAGAAGGTGCCCCCCCACCAAACTGACAAACCAAGAGCAGAGGGTGCCTTTTGAACGGGGGCTGAAGTGGGTTGCTATGGCGATGCCTGTCAACCGGGAAGTCCTCCGTGGAGGCAGGCAGAGTGAGGGCTGGGAGTGAGGGAGAGAGAGAGAGAGAGAGAGATTGTGTGCCCTGGTTAGTCTCATGAGTGAGAGACACAGAGCAGGGAGGGTGTGCAGCGTGGTTTACGTGCACGTCCCAGGCAGGCAGAACTAGGTGTGAGTTCACTTGTTGGTGCCACTTTTAAGGTGAGTACACTCTTTCCCATGGGATTTAAATCAGGGAGTGATCTTCAAACATTGCGACTGTAGAAAACTCAGGCTGCTGTTTTTTTTTTCTGAGGTTGAGTAACCTGTCTGACCGCTCAGGGCTGCTCCACAGGATTAGTGCTGCAGACCTGCCCATGAGTTTACTGTCTTGATGCTTTTACAGTGCACCTGAAAACAAGTTGGCCCATGTGATGTGTGTAAGTTTTGATGTTGTAACATGTGGGAGTTAACTGACTGAGCTTTTTGGCAAGTGGGGGCAAGAGCAGCTGTGAGTTACAGCTGGAGTAAAGAGAGAGAGAGAGATTGAGAGGGCACTGTGGGCAGTGTTTCCTTACATGTATGTGTGCACCGACCTCAGCACTTGCCAGCAGAGAGTCAGAGGAAAACATTTACTTTGCCATCTTGCTGCAGATTTCAAGCTTAATGCCCAGAAATCAGGGCCGTCCAGTCGTCACTGGTGGCTCCCCTTACTGTCAGGGTGATTTCCACAGCCGGCTCTGATTCCTTTTGTGATATTACTGAGGGTCCAGCTGCCAGTCCTCATATCCACAGGCTGCACTCAGCTCTGAAGATGCAAAATGACAGGCATGAGGATTTGTGAGATTTGTCCGTAGTTACCATGATTTGAGTGAGTATTTTCTCATGCTTCGTCTGACACATTGCATTACTGTTTCATTTTTACAAATCCACCCAAATAAGGAATTATCTCGACTGATGTGGAGTGTGTTTGTTGTAAGGGCAAATCTGATAAACTTCAGCTCAGCGCTGGGCTCTTCTCTGAGAGAGAGGCTTTGATTTACTGCTACGCAGCTCCTCCTGGGAACACATCGCCTCTCCATTGACAAGAAGCACACAGGCTGACTCCTCCTGTTGCTCTGACTGGAGGAGCACCATACAAGGAGGTGAAATACTTCCCTACTGATAAATGTGTGTATCCCCCAATAACTGCATATCATAAACTTGCGGCTCCAGGACCTTGTATGGGCCGCACATCTGCTACGTTGCAGAGGGGCAGCACGGTTTGCGTGATCAACCTCGCAGGACCTCTAACATCTCTCAAATAACTGCAGAGTGACTCATTTAATGTGTTTGGGAATAAATGCCCACTTTATTTATTCAGCAAATGTGCTTGTGATTACCTTCTCGCCACTTTTGAAGGCAGGATTTCTTCTGGTTTTTCACGACCCTGTTGTGCAACTTGTTGGGCAGTGGTGACATTGTGTACGTGCAAACCAGTGATAAGACTTTACCCTTCTGTCTGTTGAGTTAATCTCAGTTAATATCCAGGAAATAAACACTTCATGATCAGATGCTGTTTATACTTTTTGAAGACTGTAGAAAAAGAGTGATTAAGGTCAAATATAATACTCACCCAAACAAAATGACCACCTTAAGAAAATACCGAGCTCATGTTTTGGCTGATGTCCTTCATGTATGTGAGCAGGACTTAGATCCGTTCATGTGCAGTAGTTCCCACCTCACGGGGTCAATGATTAACCACCCTACACACAGGAGCAGAGAACAACACTATAGTGCTAATGAATGGAGATCGGCTCGTGAGTGACACTTTTATTTGTTTTATTTAACACTCTCACCGTTACTGATGATATATGGACAACCTGATTCTCCCTCTGACCACAAATCATTACTTTCCTAATGGTGCGCCAACAGATCGCAGAAGTTCACGGGTTACAACTGGGACAGTTGTATGTGTGGTCACCTTGACAGCCTTGTTCTTAGGGAGAACAATGCAAGAAGTTCTGTATGTGGAGGAGGATGAGGTCAAAGTAGGTCACAGTCCGCACTGATGCGTCCTTCTATGGAAGAAAGAGAACATTGGAAGGGGGACTTTTAATGACTAATGAGTGGTGAGGAATTGTGACCTCATGGCAAGTTCACTTGTCATCCTTGGTGTGTGGTACTGAGTAAGACTGAATGGTTTTGTTATTTCACTCATTTCTAAGATTTGCCAATACTATTACTTACTATTGCGTTACTGTTGTGTTGCTATTCCCGGCTGTGGAAACCTCCCATTGTAACAGGCAGGAATCACAGGGGTGTGGTGAAGTTCACTGACCTTGTAGCTGCTGAGTGAGTAGGTCTGCTTTGGCTCAGCAACTTCAGATAATAGTCTGGTTCCTCATCCGCTCCTTATGGGTAAAAAAGGAGAAGAAGAAAAAAACCTTGTGCTTTACTAATGTGACTTGCTTTTGTAAGTATATCACAACACAGATGCTTGATTTGATGATGTTTATGGAGCTGTTAGACTTCTGTTTCACAGATGAGTTTACAGTGTATCATCCGGCCCTGTGCTTCCACAGACCGGATGAGTTTCCTGGGGGACAGAGACACAGATTTCCATACTAAAATCCTCTGATTCTCATGTAGGACGTCCTCAGTTATCCTGTGATGGACTGATTGTAAAGCAGAATGGAACACAAGATACTCTGCAGTAAGCTGGAATAATAAAATGCGCGACATCATCATCTGAGAGGCACATGGGCCCTTTATGGCTCTTCTTTTTCCTTCTATCCCAAAGCTGATCCTGTGGTGATAATGAACCTCTCACCTAGCAGGGGTTTAACTTGTAAATACCTGGGCTATAAAGTTCATACATTTCAGAGAGATAACATCAGCACACTCACACACCACCAGTTCGAAAAACCCTGTCTCCATGTGAAAGCTTATAGCTGCCTTCGTTGTTGAGTCTCAGTAATTATGTAAGAATGCATCGGGCGCTTGGAGCAAACCCAGAGAGAGCCAGACTTCTGGACAGGGATTTTTTTACTAGATATCAACACTGATTTTTCCTTATTAGGTAGGATTGTGTTTGGTGCTCTCGAAGGGGAATGCATGCACCGATGGATTATTTCTCTGTTGGATTCTGTTCCGTGGAGAAATGAAACACAGAGACACTGTTATGACATGAGCTTACTCATCGGGATGCTACATCGATGAAGCAGGGCTTCTCAGATTTTTTTTTGGGGGCCTCTGAGTGGAGTTCATTCTAATGTTAACCTTTTAATAAAAGGTCATGGACATAAATGGTCCGTAATTCTAATAATAATAACGCAAATTAGAATTTTATTAGTTTATTAACATAAGAACAACAATTGAATACCTCAGGGAATTAGTGAGGTGTTCCAGCAATAGTCAGTGTTGCTGTCATTTGCAGTAATATAATATTCAAGTGTGTGTTAAAGGGGCACACCATGATTTTACACTTGAAGCTCACTGAACTCATCTCGAGGAGTACTACTTAGCCTGTGAGTAGCCTGAACAGTTGTTTAATGTTACTTATGGCTCTGAAGGAAGCGGTCCAATAAAAAAAAAAACTTATAAACGTTACTGTTATCACAGCTTGTTCTTGAAACTTTAAATGTTAAACAAAAAGCAAATGCTACAAACCGAAGATGTTTGAAGGAAATGGGCATTTTGGCCACATTTCCACCAAACAGTTTAGGTATAGTACTTTTGGAACCCGTGAGTAACCTGTACCGACATTAGGGGTGTAAATCACCAGTTTCATCACGATATGTTATTAAATTGATTCTTTGGACAATGATACAATATTTGCTGATATTACAAAGTCTGTCACTATATGATTTCGATTTGATGTGTTTTAAGGGCCTGTGATTGATATGAGACGATATTATATACCCGTTTAACACAGTGTGTTACAGAAGAACTGCCACCCCTGTCTTTTTTTGCTTTTGGCCATAAAAGATAAAAACAACACATAAATAATGGAAGTATGTTACTGCTTAAAAACAGTAAAGTTTACTTTAAACTGATTCCACTAGCAAACATTTTCTGCCAGAGACACCTTTCTGGAAGAAATCTTTTCATTTTAACCCAAACCATCATCTTTTTCACAAGACGTCAGGGCTATCTGGCTTAAAGCCCTGAAGGTAAACTTCTCCCAACAGCCATACATCATGGACTAACAACATGGTTTAACAAAGGTATAAACTTCAGCTCAGTAATAACTGTCAAGGTTCATAGACAAAACAATTGTTTGTTTGTTAGTGACCCATTATTTTCTTTAGCATGTTTACATTGCATAAATTAGCCTAGTAGCTAGCTGACTTTTTCCCTCTACTCATAGCTTAACTAATTACATGTATCATTATTATTTTTCTTGCCCACCGGTGGTTTAAGTCATTGCATCTCCTGACAGAACAGCACGATTGAATGTCAGTCCGCATGCACATTTTTTCAGCCAAACACTGTTAAAACAGAGCAGCTAATGTTGCTTCAAACAGAAGTTAGTGGAGTGAGATGTCCGTCCAGGCAGGTAACATTACGTTTTTATCTCCAAACAGCATTGTTTACATACGTCATGTGCTTTGTCTGTTGACCTCTATTTTCCCTGAAATCCAAAATATTTCCACGCTGCTGATTTATTCCCGAGTAAATAGTGATATCCTCATTGTCTTTCTCTTGGCTGCTTGCCATCTGCCTGCTGCTGTTTGCCAGTGACACGGGCTTTCAAAATATAAGTGTATCCTAAAGATGACGATATGGATCGATGTTTTCACTTTGCATCCATGACTTTGGATCGCTGATGATTTAATTGATATATTGATCCATATGGATGGATCATTACACCCCTAATGAACATGTACCTAAACTCTAGATCTCTTTAGGCTTCCCACCACAGAGAGTACTCTTAATGTAGGTGGGGTTGTTACTGGATAGTAGCTGTGTCGCTGCTTCATCCAGCTTTCACTGTGTTTTCTATTCACAGGCATTGTCGACAGAACAGGGCTGCACACCAACATTTTCAGAACAACTGCAACAACGACAAAAAAAATGACTGGAGTGTTTACAGTCTCAATCAATGGGAAATTTAATATGAATAAACAGGATGTAATGGAACAGTTCTATTGGTACCATCCACAGCTTTTGACAATGGAAACACAAAAATAACTGCTCTAATGCGCAACGAACTGAACTGAACTGCTTGGTGGGAACGAGGCTTTAGGGAAGCAAGGAGAGTCTAATTAAAATGCTATTAAGTTGCATTATGGGAAATATAGGATCCAGTTCTTTGGGAGATTGACCCACACTAATGACATGAAAAGTCAGTACAGTATATCTCCATCACCACTTTGAGTTTGATTATTTTTTGACTCCGTCTCTTGTGAATCTCCCAACTTTACGGTGTGCTTAATCGCTAGGTCGCCCCTTTAAATCAGCATCTTATTAACACATTTGTTGGTCTTTTTCAAGTTATCTCACCAAATATGAAATTCATTGGATGGAAAAGAGTATCTTCCTTGAAAAAGGAGCGTCTTTGTTTGCTCTTCAGGATTTCTGAATCAGAGAAGCCTGTGTGGAAACTGTACTCCATGAAATGCCAGTGAATGACTCATCTACAGTAGTTATTTGTTCATCAGTGTCATGGGGCCTTTAAAGTGAATGGCAGCCAGCTGAGGAGAGATCCGGTGTAAATAAGAACCAGCATGTCAGACACATTGTAAATAAGATTACTTTAAGCCATTATTTATAATGTTGCTCGTTTGCAGCGTTGCCTGTTGTTAGATGGATAATCGGCTGGCTGTGATTGCTCTGGGCGATGATAGGTCATCTGTCATGTCTCAGCAGTAATGGTATTGTTGCGGACACAATCCTCTGGTTCCCATATTTCTCCCGTTATGTAAGGCAGTTTATTGGGAGATGATGACTCAGATGGAGTGACATCGTTGTCTGGTAACTGGAGCATTGACTCTATCACTGCGTGCGCTCTGTGCAGTCTCCTAACCTTGTGCACAGAGACACAGAGTGAGTATAGTTTTCTTGGAATTGACCACAATGATTATAGACTCTAATGCTCAGCTGCAAATGCCACATGGAAAACTCATTAGTGCAAATTGTGTTGGGCAGCTCTCAGCCTGTAGTAGCCTGGCCCACACTTGGTCATTACTTTCTTGCCAAGCTACAAAGCCATAGTTTGCACCAGAACAGGAAAAATAGCCTAATCCTTGTTTTAACCCTAGTGTGTGCTTCGAATCTCTGATGGCTTTTTCCACAAGATAAGGCAAGATACGTTTCGACCACAATTCAAGACTTAGCATCACACCTTGTTCCTGCAGAGGCCTGGGTTGCAGGGATGCAGGGCTGTACGTCGGCCTTGGTTTCTATGCCTACAATGTTATTATGAGCCATTTAGCCACTGTAGATGAGAGGTGCCTGCCACATACAGGAGCGGAAATGGCCTCCCCCTCTTTCTCCTCATGCCTTTGATGTTGAAACAGCAGGGCCTAATCTGTTTTTCTGAGGTGCAGTTGATTAGGAGCTGGTCTCCGCTTTCAGTAGCTGACCTTCTCCATCATCAAGCCCCTCAAGTCCAGCTTATTACGGCATTGTATGGCTGGGAAAAGTGGAGCAGGCATGTGAGTCACACTCACTTTTTGGGTGGGTTTTTCCTTGGTAACAGGGAAAAAGTGGGTGACGTTAACTTTCCCTCTTTGGAATACTGGTGGGATGGGATAATGGAACAAGTCTGCCTGGATGTAACATGTGATTTATGACAGGGAGGCTGTGTGGAGCCCCACGCAAGGAATGACTCAAAGGGTTAAAAAGGGCATGCTGCAAGATTACGGAATACGAATTGAAGAGAAACAATCTTCAGATGTTAAAGGTACTGTGTGTAAGATTTATGGGGATTTAGTGGCATCTAGTGGTGAGTACTGCAGCTTGCAACCAGCTGAAACTCCTCCCACTTATATTCCCTTCAGTGTTCATTGTTCAGGAGGTTTTACCAGGAGACATCCACAGAGGTCTCTTTTACTCCAAAAGGTAATTTAGGGTACGGTCACAAATGAGTGAAATTAATACCAACAAATATTCGCCTGCTGCTTACTTCAATTCAATGCGAGCAGAGTGGCAAATTAAACATTTGCTTCTGGCGGCAAAGCTAATTCACATCTTTGCATCGCCTGCAGTTCAACTTTGGTAAACTTTGACCAGCAAAGTCACAGCCTCAACCAATAGCAAAGTAATATGCGTGGATGTGTAGATTGATTGTTGCAGTGTCTAATCAACCAATATTATATGATATCGGCCATGAAAAATGCAAACTGCCTCACACAAGAGATGCTGCTGGGCTGTCAGTGAGTCGAGACAGGCATGAAACATAAAAAAATAAACACATTTGATGTAACATCAAATTTAACAGTATTTATTAGCAAGCTAGCTAACATTGGCAAGCAAGCTAGCTTTCTGTTTGTGTCACAACCAGCACTACCCACATCATCACCTCGTCAGAAGATGGTCATTTGCCTGCATTCGCTAATGTGTGACCTTACCCTTATACTGGTAAAAAACACTAAACGAAGCAGTTTCACATTACAAATCAGTGTTTCTCTGACATTGTTTGGCTTGTCGCAGACAGATGGCTAGCTCAGCACCTGCTAATGTGTGCCCACTTTTTCTTTCCATCAATTTAAGATCCAGACGTTCAGGAGGTTTTTATCAGGGGCTGAATTATTTATGGAGGTCTCTTCCTCTCCAAAACAAGCAGATACGGATATTTAAACCGGTAAAAACACTGTATAAAGTTGTCTCAATCAGTGTTTTTCTGACACTGCTTATCCTGGAGGGCCTAACTAAGGTGGCTGATATGAAAACGTGAATGGCCCTGTCTGGAGCCAGTGTTTGGTTTGTCCACTCTGGGCTACTGTAGAAACATAGCATTACATGGTGGACTCCGTGGACAAGGACCCGCTCCCTATGTAGACATATTCTCATTCTAAGGAAACAAAAAAACATAATGATTCTTATTTTCAGATGATTATAAACTTATAAAGAAAATCTACTTATTATACTGTGCTCCTCTTAATCTACACACAAGAAAGCAGATCAATTCCGAGTATTCACATGAAAGATGAGTATTTATATTTGTGCTCTACTCACTGGTTTGAAGCTCTTTCTGAGGCCCTGTTGGGAAAAAAAGTTATGTCATGTATTTCAGTCATGAACTGGCAATATGACAACCATGATGAGAAAGCCCTTTATACCTGACTGTGCATTTGATAAGATAAGCTTATTATATTGGAAGTCTGCCACAGAAAACTTTGCTCTAG
Organism: Epinephelus moara; assembly: GCF_006386435.1. Taxonomy (NCBI): domain Eukaryota; kingdom Metazoa; phylum Chordata; class Actinopteri; order Perciformes; family Serranidae; genus Epinephelus; species Epinephelus moara. The sequence goes on from NC_065513.1 coordinate 15,956,606, forward strand.
CAATGAGGCGAGGCACAACAACTTGTAAAACAAATACATTATCAGCTTGATCTGATGACACCCTGTCTTGAAGGTGCAAGTCAGTTTCCCTTTATTTAAAAAAGAACTCTGGAAAATATCTAAATCGCATTAAATAAAAGTGTAATTTCATATAAAAACTGTTTGCATTTTGCATGTCTTTGCAGATACTTTTGATGCTGGGCACAAGACTTTCATATCTGTCACGCAAGGACCATAACAGATCACATGCAGTCTCAGGTAAAGCCATTTTTAATTATGCTAAATGTTGATTTTTACAACTGTTTATCAAATGTGAATGTCTTGAAAAGCACATTTAAATCCATAAAAGCATCCCAGTGTCACAACATGCCTTTGGTGCAGATAGTAGGTTTATCATTACAACAAGGCACAGGGGCTTTCCCATGACCCCCACAGTCACACAGGGAGGACCAAAGCACCTGATTCAAATACATAGCGCCCCAATTGAAGAGCTAGACTAGCCGTCATTGGACGAGGGGGAGTAAAAAGATCACTATGGAGACCACAAGACCACTGCAGCCCTGCTGGACTTTGAGGTTGACATCAGCGGCCCCTTCCCAACCTCTGTGGCCCCGGCTCCACCCCTTGGCTGGAGAATAGGGAGACTTGGTGAATAGGGAGTTAATGGGCTCATAATGGTCCTCTCCTGTTTCAGTGCCCCCACTCTGCACCTTGAATGAGGCCTTTCTGCAGTAGTGGCAAGAGAGATGATGAAGTGGGTGGAACACAACTTCCCACTGGTCCTGCTTTAAATAAATTAGGGGTCTTTTCATCAGAGGCTCCCCCACTGAGGCCAGTTATTCTCTGGAGAATAGCTGGGCAGCTAACAAGTTCACATGACCTCCCATAGAGAGCAGTGTTTACCCAGGGCCAGCAGGAGGACATGACAGGAGCAAAGTTCACACATTGTTTTTGTTCATCCATATTTCTCATTTCCTCTATATTTAGCAACTTCAGGAAGTGGCTGGAGATCCCAATGGCTCCCGGGTTGTCCTGTCCAGGGAGCCTGGAGTTTCCTCAGGTCAGCAGATCCTAACGTCTCCAGAGCTGACCCATGAGGTGGTGATCTCCCCCGGACTCCCCACGCCTCCTCTGAGCCCTTTTCGCTCCTCAAGGCAGCCATTTGGAGAGGTCAAGGTATGCACAATAATTTCCTGGAGGCTGTGTTAATAGCAATGCTGAGGTTGAATGGATAGAATTCAGTAAACAAGTGCTCCTCCCTGTGGAAAAACGATGCATCACAGCCTATATGTTCTGCCACAGACATGCTTTAACCGTTACACCTCACTGAGATGCTGATATGTGTATACATTTCTGCTCTTCTCAAGGTTTCAGAGGTGAATGGGGGTGGACCAACAACTCTCAGCTTTGGATCTTACTATGGCCCCTCTCAATCACATGGTAAGGGTTTGATTTTTTAAAATCTGTTCATCACATGAGTGTCTTTTTGTGCAACTCAAAATATGTTTTCAGGAAATAGATATTCATTTTAGTAAAAAATAATGTGCCAGCTGCTGAAATTTTGCTGTTTAGGTAAAAAAATAGCAGTTAAAATTAAAGTGGTGACAGATGTGTATTGAATGATAGTGCTGAAAGGAGTCGAAGATTCAGTTGAAGTTCAAGCACTAAAAGGAGTCAAAGAGTCAGTTTAACTGTGTGTGATAAATTGAGCTGTAAGTGTCAGTACAAAGCCAGGTCAAGTGTTCAAAATGAAAAAAGTGTCAGATGACATGTCAGCTGATGTGTGAGCACTAAAAGCTGTGTCAGTAAATTCTGTATGAACAGTGGAAGTTGTGGGAGTTAGAGCTGCAGACGTTTTCTTTTGGTCAAAGGTGAGGGCCTGAGACCTGAATGGATTTGAAGTGTCAGTCACAGTAAAATGAGTTAAAAAGAAAGAGGTTAATGCAGCAGAAATATCAGCTGACATGCATTCACTGAAGGATGGAAAATTATCTGTAGATATGAAAGCAGTTGAAGCGTAATGGATGTATGCAGTTGACAAGCTGATGTATAAGTGGTACACATATGGATCTTGGTTTCATATGATGAGGTAGGGTATAATAGCAGATTAATGACTGTGTACGTCACCTGACATCAAATGAAATCAATAATTAACTGTAACAATATAATCATGATTATCTTGTCACTGTAACTGTAACTCAGGTGGGCTTTCCAATGGCGTCCAGGGCTCTGCCACTTTACCACGCAGCTGGACCCCCACCAGGGAGGAGAGGCTCATCAAGTTCTCAGGAATCGGTCCTGTGGATGAAACTGGGATGCCCATTGCCTCCAGATCAGTAAGACAAAAATGCAGAATGTGCTATTTGATAAACTAGCTTTAAATTCTGTTGCTGTTGTTCTATTTATTTATTTATTATTATGTTCTTGGTGCGTCCAGTGAGCTGCGTCTGTCAAGTCTGTCTCACCAGATTTGTTTACCCTCTGCACCCTACCCTCTTCTGTTTTTCCAGAGCGTGAACAAGCCCAGAGACTGGTACAAGAGCATGTTCAGACAGATTCACAAGAAGCCAGAGGGTAAGGACGCTCCTCCTCCTCCTCCTCCTCCTCCTCCTCCTTCTTCTCACAAACACAACACCAGAGTGAATTCCTCTCTGTCAGTGTCAGGTACGACCGAGGTGATCCAGCAAACAGATTACTGCAGAGGCAAAATAAGACATGATGAAAGAGCCCTCAAGTCTTATGTCATCTCTGCTTATTAACTCTGACAATGATCCAACTTCTTATCGCAGCCTCTCCTAATTCTATCTGTTCATTTGTCTCTATTACATGTTGTGTAACAGGAACACATTCCCTGTTATTTGTGAGATTAATGGCACCATCGCAGCACTGAGGTGGTTTGAATGGATTGCTCTGGTCTGGATCAGTTTTGTTTTATGGGAATATTTTTAACTCTCTGCAAGTGATTTGTCCTCTTAAACATGTTGGATTTCAAAGCACTGAAGAGCACTGCTCCAGTGCATCTCACACAGGTGCTACTAATGATCTATTTTGGAGCAAAGATAGCTACAAGTTACCAGTTATTTTGTTGGTAACATTTTTATTTACAAAACATGTAATATGCTTATTAAATTAAATTACTCAAGTAAAGTAAAATGACATCACATTTGTACTTAGGTAAATATCCTTAATTAACAATAAGTTAAGGATCTAAAATACTCCTAAGAGTGGGTGGGTCTCACTAGAAATGCAATCATACTGTAAGCAGGTATAAGAGCGTGAGAAAGGAATGTTTAAGTATGAAATTTAAGTTGATTTATCTATATGAAGTGCGCCAGTGTTATAAGTAAGAATATAAAAAAACGTCTTGCTGTTGTGCTTGTTTATCAGAACCTGAGCTGGAGGATTCAGAGCGATGGTCAGCTGAACGTAAGTGAATCCACCAAAGTCCACATTGTTGCCCTGTTACATAATCACTTTTTACTTAAGACTGATCTGCTCTGATCCTCTGATCTGCAGGGTTCCAGTTATCTGCCGACACAGAAGAAAGCAATGAAGCAGACAAGAATCTCTTCAGACTAACACCCTATGGAGCTCTACCAGACTGGTGAGTTTACACTGGTTCTACGCAACTGTTCCAGGGTCACTGTGGGGAAGCTTACAGCACATCATAGCTGTAGAGGAGACAGGCAAGTTGCCAGTCCATCATATGGCACAGTCAGACAGTCAGTCACTTTCACACCCTCGGGTAATTTAGTAAAGTCTACAGTGAACCTGAGCTGCATATTTTTTCCCTTGGGTAAGAAAATAAAGCCTTTGGGCCTGTAGTGTGAACACGTGCACAAGAAGGGACAGAGGCAGCGTTCAAACTTAAAGGGATAGTTCAACATTTTAGAAAATATGCTAACCTGCTTTTTCCTTCTGGCTATTGTTAAAAACATAATGCTGCTAGTAGCAACCCCACCCTTAAAGTGATACTGATGGCAACAGATAGCTTCATGCAATACCCATGATGTGAATGGAATGGCATGTGGTATAGCCATAGGTTACTTTCAAACATTTTGATAGCATCTCAACATACTGAACTGCCAACTCCGTTAAATACGCCAACTGTAGCTGCTGCTGCTGCTGCTGCTGCTGCTGCAGGACTGTGTGGTGATAGTTGGTGTGAATTTGTTGGGACCATTTCATAGCTTGGTGTTGGATGTTAGCCACTGCTGCTGTGTTAGCTTGTGCTAACCAGGCAGACTCGCCAGCAAGAAAGTGGCTCTGGAAACGACAGCAACAAAAAGTTTGCACAATCAGGTGGGGAGTTGGGGCAGTTTGCAATCAGACCCCTGGCGCAAAAACAATCAAATGCAGGTATCATTAGACAGGAGACGATGAGCTACTTGGCACTAGGTTATTTTGGCTATTACCTCAGAGGTATTGAGTACCAATACCCAGCCCTATTTCTTGCAGAGAGATAGAGGAGAAGATTGATACCACTCTTGCCTCTGTACTCAAAATGTAGCTAGCAGCTAGCACAAAGACTGGAAACATTACTAGAACTCCCTCTATAGATCATATCACTCCTCTTCTTCAGCATCTTCACTGGCTTCCTGTTAAATATCGTATCAATTTCAAGATTCTACCTCTCACCTTTAAGGCCTGCTTGACTACCAAGGGATAGATAGATATAGAGCCTTCAGCTGTTCTGCCCCCAGCCTCTGGAACTCATCATTACTTTGCAATGATGACGACTTTATGATGATGGTGTTATACCTTGTTTTTATTATTAGGATTTTTGTCTAGTTATTACTGTATATTACTGATTTGTTTGACTTTATGATCTATGGTTACATTGCTGCTTGTTTTTTACTGTGTCTTGTAGGGTGTCCTTGAGGACTTTTAAAGGCGCCTATAAATAAAATGTATTATTATTATTATCATTATTATTATTATTATTATTATTATTATTATCCTATCTGCTCATGGTGACAAATAGGATCGAACAACTGAGATATAACGTGTTAATTAATGAGCTGGTTGGTGGTTGGTGGTTTTTGTTTGAGCCAGGCTAGCTGTTTACCTCTGTTTCCAGTCTTTGTGCTAAGCTAAGCTAACTACTTCCTGGCTAGCATCATATTTAGTACACAGATATGAGAGTGGTATTCATTCTTTCGAACTCCCGGCAAGAGAGCGAATTAGCGTATTTCCCAAAACATGGAACTACTTCTATAAGCTCTTCCTTTAGGTTAGTGTACTACTCAAGACCATTTCAGATTGGTTTAAAATAAAAACTCACAGATTGGGTTTAAAGTAAACGCAGAGGTAAAACAACATAGTCTAAGATGTGTTTATCAAGAGACAAGATTTAACAGTATACTGATATTTATGTAGCTTATGTGCTATTTGCTTTAACTACTAGTAGCCCAGTAAATTTAATCCTCAGATAAACACTGCAGGTGATGTCTTTTATGTGAATACCAGCCCAAACTCAGGCCAAGAGCAGTAGAGGGAAACGTGTGGGACAGACAAGTTTGGATTTGTTGTTACAGGCACTCACAATGAAGCCATGATTTAGTTTCTGTCCATGTTGTGTGTGTGTGTGTGTGTGTGTGTGTGTGTGCGTGTGTGTGTGTGTGTTTTGTGGTGTTATGTTTCAGGAGCGAGGATGTAGATAAGCTGTCAGACCCGGGAAAGCAGCACCCTCAACCAAGAAGCATATTCGACTTTGAGCCTGGAAAGAGCAGCACCTCAGAAAGCCGCAGCCAGGTAACGACCTCACATGCAGTCACAGTTTAAAAATACGCTGTGATTTCGCTCTGATTCAAACAGAGGAAAATGCTTCTGCATAATTCTTTAACCTCTAGATTTATCCAGCATTGTTGTTGGCTCTAATGACTGGAATTCTTTGTGTAGTCTTGGACTGTGTTCCCAGTGTGAGGATCAAGAACAGGTTTGAGGATGGGCACCTTTTCTTTAAGGATTACAGCCTAAGTCCTCATATTTCATCTACTCACGCAAAGTAACTTTAAGTATTACACAGTGTACCTGCTGCTTACCACCAGATGTGCTCACCTCCTCTTTTATTCAGATGATCCAACATTCATTCATTTAGCTTTTCAGACAAGAAAAGACCAAGTCTTGGTGTTTATGTTGATGTTTCTATCAGGTATTATGCTGAATGTCAGTGATTTATGAGCTGGTGAGGTTGACTCATATTCATTTACCTCTGGGGTTTTAATGTATTGTCTGGTGCATTCGGTCCAGGAGCTGTTGTAATTGAGTGTGCAGCCGTTTGTATGTGTCACTTTGTTTAAACACCCCTGGTGAGTTACAGAGCAGTGTCTCTTAAGTTTTTTTTCGAGTGGCTCCTGCAACAATGTCCCAGATCTGGTGCATATTGTGCCTTGTGTCCGCGCCTGTGAAGAAAAGGAATCTTTGTTTCCACTCCCCCACAGGAGCTGAGGTGTCTTGTGATCCGTATTATGGTGTTAACCTCTTGTAGTTTATAATGGCTCACAGCATGGAGACTCATTTCATTTCCTCTTTATGACAGCGGCCTATGTCCTATCCCCTGGACGGCGTTTAGAAAATCAGCGCACAGACCATATCAGGTGTTGTGTTGCTTCGCAGTGACATTACAGGCTGTGATTGTAGTGAGGATGACTCCCAGCTGAGGGGAAGGCCTTGGCGTTCACAGGGGCACATTCAGCCAAGGTTTATACAAAAAACCCTGAAAATGGAGCAGGGGGTTCGTGCTCTTCATCAGCAGAGCCTTTTAAAGTAATGCTTGATAGAATCAGCCGCCCTCTTGGTGTTAAGTCTTTGTACAGACAGGGTGAAAGCGGTATCAGCTAGCTATTGAAATCAAGTTTATCATAATATGAAAGAAATACGTGAGTATTTCCTTATTCCTCTGCTGGCACCTTGACATCCAGCCTGTGTCCAAGTGTCCCTCATTTTGAAAAGAGTTTGACTTGCTACTTTGTACTGCCCCTCTATCTGTCCCTGAAAGCTCCATCCACTGCAATGGAACTTGCCAGATAAGAATTTAGTTCCTTGAGATGTTCAGTTGTCTTGAATTTGTTTCCACAAAAACAGATTTGTGCAAACCCTCCAAAAAAGGTAACAGGCTGTCAGGTTTGCTTTTTTGGCCAAATGTTTGTGCTTCATTATTTACCCAGACACCCTATAAACCAACAAATACTCCTATGCTGACATAATTTCCCGCTCGCCTCCCAGGTTTTCTTTAACTCTCTCTTTCTTTAAGAATATATGCCACATGATCACATAAACTAAAATAATGAAGATCTTAAAGGGCCAGTGTGTAGGATTATGGGGCTATATGGACAGAAATATAATATAGTAAGTTTTTAGTGTGTCATGACCTGTAAATAAGAATTGTTGTGTTTTCCTTATCTTAGAATGAGCTGTTTTTACATAGGGAGTTGGTTCATGTCCATAGAGTCTGCCATGCTGTACCACCATGTTTCTACAGTGGCCCCAAGCGGACAAACTAAACACTGGCTCTAGATAGGGCCATTCAGGTTTTTGCACCAGCCACCATACTTAGCACTCCTGCTGCAACGAGCAGCATAGGAGAAACACTGATTTTGTCAACATGAAACTACTTTATTCAGTGTTTTTATTGGTTTAAATCACCGGGTCCATTTGTTTTGGAGAGCAAGAGACCTCTGCGGATAATTCAGCTCCTGGTGAAAACCTCCTTAACATTCGGATTTTAAGTTATCAGACAAAAGTAGGTGAGCACGCATTAGCAAGAATTTAGCTAGTGGCCTGTCTTCGATGACATTGAAGGAGCAACACTGATTTATGTCATGAAACTGCCCTATTCACTGTTTTTTATCAGTTTAAATCTCCTGGGGCCTCATTTATAAAGCTTGCTTACGCACAAAACAGGGCTTGAAAGTGGCGTACACCACTTACCACGCAAAGGTTGTGATTTATAAAAAATAAACTTGGCGGGAGAATGTGCGCACCTGTAAGCAAACTCTGAGTCATGCGTGCGCACATTTTGGAAGACACTGGGAAGTGGCAACCCAGACGGTGAGGTGGAGAAGTGGAGTCAGATTTTTATTGATGTCTCACACAAATTTAATGTCACGCTATATCCACCTTAGATCCACGTTATCATTGAAATTAAATCCAGCAGCCTTATTTTGCGCTTGGAGTGAGTGATAATTGTTTCATAAAAACATTGTAAAATCAACTCAAATCCTGAGTTGAAATTCTTTCTAAATACGTATTTAATCCGCACTGCCTCTAACGTCTCATTGTCCACTCTGTGAGCGCAGGAGGGGGAGAGGATGGCGTGACTGCATGGAATATATTTATTTATTTAGCTAAATATTTCCAGCGCATTTATCATGTCTCGAAATACAGCCATTAAGCACAACCGTTACACTCATTTCATCAGCCTACTTAGACATGTGCTGTTCATGACAAAACCGGCATGAAGAAACGTGTTCGCCTATTACACTTTCACCTTTGAATTGTATTTCAAATTACACGTTGTATTTTGGGACAGGGATACCACTGTTTCATGCCGTAATTCAGGCCAGGTGTCTGATCAGACTAATTGCCAGAAACATATAAATACTGCGGTGACCCTCATGCGTAATTGCACAAGATGGCACTGGCACATACTCCTTTTTGCCTCCACCTTTAATAAATGTGATTCTTTATGTTGCACATCAATGTCAAACATCCTCAAATTTAAAAGCAACACATTAACTACATGTTGGTAAAGGAGTAGAAATATTTGGTCTACCTTTAGATCAGACCACTTTTTTTTTTGTTCTGTCACTGTCCGTGCAGTCCCACAGACACAGCTGACAGCATCAGCAGCGTTGATGTGTTGCCACTTTTTTTCGCTTTCTTTTATTAGTGATCCCGCTGCTGTGGCCACCAAATAAAATCTTTCTTCAGTCCTCCACCTCCCGTTAAAGGGTCTCTAGCTCAGTCTCGGAGAATTCCGTTTTTTGGTTCGTTTCTCACCCGTCACCATGACTCACACAACGAGAGAACACTCGCATGCCGGCTTATTTATATGCAGATCGCATTCATGAGGAGATTTGCATGACCATTTATGACTGAACTAGGGCATGTAGAGGGCGGAATATGAGGTGGATCTGGGTGCGCACAACTCCAGGAGGTCTGTGATTTATAAAGAGAACATTGCGTGCAAGTGTGTGTGCGCACGGTTTTATAAATCAGATTATTTTTTGGCGCACGCCATTTTCAGCTTTTGGGCGCACGTCAACTTTTAGTATGAATCCTAAGCACTCTTTTATAAATGAGGCCCCTGGTCCATTATTTTTGGAGAAGAAGAGACCTCTGCAGACAATTCAGCTCCTGGTAAAAACCTCCTGAATGTTATCAGAGAACAAACGTGGGCACACATTATGAGGTGCCAGGCTAGCGGAGAGAAACTCGATTTGTAGTGTGAAACTATTGTATTCTGTGTTTTAGTCACCGTCTGTTCATTTTGGAGAGGAGGAGAGCTCTGTGGATAATTCAGCTCCCTGTAAAAACCTCCTGAACATAAACACTGAAAGAATTCTACCTGGGAGAAGTTTCAGCTGGTTGCAATGTGCAATCCTCACCACTAGATGCCACTGAATCCCTCCAAATCTTACACACTGCACCTTTAAAATCATATTTTAACAAGTTGAGTACAACCAAAAATGTTGTTGTCATTGCTTTCTTTTTTTGTCCTCAGGTTCATGTATCCCCGAGGAAACAACTTGAGACACCAAAGTCCCCTTCTATTGAGGTGAGCTGCTTTGACAGCATTTTATTTCCACATTCACTCTGTTGAGGTTTCATCTTATAAATCATTCAAAAGGGACACCATTAGCTTCAGGAATTGTTTTAGTACACTGTGTTAGTGTTTTAATTTTGCCCTTCCAACTCCATCATTGCTCTGGCTCAGGCCAGTCTGGTCTCTGAACTGAGTCGGTTTGAGGCTGAGCTGGACTCGGAGATCCAGGGCCTGGAGAGGAGACTTTCCCAGAAGAAGCAGCGTCGAGGCCGGGGTGAGGTACTGAGCCCCCCTCCTGACTCTCTCTGCTGAAGCATCCCTCCTCCTCCCACCCCAATCTAGCAGCTGCAGAATCCTCACCCACCCTCACCCTTACTCCCTTACTCTCAATGAAGGCTGCAAGTCTCAGTGAGACCCTCCCTGCTTGCTAGCTTCATAGCCACGTATGTTTTTTTCCCTCTGTGACCTGGATGACAGCCGTGGAATCGCCTGCCTGCCTTGCTCTTGGATTGATCTGCTGTGTTAATCACCTGCCTGCAAATTGCCCCCACGCTTGATTGAGTACAAATTTGGCTGCCAAAAAACTGAAGAACTTTTGCAATCATCTTGACACTGTTGTTCAATTTGCCTCTGCAGTCCCACAGTGCTTGTGTTAGAGAGAGCGGATGCCAAAAACATTTATGATTCTCATGCTGCTCCTGATTCCTGTGTGATTACATTTGCTTCATAGGCTGTGGTTTGACAGAAATCACAGGCAGCTCAGACAGATTGTGAGTAGTGTTGTTTTTTAGCCCGAGGAGGATAGGACCCAGGGGATTTCTTGCTCCTTTGGGAGTGGTCAGCACCTCTACTTTGTCTGAGTTGTTGTGAGATTTCCTCTGAGCTGTGAGATACAGTTAACTGCAGGGAACAAACTGTTTAATGTTCACTCTGCTTTCAGGAGGCCAGAGCCAGGGATCCGGTAACTGCTCCAAAGACTGGGACTACCAACTACAGGTCAGTGACAACATTATGTAAGAAAGCAAAGTGGAATGTGATTACTCCAGATGATATTCAGCACAGCAGGTTATAATGACATCTTTACTGACCTTTAAGCACAGTTTTATCATTTGAGATGCTTTTTTTCTACAATAGATTCCACTGAAAGTATAAAGTATAATTTGTACTTATGTAGTATCATTTGAGAGTGATCAGTTTCACTCAAATTGAATAGTCTTTCTTAAACATACCAAAAAGACTGTTTAAAGTAGATTCAGAGCTCTCAGTACTGACTATAAATAGTATGTCTTTCTTGGCATGTTTTACCTTTTACTTATTTTTGTACTAAGCTGCAGCATTCCTGTTTTTCTGCTCATGTTAGAGTGATGAAAACAAGTGAACAAGTGGAGCTCAGAGATTAAATTGACTGCAGTTTTAATGATAACTAAATGTAAATTATGTGACTGATGCTTTAGGAGGTCTTAAAGTGATGTTACTGGATTGGATTTTATATAGAGGCAGATACAGGACAGGTTAATGATAAGACCTAGGTCAGTCACCACATAACAGACCTCCTCTGAGCCCAACACCCAGCCTCTTAATCCACTTTGACATTGCTTCATCAAGTGGGAGTAACTCCCCTGTTGCTTCTTGCTGTTTTTAAGGAACCCAGTGCTGCGATTGGACAGCATGAGCATTAATACTTTGCAGGGTACCTGCTCTGTTAGTTGGATCAGGTGACTTTCTGTGCTGGACTCTGTGAGGGAGCTGTTGAACTTTAACAAGTTCAAGTACAGTATTTGTTACTTCAAACAGCAGACAGCATTCCACATTTCTCACCATGTGCGTAATGCTCTCCCGGAGGATTCTCGCTGTTGTTTGCTAAGTTGAGTTCATGGGGTTTGACCTTTTCTGGCTCGGTGGGATAAGGAGCTTTTTTTTTTCTTTAAGAGCCTGTTGCTGAGGACATGTGAAATTAATCCAAACAGCAGGAAGAAATTGTCTCTTTTTTCGCTGTTTCCTTTATATAGACATGTTTAGCTGTTGGCGTCCAGCTGTAAATACTGGGATACAAAACAACACTGTCTGGAAATATGTAAATGAGCTCAGAGGAAGCCAGGCAGGAAGCTTCGGGTTTTGGATTCACTCTCAAACAACTCATGATTCTGATCATCAATGGAGTTTCAGGGCTGTGAAGATGATTTACGCTCCAAACTTCATCTAAACCAGATTCTCAATTCAAGGATAAAAAATATGAGTCACACAATATCATGTGCATGGCCTTCTAGCTGTCTGATTATTTGTCTCATCTCTGTCCAGTGTATGCGAACCAGCAGCCGCAACCAGATGTGTTGTACAGTAAAACTGCTCACACACTGTTGCCCAACACAATAGGGCTGTGTGTACTTAATTATGTGTGTGTATGACTGATTGGGAGACACAGTGACAGTAATATAAATACAAAAAGCTTATATTTTCTTCACTTTTACAGCAATTTATCAGCAGCAAAGCAGCCTGTCCATCGCTCTACTGGCACACCACTGTCCTCTGCTCCCACATACGGTAAACATGTTTCTTCCCTTATGACTCTGCAACACACATGCACACTGTCACTTTCCCACCAACTCTGCCATGATGATTCTAAAAGGGTTTAAAGTATTTCTCTCAGTGCTGTCAATAAGTTGATAATGTTTTGCTCTTCCTCTCCCTCAAACCTGCTGACCCATCAAAAGAAAAGTGCACTTTCAGTAAGCAGGCTGCTCATTTAATCAGACAGCATATATTTAATAAACGGTTTTAGTAATCTAATATATTTTGAAGGTCCCATGGTTCTCTTTCATTGCCACTGTTGTCTTATTCTCTTGTTTCGGATTTTAGATGATGTAAACTTGGAAAGCTCATGCAGTTTTTTCCTACAGTATCAGAAGGTGCTGCAGATGGGTGGGGAGGAAGCCCACAAAAATAGGAAGTGGAGCTCGGAAGACCTGATTAAAGATTAGCTTACCCAATTGTTTTTCCTGGAAATTAGTCCACATGGAGCCAGCCTGCATGATTTCCATGATCCTTCTTGAACATATGTAGCTGTTAAGGAGCAACAACATCCAAAAACAACATGTGCTGAACAAAAGAGTGCACATTTTGGACTCCACTCACACTGCTGTGCCTTCATTTTGTTTCACAGTAGAACGTCTTTCCCCTGCAAATGAAACCATGGAGCTCCCACCTAAGAAAGAGGAGAAAAAGGTATGTTTCTATGACACCTAACAGGCTGGGAAATCGTTCAAAAATCAACTTTTGTTAAGTGGTTTTAAGTTGTGGTGTTTTGTTTTTTCAATTCTGAATTGTTCACATATTAACTGCATCAACAAATCTTCCCAAAACACTGAATGATTTGTTTGTTTTTCCAGATGAAAGCAGCGCGAGCCAAATTCAATTTCCAGGCTCAGTCACCCAAGTGAGTTGCTGCATATGAGATGATACAATAGATACACCATTTCCTTTCCTATCTTGCAGAGTTAGTTACATTTCTAAAAGAAAATGTGTCATAGCTACATCAGATCTAAAGCTTTGGATCAGGCCTGAAGTCCAAATTTACTTCTTAATGTACATTTGAAACATTTTGAACTTTTGAACTTTTCCTTTTGTGTGTCTCATTATCCGTATCCCTTTCTTCAGGGAGCTCATGCTGCAGAAAGGCGACATCGTTTACATCCACAGGCAGGTAGATGCCAACTGGTTTGAAGGAGAACATCATGGAAGAGCTGGTATTTTCCCCACATCTTATGTGGAGGTACATTTCGTCATGTCTCTTATTCGATGCTAGTCGTCTGAACTGTTGCTTTGTGCTGGTTATCTATGGCTCAAAACCCTTTCCTCTGTCCTCCTCCACAGATCCTGCCTCCTACGGAGAAGCCCACACCTATAAAGTCTCCCACTATACAGGTGTTGGACTATGGGGAAGCTGTGGCTCTGTTTAACTTCAACGCTGACCTGCCTGTTGAGCTTTCTTTTCGTAAAGTGAGTATTAAAGTGCAACAGAGAGGAGGTGCTCTCCCTCCATATTTAGCCGTCGTAGAACACATGAATTTGTAGTTCAAGTCAGTCTGGCTTAAAATCTGATTAGCGCTGACATTCTTTCTGTGTTAGATGAGAAGTTTGATACCATCCCCAATGTCTGTGCGCTAAATAGGAAGCTACCAGCAGCTGGTTAGCTTATCTTAGCATGCAGACTGGAAACAGGGAAACAGCTGGCCTGGCTCTGTAACAAAGTCCACCTCTAAAGCTCACTAGTTACATGCTATATGATGTTTGTTTGATCTGCATAAAACTATAAAAAGCTGTAAAATGCTGTGTGGTTGTACCGGACTGCAATAACAAGGTTTGCATATTACTGTCATACTAAAATCATATAATATGCATGGGCAGTGTATTAAAGGTCCCATAATTTGCTCATTTTCAGGATCATACTTGTATTTTGGGTTTCTAGCAGAACATGTTTACATGGTTTAATGGTCAAAAAACACTTTATTTTTCTGATACTGTCTGCCTGAATATATCACCCTTTGTGTGAAACCCTCAGTTCTAGCGCCTGTCTCTTTAAGCACCCCCTTTCCAAAAAATCCCTCTCTGCTCTGATTGGTCAGTGTTTCCAGGTTTTCCACAGCCATGCTCTCTCTCTATGTCTCTGCACCACATTGCAGCGCAGGGAATGACTGTGACGGCACGGTAGCCTACCAGCACTCTCTATCTTTATAGAAAGTTTCACTGTAATTGCACTGCTGGGCAACAGCTTCGGTCCATGTTTACTTCCTGTCAGCTGATGTCATTCCCATATGCTGTGTTCACACTACAACGACTCAGAGACAAGCTGCAAGTCATTTTCAATGGAAGCTGGTGACATGAAGCTACAAACTGGCGCCTGGGCATGATGCGCTACAAGTCAAAGCTGGCCTGACCTTTTTTTAGTGCTCCAATGACGCAGTGAAACTTCAACTGAACATGTTTTTTTATGTTTTGTTGAAGCTGTGGTGCTGTGTTATTTAAGTTATTTAGGTCAGTTAGCTGATGCTTTGCTAGCTTTATGTGCATTGCAGTGCACACAGGGATGCAATTGGGTGGCAAAATGTGATGTTCAAAATGGGGCTCAGACATTGATAAAAAGCATAGATTTTTTTATGACTAAATAGAAACTTGCCCTGTTTGGTTCGGTTCGATCGAACTTAAGTTCGTTTGCCCCCTAAGTGCGGTTCATTTGGGCAGGTGTGAACACAGCAATTGCACTCGGGTGCGCACCAAAACAACCATATTGAGACCCTCTTGAAGAGGTGGTCTTGGTCCAGTTACAAAGTCCGGTGCGGTTCGTTTGCGGTGAGAATGTGTTCCAACCTCGATGTGAACCAACTGCAGTCACACTACACATTGTTTGGGTTAAACATGAGCATGTTACAGTCCTGGAGGATTATACATGTGCCCCTCCTCCTGTGCTGCCTTAACACTTGGCGCAACCAATGCACCAAAACATGTTTTCTATCTGAAGCCACGCCTTGTTTTCAAACTGTATGGTTTGCCTAAAATGAACAATGACAGCAATATAGTAGCCTACACGATGACCAGCGCTAAAATCAACCCGTGTAGTTGTCCCTCCATTGTGACATTAGAAAGTGTCACATTTATCTCGCAAGTGTACTCTTCTTCAACGTTTTGTTTACTTCCTGGATTATTCCTGCATGGAAATTCTGACCAATCAAGAGCAGCTTTCTCACGCGGGCATTTTATCTGGTCCGCTTGCAAAATTTTGTGTGCTTGTAAATGCTGCCGTGAGAACACAAACCAACTCTAGACAATTAGGCAACTTTGTAACAAAATTAGTCCCTGATTCAGACCAAAGCAAGAACAACTCTAGGTCTGAGAGCACCCTTAGATGAAGTTCAGTTGAGTTGCTTTGTGGCAAGTAGTAGACACACACAAGTATGTATGTAAACGAGTGTCTGAGCAACGACAGTTTGGTGATAATGTAGCTGGTCACCCTGCTGTGTTGTCGCTTGTATTGTGAACTTGGCAATGCAGAACATTCCAACAGGAAATAGAGAGGAACTCACTTAAGATGTTGGTGTTTCAATTTTAAAATGGTCTATGAAGTAACAAAAAGTATTCAAATTAGATATAATATTTTTCTCTATGTAACTTTTAAAATTCTACTCTTTTTTGTTCCTTAGGGTGAAGTGATCGATATAACCAGGCGTGTTGACGATAAATGGTTAGAGGGGAGGATCTCAGGGACCAGCCGGAGCGGCATCTTCCCAGCCAATTACGTCCAGGTCAACAAGATGCCCCGCACCAAACTCTCCACTGACGACTTCTCACCGGGCCCCATGTCACCCGTCTCTCCTGGGCCCCAGAGTCCAGGGCGTCCACTCCACTCACCCTGCCCGCGGTCACCCTTATCCCCTTTCACCCCCTCTTCCCTCAGCCCCAAACCCGAGCACTCCCCCCTGAAGCCGTCTACACCTGTACCTTACGGCAGCCCAGCTTCACAGTCACGCTCCCCCACCCAGTCACCTGTATCCAAAGAAATGGCCAATAGGTGGCCCTCCAAAACTGCGTCACCCACCAACTTGAACAGCCACTGGGCCGGGACACAGTCAGCCACCCAGAGCTCCGCAGCTAAAGCTGTTTCACCATCCACTCAGTCGTCAGCATCCGTACACAGAACAGGAGCAACCACAGCGAACACTCCCAGATACACTGACCCCCCACAGGTCCGCTCTCACTGCGCTGCCGTAGATAGTCACTGCATGTCCACACCCTTGGTGGTACTGTTTGTGCTGATAGGAATGTTGTTTATCATTCTTTATTTCATAATGCCTGACATGAGGTTTTATTTTTTTACTTCTTCTAGAGTCTGATACCAAACCAGGCTGCTCGGACTCATCCACACGTTAACTCGCTGCCGCCAACACGAGTGCCAAACAACCCTAATTCATCAGTGGTGCAACGCCAACCGTACGTCTCCACATTTTTATTTGTCCACATTGTTGCATTACAGAACAAGTGTTGCAGCTTTGGTGAGTTTGTGGCTCAGACCATTTGTTTGTCTGTTCTCTATTTTAGATATAAAGCTGTTTACAACTATAAACCACAGAATTCAGATGAGTTGGAGCTGAGAGAAGGAGACATTGTACAAGTGATGGAGAAATGTGATGATGGATGGTTTGTAGGTAAGAACTAAATGGATTTATTTTAAAATCACAACTCAGCTCTACTTATACAGCACCTTTCATACGAACATGCAGCCTGACATGCTTTACACAGCAAAATCGATACAATACAGATTAAAAAAAAGGATATAAATAAACACCAAAAATATATTATGTAAAATAAAAATAAAATAAAAATAAACACCAGGTGTAAAATTAAGTAAAAACGAACAAACAAACAAAAAAAACGGGATTGAAACCTCAAAATTAATACTGTAACATTACTCCATATTAAAATAAAAAGATAAGAATTTAATGTCCTTTAAAGAAAAGAAAAAACAAACAAACAAAGAATGCAGTTTTCCAGTGTACGTTACGGCAATAAACCATCCTTGGAAACAGCATAATGGAGCAGGACATTACATAAAAATGGATGACAAAATAAAGAAAATAAGAATGTCCTGGCTGTGGGCCACCAGGCACCTCAAAAACATCTTTAATGCTTCTACTGAAGGGATTTAACATCAGTTTTCCAAAAGATAAATCAATCAGATTCCCTCATTTGGTGTTTTTATGGTATGATAAAGGACACTGGCGAACACGTCACTCCAGCATCTGCATTCACTATTTTCATTGAAATTTAATTCAGGTCTTCCTTTAAAGGTCTAGTGTGTAAGATTAAGTGGCATCTAGTGATGAGGTTGCAGATGGCAACCAACTAAAGCTAGTCCTGTGTGCCAAGCGTGTAGGAGAACTATGGTGGCCATGAATGGCCCTATCTAGAGCCAGTGTTTGTCCGTTCAGGGCTACTGTAGAACAACATGGTGGACACCGTCATTTGTAGATATAAAAGGCTCATTCTAAGGTGACGAAAACACAATGGTTCTTTGTTTGAGGTGATTTTACATTGATGAAAACGTAGTAATGAATATTATATTCCATTTCTACCGATACATCCCCCTAAATCCTACATTTTTAATTTGTCACCCCTCTGTATGTCAACGCAATGGGGCATCAGTTAGGGACAGGTATATCAAAACATGCTGCAGTGTTAGTCCGCCCTCTAGTGGACACCATGAAACATTACAGATGTAATTGACAGCAAATTTACAGTGAACTGTGAATTGCTTTAGTTTTAGAATACAGACAAACATACATTTTCATGTTTCTGTTGTATGACCGCAGTGTGTGCTCTGTTCTCCGTAGGTACGTCAGAACGGACTCGTGCTTTTGGGACTTTTCCTGGGAATTATGTGGCACCTCTTTGACCTCCTCACTTCCCGCTTGCCTACATCCACCTGGACTCTTAAGAGCCCAGACAGTTACTCACTCAGCTCTATCCAGCAGTTCCTGCTTTGACACCCCAGCATTTCTTTATCCTATTACCCCACCACACTCCATATGTCAGACCTGCACGTTCAGTCTGTTCCCCAGAACAGAGGTGAATGCAGGGACATTGAGTGGTTTTTCACCTCACCTCCCTGCATGAGTGCATGTGTGTGTGTGTGTGTGTGTGTGTTCCACTGAGACTTGCAGAGTGTTTTCACACACACCACTTGAGAGGAAAGAATGAATGCTGATGATACTGTTTCAGATGCGAAGAATGGACGTTTTTGTTCCACAACGATTTGCAGCTGCAGGAAATTTGCATTCCTTCCCAGTGACCAGCACTGTTCCCTCTGAGGTCCTGATACAGTATGATGCCGCATTCAGCTTTTTGTCACCACAGTGCCATCACAAACCACTGCTGAGTATTTATACATGAGGACAGCACATTTTTCAGACATTGCGACGGACTAATGTTTGCTTCAAATATCTTCCTCAGATTTTCTTGCAGATCTCTGAAAATACCCTGGGGAAGATTAAGGAAACAACACAAACATCTGTAGATGCGTGCTTAAAGAAATGCACAGTGAGGGCTCGGACATGTCAAGAGAAGTTTACAGCCTTTAGCAAGGCTATGCAGAGGAGCAAATATAATTAATGCATGTAAGCAAGTTGTTCATTAGAAAGTAATTGGCTTTTTGGATGTTGCTCTCAAGCCATGGAGTGGAATGCCGAATGTGAAAGTGAAGAGATAGATTCTGTGCTGTAAGAGAAGTTGCTTTGCTCTAAAATATAATATCAGACCTCTGTAAGTTGTACAAGATCAGCTCTGTCGAATAAGTTAAATCTGGACAATGCCTCCACAGCAAATGGTTGAATGATCTTTTAAAGTGTTGGATGTAATGCTTTATGTGCCAAATCTTACATTTCATGACATTTCTCTTTTAAATTCTCCATGAAACAATCCCAGCTCACTTTATTTCTGCTTTCATGTTTTCTCTGCTTTCGGGGTTAACATTTTCACTTTGACAGTATTTCCAAATCACTTATATTTGTACCAATGCAACCATTGACAGATGTGACCTAATTAGAAATCCTTAACATGAGGTCATTTTGCAATTTTATATGAGATATTCATGATTTCACTGTAAAAAAAAGAATCATATTTAGTAGACACGGGAGATGATTGTACAGACTGTAACCTTTTAACAAATTGAAAGTATAATATATATTTGCTTATAAAACAATGTATCTCATGTATGGTACGCAATTTTTTTTAAAGCAATTAAACATTACAGAGTGATACTGAGAGTAGCTTGTGTTCATGTGGTCATTTTGATAAATACTTTTCATATATGTTAATTTAACAAACACTTAAGTATGGAGCTGATCGGGGAAGACCGGGGGAATGTCACCTTCATAGCTTCAGCATACAGGTATTTGTATTGAACCTTGCAAATGTGCACCTATCCCATAACATAAGTGGCAACCACAACAATATGAAAGTACATTCAAACAAATAAACAAATTCTGACTGGTTTTTTTTCTCATCTGCATGAACTCCTCTCTGAACTTAAGGGAGAGGGAGGCATGTACTGTACCACGCTGATCACATGTATCCTGAATGGTTCGTCTGATAGTGTAACAACCATCCTTCTTCTCTACATCTCGAAGAATATTTTTAAAAAATCATCAAGCTAAAGTAAAACACTAATACAATCAAGGCACACATGCTCATACAAAACACGTGTGTAGCAGAAACAGACAAAAAGGTCAACAAGATTCAAGGTAAGACATTTAATTCATACTGGGAAAAGCAGTAGAAATTTCAAAAATAAAAACTTTATTTATATATGACAAAAAAGAATATAATGATATGATATGAAAAACAAAAAAAGATAAAGTAAAATTCAGTTAAAACTACAAGCTAAGATAAGATAAAACAACCATCAGTTAAAAAAACATTTCAGGAGAAAGCAATGGTAAAAAGATGTGTCTTAAGATTATGTTTAAAACTTTCAACAGATGTAGAGCCCTTAAGACCCTCAGGCAGACTGTTCCAGAGTTTAGGGCCAAAACTGACACAGGCTGCCTCTCCATGCCTTTTAGTTCTGACCTCTGGAACAATCAAATGGAGATAAATTGTTAATCTCATTGATGTAGTAAGTAAATACCATTAATTGTGAAATTATGTAAGTGTCTAGTTGTGTCTGACAAGAATTTAATATTATAGTAAGATTAAGATAATATAAAATCTGATATGGCTTATTTTAAAATATAAATAAAAAACAACAAAATAAAACAACTAAAAAAATAGCAAATGAGAACATAATTATTTTAAAAAATATATTAAAACATTATTATCATATGGAGCACCTTTCAGTTGTAAATAATGTCTCAAATGGCTCTTTATGGTGTTATTTATTTGTTTTGTTGTGTATTTGTAGGCCTACTTTGTGTGAGTGTAATGTCTCTGTTCTTTGTTTATAAGCTAATTAGGTCATAACTTATTTTCCCCATTGGGCGTTAAATACTTTCATATTTAATCTAATCATGGGGAACTGAAGTAGTGGTTATAGTAGGCGTAGTGTGCATGATTCACTTTTGTGCTTCGCTGCATCACCTGCGACATTTATTTGATACAAACCAGTTTTAAAGTCTAACCATGTCATCAGTCTGTACCTGTGACGCCAGGTGAAAGCCATCAACGTCAATTAACAAGCTGGAAACTGGGAGGACAGAGAGGGGAACTACGTCATCACTTAATTGATGTGACTCAGGTTGGAGCGCGCGCTGCTCTGCTCTGCACCGCCAGCAGGTGGCGCGCGGACACAAAACGCAGCCTCAGTGTGTTTTCAGGATAAATGGCTCAATTATCACCGCGGCACCCTCCTCTCCTCCTCTCCTCTCCTACCTCCTCCCTGCTGCGACACGCCCAGTTATGCTGCCCGTGTCAAACCTTTTATTTTGGTAATAGCACATGGCACCGCGAGCTCATCCCAGTGATACCACTGCGCGCGCAGCCACAGGTGGTGTTCATGCGTGCCACCTTCACATCTGAAGCAACAGAAGAAGAGAGAGACAGGGGGACTAGCAGCGCTTCATCACCGCTTCACTGACGGAGGAAACTCATAAAGCTGCTTTCTGCTTTGTTGGGAGCGGGTGTTGTTGGAGGCTGAGGTGAAGTGGGACCTGCTGTCTGCTGGGTGTGTGTTCAGGGCTTTGTCGAGGAGCGCGCCGAGGTTTAACAGGTGGAGAAGGCACCTTAAATCACTGCACTCACCTTGGTAAGTAAACATGGCGTTATTAAAAGTGTCTCATCGTCCATATAGTCTCTTGGCTAACTCAGAAAAACTGTATTTCATTTGAAGCAAAACTTTTATTAGTTGGGGTGCTAAGTAAGTGGCCTTTTCTCACTTTTATTGTCTAATGGCATCATCATATATCACATTTCTGTCTGTAACGTATGTGCTAGGTTGCCTTAATGGCAGGCAGTGTGATATATTATAGATTTATTGTAATTATTAAACCCCAGAGACTCATATCTGTTCATAAAAAGTGTGGTATTAAACCCCAGAGACTCATATCTGTTCATAAAAAGTGTGGGAACCTCAGAGAATGCGCTGAAGCCTCGCTAAATATGATTGATGCCAAGTATGCGCAGTTAAAGTATGCACTACTCACATATGAGCTATTTTGCCAAGTGATGCGTGATGTAAGTGGAAATTAAAAGTCAGTCTAACTGACTAGAAAATCCTGAGCCCACACAGAGAGCATGTTTCCAGCACCTACTGTAGCCCTTCCACCCTGTTAATGCATCTGTATCCAGGAGAGCAGGGGAGGTTATTTGTTGCACATTAAGCAGTCAGTGTGATTTGTGGAGGGGCCGGACCAGGTGCAACCTCAGCAATCTTTCAAGCCACTATTTATGTCACATTAGTTCAACTGGTGAAGCTGTTATCTTCTCTCTCCTCCTCTCAAAGTGTTGAGGGTCCACTGTAGTTCAAGTTCAACACTGTAATATCCTCACTGTCTTTCCTTATAAGTGTCTAGACATGGCTGCTCCTTCCATTCACTTAATCAAACATTTGGAAATAAATAGACCTGGCTTCTGAGCTCAACAGGTGGGAAAGTACTTTGAGGTGTATAATCCAGAACAGTCCCAATGAAACCTCATATTCCCAGACCCCCAGCGCCTACTGTTTGTGTACCTTCCCCATTGTGATTGGACGCTGCTGCCTTTCATGTGCATGCTCTACCTCCTCTCACTTTATAGTGTGTTTGTTCCCTGGTGCTTTTTTTGTTTGTTAGAGAACACCATGCCGTTACTCATAGGATACAGCTAAAGCCATCCAGGAACCAAAAACAGACCACTGTAATTTTGGAAAGAGCAAAGCAGTGGCTTTTTAAGAAAACAGGGAGAACTTGTTACTGTACCTTCTAACTCAGGGAAGGAATTTGTTTGTTTTACATTGCATTGAGGTTTTAACCGAAGCAAAGAACATTACAGTCTTCTTTTTTAGTTCTGCTAAGTAGTACTGTGTCGTAGCAGCTTTTCTCTGTGATGAAGATGTTTACAGTTATGCAGGAAGTTAGTATTATCTGTTAAGTCTGAATGATGAAAGCATTTTTTTTGGCATGTGGTTTTCAGCTTTAGCTGAGGCAGAAGCATGGCAGGATATTTCTGACTGTTCTGTCTTTCACGTGACATCAAATTTAGTAGAAACAGCAGTTTGTGTGGCAGAGGATGTTTCTTACCAAGGTGCGCCGTTGCCACAGTGTAGCTCAAGAGCGTGCATGTCAAGAACAAAGTGGCAGTTAGTGTGTCTTTTGTGAGGAGGGCCTAATGGTGCATGCAGAGGATGTGGTGAAGTGGCCTGATTGCCGAGCAGCAGTGTGGAGTCTGTTCAGTGTGAACAGCAGAAACATGATCTCCAGATGACGATGATGCAGAGGGAGATAAGTGGAGCCACTACCACAGTGTCCTTGTCTTGTTAAAAACCAAACTCCACAGCGGACACAATCCAGCCCACTGTAGCAGCGCTGCAGCAAAGTGCTCATGAGTGATCTGATCTGATTTCACTTTATCGTCAGGTAAAATTCTGACATTTGTCCTGCGTCTCAGGACGTCAGCTGTTTCACATAGATACACAGAACACAAAGCAACATTTAACCAAACAACAAAACCATACTACAGGATTCCCATGGCTGTACAATTCCTGGAAAAGTTATGAAATTAGAAAAACTGTTTTCCAGGTGTTGAAATGGTCTGAAATTAACAGAATGGTTTCACATTGTTTGGCTATTGTTTAAATACTGTTCTTAAAAATCCCAAAACTGTTACATGATATATTGTTCTGGTTATACAAATTCAAAACAAGTGCTATGCTGTGTGACCGTTGAAACGTCCCTAGTATCACATAATGCATATTGGACTATGCAGTTGGCAGTGAGACCGTCTCACGAGTGAGGAAAGTTAGCAAACGATAGCAGTCTACTAATTCACAAATGCCTGGGAAATGCATGTTTAATAATACATGGTTTTCGAGCAACAAATATAATGCATGGCTTGAGAGAGGCTGACCCTACCTGCGCTGGTGTAGGGTTTGTACCAAAGCATCAAGACACCCAAATGGCCGCTCAACAGACTGCCAGCGTCTGTGCATATTTCACACCTGCTGTAGCCAGGCCAAATAACGTTACCGCTTTGTGTCTACTGTATATGTAGCAATATGACCATATGCGCCCTATGATTGCTGTATAGGCCTCCCTTTTTTAAACTACTGCTACTACTACTTCAATGAAGTCGTGGAAAAGTTATGGAGAAGTTTTAAAAATTCATTAGTGTGGGAACCGTGATACTTCAAACACTAGAAATCATATGAGACATTGTGTGTTTTGAAGCGTATGTGGTGTGGCTTTTCGTTAAGGTTATGATACAGTATGAAAGCCTGCAGGAGGGTGCACCCTAAAAGTTCTCACTAAAAAGGGAGTAACCCACAAAAATTACAGGTATGGCTCAGTGTGTAATTATTTTGATGACACATGTACTATTATCGATACAGAAACTCTTCAACCAACACCCTGTTTTTGACATCATTTGTTGTTGTTTGATATTCTCTCATCTCCCTAGCGACTGCAGCTATATCTGACCAAATGGGTGTGATTTGGAGAATGCCCAGAATGTTATTTCACTTGGCTCAGTCCAGGGAGAGGCTCACTATTGCATTCCACTCCTTTTTAAATCAGTGGGTGTGTGTGTCCAGGTAGGTGCCGACCTGTCAGGGCAGTGCGTGACACACAGGGTAGAGTCAACATCAGACTGCATCACTGATGAGGGCTGTGGAAAGTTCACACTGTATGGCCACCAGCAAGAGCCTTGACAAGTGTGATTCATACCAGGAATATTCCCCCGCAGCCACAGTGGTTCATCTGAGAGAGTGTGTGTGTGTCTTTGCATCAAAGCTCAGCCTGAGCTTTCAGTTGGATGTACTTCGTCTGCTATGTTCATCAGCCATTCTTTCAGTATTAGCATGTTGGAGAGCCAGTGCTTGTTCATTTCAGCCCAGTGGATTTTGGCTCAGAGTTCAAGGAGAAGAAAAACAGTCTCAGTGAAGAGCTCTAGTGATTCAGGGAGGAGGTGAAGAGTTGATGTAGGTGGCCAGACATTTCATTATACAAAGGCTTAGTCAGCTATCTACGCAGTTAATCCAGCGCCATTCAGATCTCATGAATATTTAATCTCCATCACAGTACATATGGAAGCAACTTGTTTTTCCAAATGTTACATTCCTTGGAAACAGTGAGGTGTTAATTCTGGGATTAGCTTTGTTTGACATAATGACGTTAATGGTTTCCTGCAATGTGCATATTTATTGGTGGGCTACTTTACTCTAAATGTTTAGCCAGCTGTGTATCCTGTCCACATAATGCATTTTTGTTTTTTGTTTTTTCATTTTAAGTGTGAAATGATAATATAACCGTCAGCGCTGGTTGCCAAACCTGTGCTGTAGTGACATGCTCATCAAAGTTAATGACTCATCAGGGGTTAGTCATAATTTTTGACATGCTCCATTAAATTACACACGTAGTTTCAGATCTGTGTTTGCAGGTTTCACTCCTTCAAGCTAAACTACCCGTAACTGCACGTTATGGGTTTGTTATGTCACGTAAACATGCTAAATTGAAGATTGCACATCAGTTAGGTGTTATTGTGTCTATGAGCCTCAGCCTAAATAACACTCAGGTTCACCACCCCAGACCACCAGGGAGTTACGCTGAGGCTTGTAGCACGTGTCTTGTCTCATTACTAGTCAAGGACACAATCCTACAATACTGCTGCAGCTACACTCGTATGCAGCAAATGCAATGCAACATTTTTTAGTTTTTTAAAGTTCTGCTATACATTAAGTATCCTAATTTAAGAATAATTGACAAACTGTTTCATTCAATATTTCAAAAAGTAGCATTATATATAAAAAAAATGTTTTTTCAGCTTCACCAGAACTTTTAGATGAGCAACACAGATCTATGATTTTGACAAACTAGTTTTTAACCACAAGCACACAATCTATTATTGAAAACCGTTTGCAAATGAAACCCTTGGGGCTCTGTGCATGTTGAAGCAATGAGCCTTGAATCCAACATTCGGAAAGGCCTGTTCGTCTCCTTCATACCTCCACTATCTCTTCTGCCTATAGGGACCATCTCTCAATCATGTGACAAGTGCCAAAAGGCCTTTAACATATAGAGTATACATGACGGGCTTAGACTTCTCCCAAAGAGTGAGAATGTCCATATGGAACTGAAATACAGTCTGAACCAAGTGATGCCTGAGCTCAATATGTTTCGCTTTACCCTCCACACCAAAGTGTGCTTTATATGCAGAGTAGCAACACTGAGATTTGTTTCTTTGAAAGACATGAACCCAAATAATAATAATAATAATAATAATAATAATAATAATGATGTGATAATAATAGAACTTTGGACCAGTACTAGGGTTGAAATGGTGACTGGTTTTATGATAAACCGGTTAGTAACACCTTTTTAAATCTAAATTATCATTAAAACTGTTGATTACCGCACTTTGAAAAACCCACAGTAAGTACTGTTGAGCATCAACCAAAGTGAGCAACAGTCTTCCAGACGCCGTCACAACATTCTGTGTGGGTTTGTTTTGATCTTCCGTTGTTTACGGAGCGGGCACACAGCTGGCAAACCCAGTGATGTTTCCGCACATGCATTTCACAGACAGGCTGTCTTTGATGTTAATGCACATTTGATATGGTTTATGAGAAGATATTGGCTACTTTTTTTTTTAATGTTTATGCAAACACAAAGTGCATAATGCTGCTAATTTCATTTGTGGTTTTCAACATAAACCTTGGTGAAATTATTTCAGTGAGTATATCAGTACATTTTCAACATTTAGAGCTTTTTTTTATCAACCCTGTGATAATACTGATAACTGTGAGAATTTTGGTCACCATGATCATGACATGAATTTTCATAAAGTGTCATCTCTAGCTAGTACGTAACATCAAACGTTTTTCCATAAGTTTTTTATTTGATTGTAGGACGTCATGTGCCAGTTAAGCTCTTCGTTGAAATGTAGCGATACAATATTTGTATGATGAAATGTTTTAATGAAAAAAAAAACACCTGCTACCTAGTTTAAAAGATAAAGTAATTAATTCAGAAAGCAGTTAATCATTCATATAGTTGCTGAGATAATTTTTCTGGCATTTGACTGATCAGTTAATCAGCTAATGGTCTGAGCGCTATAAATTAGCAGGAACAACTCTTGTAATACACTCACACAGTCACAGCCTTTTAGAGCCTCTAAATTTGAATCAACACCTCTTTATGAGTGTAGGATGTCTGATTTATTGCCATGCTGTTTTAAGACCTGTCACAGTACCTATTTTAGGTGGATGATATATTGTCTTAAAAATAATTGTGATAAACATTATTACTGTCATTTAAAGAAATTTTTTCCACTGATAAGATGATACACCCTTTGAAAGAGCAATGAACTTTTCATTCACATTGGAATTTGAATATGATTTTATTTTATTTTTTATATATATATATCTTAAATAAACCGGCGACCAGAAATGACAGCAGTACGTGTCTCAGCACAGTGTTTATTTTTGTTGTTGTTGTTTTTTTTAAATTTGGCTTGGGCGCTGTGAAAAAAACGCTATGGCATCTTATAATTTCTTATATGATAGGGAAAACCCTGCCGTTAAGTCTGCCCTCAGGTTGGCTAAAATGTTGGTGACACTGAGCAATATCATACCATATATGGGCATGACCTCGTTTTGCTGACCTCTAAATTGATAAGATATTAATTGTGAGAGGCCTAGCTGTTATATTAGACTACATTAGTTTTAGCTGTGCATACCGATTTTAAACTTGTAACTGTGTGTATGAGCCAATTGTTAAACCTGTCCTGGAAATTTGGATGCTGCCTCTTGTAGTCTGTCAAACTTGACACCGAATGCAGGTAAGTTGCAAACCTGTCATTGTGTTAGTCAGTAGTGAGAGTGTTTGACTGAGGTACAAGTTTCATTCTCCTCATGCTGACCTCCTGCCGTTTGACGGATACTGACCTGCGAGCTATAGAAATGACTTCATGACTAGAATTCTTCTCATTGTGTTGGGTGTGTTGAATTGTGCTGCCAGACTGGCACGGCAGCAAAAGCAGCGAGATGTCACCAGAACAGAATTCACCTTTTATGTGTCTTGGCAGCTGCCCAACAGCACTTTTGTGTGATGGCGAGGTTTCATCAAACTGCGTTCAGCACTTTGTTTTATGCGAGCAGCACCAGTGCAGTGCAGTCTTAAAACCTCATCATTGGTCAATTAGGCACAGCTCATGAGTGTGCCACTTATCCTCACCACCACTGTGTTGTTTTTCTTCTGCGCTGTTTGTCCGCTCTGCCGCATACTTTCACCATCCTTTCACTTTGACGTTATCCACCACCAGCGCTTTTATGATGCTAACAGTGAACGTTTACGCAGGGAATTAGCAGGGTGCTCGTTTGATAATGGCCGCTCTATAGGACAAGCTGCAGAAGCTCATGGAACTAATTGAGAACCCCAGAGGCTGGGAAACTTTGGGGCGGCTGCTCCCTGTCATTATCACAACTGCACTTATTTCTTGAGGCCACAGCAATTAAGAGACCCTAATGATGGTGAGCCCAGTAACCCTGCTAATTGGCCCAGACTGTTAATGGTTTACTGGGCCTGCACTGCGTGTCCCAAACACTTGTGGAATGTGCAGCGGATGAAATGGGCCAGTGTTTGGAGGGGTTTAGGGGAGTAGCGTGGCTGATGTCCTATATTCATTTTACTTGGGTTGGGTCTGTGATTTCCAGAAGTGTTGCTCCTCATATTTAAGAGCTTTGATAACTCTATTATGCAATATTTGTAATCATTGACAGACGTATTACTTTATTGAAAGGCACTGAGTAAGATTTACACATCAGTGTCAGCAACAACATGCATTTTTGTCTGTACTATCTGATATGCAGCACTTTGGGTCAACCTGAACTTTCAATGACAGTAAATTTGTGTTGATATCATCAGATATTAAAACATGGTTAACTGATAGAGTTACAGTGTGTATTCAGAGGTGCAAAATCATGGTGAGTCTGTAATTACTGGACACTATCTAATCTGCTAAATGTTTTTATGCAACTGTCTGACGGCTTTCCTGTTAACTGTGGTATGTGTGGAAATGTTAAGATAATGGCAGTGACTATGGTGATAATGATCAGTGGTGGACAGTAACAAAGTAAATTTACTTGAGTACTGTACTTAAGTACATTTTTTGAGTATCTGTACCTTACTTGAGTATTATTTTTGGGGGAAACTTTTACTTTTACTTCACTACATTTGAAGGACAAATATTGTACTTTTTACTCCACTACATTTCTATTGATGCTCTCGTTACTCGCTACTTTTGCTCTTCCGTCAGCTGATGAATTTTCTTTCTTTTTTTCTTTCTTTTTTTGCTAAATTCTGATACCACAGAAAAAGTTTTTTTTTATTACAAGCAAAAAAATCTTGCTCCACTGGCAGATTTTTCTGCTTGTTTCAAGTGAAAATTTGCTTGAAACAAATAAATTGTCTAAAACCAAGTCACTTTTTAGGTCATGTGTCTTATTTTAAGTGTAATGAGATTTGTTTTGACTAGAAATGAGACAAATATTCTTGGTAAGATTTTGAGTTTTTGCAATGTATACTTCATGATGTGTTCAAATGTAACTACAAGAAAAGGAAATGTGGGTTTTTGTGAGAAAAATACAGTTGGGTGAAATTTGTTTTCTTGGCAAGCAATTTCATTTGTTGATGAATGCAGCTGAGTTTGTGTTCTGAGGCTTCTTGCCTTTATTTGTTTATTTTTGAGCTATAAACATTTCTGTAGCAGAATCGCATCAGAATGACAATAAAGCTACTTTCCTTTCCTGTATTTCCTGAGATTTTTTTTAAAGTACTTTTACTTTAAGTATTTTTTTAAGCAAATACTTTAGTACTTTATCTTAAGTAATATTTTGACTAGGCTACTTTTACTTGTATTGGAGTAATATTTGACAAGGAGTATCTGTACTTTTACTCAAGTAGTGAAGTTGTGTACTCTGTCCACCTCTGATAATGATAAATATATTTCTGAAAATCCAGATTGAAGTGTAGTTTTTCCTAAAGTTGCTATGTAAGACATTCAGAGAATACTGGGCCGGGGTTGTCTGCACGTGGCTTTCACTTTGTCACACGCAAACATGGAGATGGCTGAGCCAAAATGGCGGTGGCTAGCAGTGCTAACCACACTAACAGTGCTAAAAGTGCTGACAGAGCTAACAGTGTTAATGTGAGGGGGCACCGAAGCATTTCCACGACAATGTTGTCCCAATTCATGGTGGTGTTATCAGTGATAACTGCCCTATGAGTGCAGTGCAGAGCGGCGGCAATTGGTAAGCCAATGGTATACTATACGCAAATGAAGTCACATGCATGTGCTGCCAGAACGTCTACCAAAACAAAGAGCAGAGAAGCTCAGATAACACACAGAGGCAGCCTGACTTCATCCTCTGCTCAGGACACCATTACTCCACTATATTTGTACATAGCAAATGGTGGTTCGCTCTTTATATTAATGTTCAAAAACTCATATAACCTTTTTAATGATCTGGAAAACAAATCCAGCATGGCATTGTGTCTCTGTAGAAAGCAACAGTCAACTATTAGGTGTAAGTTCTGCATTTACGTTAAGAAGTTGATGCCACACCACACGTTGTCTTGTGAGCTCAGCAATAGATGATTTAAAATGGTTTTGGTGTAGGCATTTTTTTTGAGAGAAGCACTCTATACTTAAAATAGCTTATGTCATTGTCTACGTGTGCACCTATATATTACGTGTTGCACTAATGTCTAAAATAAATCCGCATTTTCTCAGTTTCAGTCGCAGCCACAGCAGCTGTGTGTGTGTGTGTGTGTGTGTGCTGACATTGTGCAGGTGTCGATGTGTTTATGAACCTGTGTTTATCCCATCATCACTGTACACCACAGAGGTCTTGTGTCTCCACATGCAGTCACACAACAGACAAGCTTCATCTACACCTGTGAGCAGAGTCTGAGTAAACTGGCATTTAAATCACAGGTTATGCTCAAGTTGAAAAGCATCATCAGCACAAACATTTCAATGCTGCAAAGCATATTCTGCTCCAGTTTCAGCCCACTGATATTTTAGAAGATAGTGTAAATGGTAACAGCGAATTTAGTTTATTATCTTAGTTTGAATGTTCAATGACAGTGATGGAGAATAGTGTGTATACAACATCAGTGTCTTGTTTGTAACCCATCTGATTATCCTTTAGCACCTTGCTGATAGGGACCTTATCATTCTTGTCCTGCCGTTCCTTTCAACAATGTTCATGCTGGTAACTGAAGGAGTGACTTGTTCGTAGGAATGCCCAAACACATGCAGGTATTTTGTCATAGAGTAGTTAGAGTCAGGAACAGCGAAGCTGCACTGCCAATAATCTTTGCCAAGTCAACAGAGAGATCCTCGCTTTTAGCACGCAGTATTTACTGATATGGATCCTCGTTTTCACTGATGAGCTCTTGCAGAAGCTTTTACTGACCTCTGTCAAAATGCCACCAACAGTAACGCACAACACACTGTCATTACCAATTATGATTTTGCAATGTGTAATATTTCGAAAGCTCAATCCAGTGGTTCAAGTAATTAAAGATCTAGATCTGCAGGAATCTATCTATCTTGTCATGTAGCTGTGTAGATTAAAGGGGAACATCAGCTAAATTAGGAATTCCAATATATTATTTCCATGGCCTAAGAAAGGTCAATCAATATTTGCTGCTTTATAGACAGTGGATGGGGGTGAGATTTTTGGATCTACTTTTTTTTATACCCAGATGAGCTTTATTTTATTATAATGTTCTCAGTTCTGAAACAGTAAATGTACCCATATACTCAAAATATTCCTCAGTAACATCTTTCCTAATTCATTGTCTGTAGAGCAGCTCCAGACTTTATACCCCATGACATCACAAATTTGAGTTTTACTGATATTTGTGAACTGTCTTAGACCTTAAGAATAACGTGTGAATTTTGAAAATGGGTGTAGTTTCCCTTTAAGATTTGTGGATGATTAAATGTATGATAGATAACTATAGGTTAGATTAATTACATATTTTAACAGAATCTTGAGCCTTAGTATATGACATGATAGTGCTGACTGTCAACCTTGGAATATCGTTAAGCTGAAATGATTTGTCCCATATGGAAAGCAAAAATGCCCGTGGATGATGTTACAATATTGCAATAATGGCTTTACAGAAAAATGTGTCCACAAGAGATTAGAACAATGAAAACTCCTCACATGGTTTCACTATACATTGGCGTCTCACATGATGTGATTTTAAACACTAGATTTACAGTTTTAGATTCACAAATTTACAACAGACTTTGTGGAAAGCAAAATCTATAAATATGCGTGCAAACTCTAACCATACAAATATAAAATACCCACTGTGGAACTACAGATTTACAAAACAACTGAATTGTGAGACAAGTTTATATATATACTACAGCCCATTCTTATAAACAAGTCTCAAAGGGCTACCATGCTACATGACGTGTATCATACTACACCACTGTATGCATATACATTAAACACAATGGTCACAGTGAGACGCCATGAGACTCCCCTTGTGCTTGCACGACTTTTTGTTTGCATTTGTTTCCCCTGCCCTGACGGAGCATTTGGATTTAATGAAACTCCTTGGCTTTGCAGGCACTTTAGCAATGTTAGTCATGTGTCTTTGGTTTCAGATTCTTCCAATTCCTATTTGATGTGGTTACACAATCCATGTCAAGGCGACTTAGGCCAGTGGAAGTGAAGTGTTGCTGGAGATGAAAGGCGGCTTATGCAAATGTTCACTGTCTTCACCTGTTGGTCTAATATTGAGCCTGGCCAGCAGAAGCATGTTAGAACATTCTGCCGTGCACATGTTTATGTCCCACATTTTACTCGCGCTCAATCTCATGCTCAGCTTCTCATTTTCCTTTTCAGGGTTTGGACAAGAGTGTGTGCTGACCCGATCACTAAATGGCGCTGACGGTGAACCTTATCGGTCCTTCACCATGGGGCTTCAGAATATTTGGAGGACGGGACTTCAAGAAAGCCATAACTGTATCAAAGGTACGGGTCAACAGCCGCCCTGTTGCTGAACCTAGTCACACCTTATCAAACCATATCCTCTGTTTTTGTCAAAACACAGCCTGTAATGGCATGTCATGCAAAGTCAACTTCCTCCTCACTACGTCTCTTTTCTTGTCTTTGTTTGTGTCCGCGGGCTGCTTCGTACCTATTTCCTTGACTACTGAAACCGTTAGAATAGAATGGAAGTAGATTACATTAGAAGGAAACCACTGATTACAGTTACAGTGGAAGCTGAGGTGGGAGGTGAGGGGTTCCTGGTCGCAGAGTACAGTCTGTGAGTGTGGGTTCATGTTTCTGTGCTAACTCATGTGCACGACCACGTGCATCAGTATATTCATACTTCAGCATGTGCATGATATTTTTTACTGACTATACTTTTCCAGTCACTGTTAAAAAAAGGGAAGATGGGATGGAAGGAGCGGAAACGTTACCACTGTAAGCAGACAGAACACAGTAAACACCACCAGGAAACCCTCTGCATGCCAGAGACACCCACTCCTGCCCACTGCACATTCTGGTCCTACATCACCACCTCAGCCTGTTTTTTTCCATCGAGACTTTCCCAGTAGCTCCCCAGACCATAAAAGATAAATTATGGCAAAACCATGGCAGGGTACCCGTGCCTCACACAGACTTTGACTTCAAAGGTGTTTAATGTTTGCCCCCTCTTGACATCTTATGCTAGAAAAACAGGTCCTCTCATGAACAAGTCGGCTTTAAGTCTGATTTTGTTCCTGCTATCCAGTAAACAACACACCAGCATGTTTGCTTGTCTCAAATATCAAACGGGTTCTCTGAAGTGACAGGGATTCCAGCTGAGAGAAACTTCATCACTGCAAAGCCCAGTTTGAGAAACGGCTTGTCTCCCCCCACCACCATCCCTCCCCCCATCCCGCAGTTCAGCAGCCACAGGGTTGGACCATCTGAAGTGGTTTGCACTTGGCACAGAGGCGACATGGATGCCCTCTTTTATTCCTGTTGGCCTGAAAGATAGCTTGCCCCGTTTCACTTGGGCACCAACCCTGGAAAAAGAACCCCCAACTGCTCTTAGTTTATGTGAAACCAGGCGTGTCCTGATCAGAAAAGGCACGGACTATTGTGGGTCACCACAGCAACGCTTAATTGCCTCTCGAGTGGGCCCACAGACATGGCACCTCTGCCCTCTTGCTTGGCAAAAAATGGACAGACAAACTGTTGACTGGCACCCTGTTTGCATCCATATTTCCTTCAGAGATGTAAAATGAGACTTTCATCTACTCTGATTGGCTCTTTATTTGTTTTGTTTTGCATTCTTTGTTTTATTGCCTCACTGTTTTTAATTGTGAGGCAAACACTTTTTGTGGCCGGTGTCATACTCTCTAAAGTTTAAGCAGCTGCAGCATCAGCCTCCTCATTTTGCCCTTTGTTTTAGTAAGCCTGTTTGTTTGGGTGTGTATGCCTGGGACACAGGAACCGAGCTGGGAGCGGTGGCTAGGACGTTGTGTTTGGGCCCATTAGTGTGGAATTCCCTCTGATGTGGTGGTATAACATTGGCTTTGACGTGCGGTGAGGCTGGTTGCAAAGGTCAGGCCCAGTCAAACCATCAAGTAGTGTCACACTAATGACTTCTCCCCGAGGGTGTCATGAATCTGTCCGCTGTTGACCGGCACTGCCTCGTTCCATGTGTGTGAAACGCTGTGGCGTCTGTTGGTATTTACTATGAATGTTGTGAGTTATAGAGAGAGAGACAGTTGCATTAAGAGCGTGGCAAAAGAGTGAAGCAAGTCTTCAACACCTTTTCTCATTTACTCAGTTGTTAATGCTGAATGTCAGCTACTGATGAATGGTCCACACGGCCTTGAGATACAGAGCTGTCTGTGCCTGCCAGATGGATAGCATCCATAAAGCGATATATTCAGAGCAGGACCTGGGGCCAGTAGGACCTAACTGTTTTTCTGTTCAACAGGTCAACAGGGGCAGCAAGGCAGAGCAAGCAGACCTGCAGCCCGGTGACATTATCTTGGAGATCAATGGGGAAAACACGGCCGACATGCTGAACGTGGAGGCGCAGAACAAGATCAAGAGCTCGACTCAGCTGCAGCTGGTGGTGGACAGGTATGCTGACATGCAGATCTGCTATAGAAACAATATTATGCTGCCATGGTGTGTAGTTTATATTGTGTATATGTCTATGTTGCATTTATAAACATAAATACAATACAGTGCCCTGCAACCTTCTGCAGAATAGCTCCCCTTATAAATACCCCTAATTTACTGTGTTTGTGCCAAGACCACAATCGCCCCAGCCTCCGTCTTTTTGTACAGTGTTTTCAAGTTTGACATGCATGCACTGTACTGTACAAACAAAAACAAGTGATTGTAATCAGGGGAAATGCCAGCGTGTACGAGAGCCACACTGTTCCCTTCCCCGGTCCCTCTTAATAAACCCTGTTCTGAGATTTGCCAAGACCTTGTTTGGATGGCGGTGAGTTGGCTACTAAAAAGGTTTTCCTTTGAGCCAGAACTGCTCTTGGCTGGCATTTTGATTAAAGGTCCTCCCTAAATTCTCATTTCTTGTCACTGTTGCTCCCCCGACTCTCTTTCTCAGTCATTCTCTCTTACAGCACACAGACACACACACTCTCACGCACGTGTGCTTTCACATACTTCCTCCTTGGATGTCCCACGTCCATGTGAGTGAATTTTTCCCTGCTGACCTCATGTCTCCCCCCAAGCCAGAAACAACACCATTACTTCTCTCCTGCCCAGGACAATGCCACTGTGTAGCTCTGCCATGTCTTTAATCCCACTCTGTTAACTGCCAGTGATTTCAGCACCAAGACTCTTATGAACCTCACAGGCTCCTGTTTCAGTACCACTCATCAGGCATATTATCCAATTGATTTACATTCAGGCGAGCTCTCAAGAGGTCTGTAATTTAGTAGCACAAATCTGTAATGTTTGATTTGTACTTTGCTTAGGCGAGAGCACTCAGCTCAACATCTGGTTGGCAGTTTATTCAAACCAATGGGTACTGGTCGTTATCACACAGATGCTGTTGCCCACTGAAGAAGTTGGCATCAGCTCATTCTCAGAATAGAAGAGTTGTTTTTAGGCTTGTGTGCTGCTGAGGCAGCAGTTTATTGTTGGTGCATCCAGTGACGTGTTCATCCCAGACTTTGCTAACTGGGGTTATATTTACATAACAAAGCAACCACACCATCACTGTCTTATCATTGACCCCGAAAATGTTTTGGCCCGGCTTTGTTTGCAGCTACTTGTTTGGACTTCATTGTTCATTGATGCCTTGCAGATGATGTCATGTTGACCAAAGCATTTGTCACTCTGTGATCCCGTCGCTGTCTCACAATTCATTGGTATAGCTTTACTTTACAGCTATACGGTTGCAGTACAGTAGAGTTTTCCTTTTGATAGTGAGATGCTGTGGTGTGCTTGCATGTACTGCTCCCTATGTGTTTGTGTGTAAGATAAGAAAAGATATACTTAACTTTGATTGGGCAGTGTGCGTGTGTGTGAATCCAGCAGCTCGCGTCATTATCTCATTAGATCACCAAAGATCCAAAGTACTTACTGTGAAATAGTGTTGGCAAACATACTGATGTATTGATGGAGATCGATTTTTTTTTTTTTTTTTTTTTAAATCACATTCAATACTCATTTTCTGCAGTATTGATACACTTGTACCAGCAACACTTTCTCACCCTCTATAATTGTTACTGTTTACTAGTCACTCTGCTGTTCTCTGCCAGTAACCAAGAGAAGAAAAGTCATCACTGTCCTGTTGTAGCCTTGTCATATTTATCATTTCACACAAGCCCTGTGGTATTGAAAATGGTATCAAATATTATTTTTTTTCAGTATCGTGACAACACTACTGTGAAACAAGAAATGCCATATGAACCTGACTGCATTATTTTAAGTTTTGCATGATTGGTAAAGCAGCAGGGCTCGATATCAAACCTCATTACGAAAGTCAGTTAAGTCAGTTTCAACCCTAACCCTTTCATATAATCCATAATCACAAATTTGACACAGGGGGTTCATATTTTTTTTACAACATACGGCACCCTCTAGCCATAGACCCTGAGATAAAGACACAGCTCTACAAAAAACCCTTTAACATAAAAAACATCCTTTTTATGTTTTATTTAATGTTTCATTTAAAAACTAATGAAATTTGAAAAACCAAACAGTAATTTATAGAAAAATATGATTGTGTCTAAAAAGAAGTATCACTTAAGCAACATTACTGAAACTCATACCAGTACTAGCATGAACAATTTTCCAATAATACCAAGACCTATAAAACAGTGGCTTGCCTCATCCCAAATATGCATCACAGCTTGACGCAAAGTATGTAGCTTTTGCTTCTAGTGGATTTGTGTCCTCTTGAACTCTGGTCAGTATAATGTTTATTTAATGTTTGCAGAGGTATTCATACAACACACATATTTGAAGACTGTGCCTCAGGTGCTGCCTCAGGCCCCAGGTCCTCTTGATGACTGCTGTGCACAGCGAGAATCAGCTAAGAGTTTCATGTACTGATTTATGTCAGTATGGCATCTCTGTGGTGTAAAGTCACAGTTAGTATTTTCACCAGAAGCAAATTCTTCTTCTGTAATGGACACCTGTAACCAGAGGTCATCGGTTATAGACTAGACACCGATCTGATCATTGAACTAAAAAAAACCCTCATGGTATAAAGACCAGAACTTCCTCTCGTGCTCTGATCTACAGTGAGCAGTAGAAAGTGGAAGTTTAAAGCACAAGGTGAGCATTTTTCAGTTCCTGACGCAAAGCAATGAGTTTTTCAGGCCTTCCACATTAATATGTCTCTGACAGGAAGAAATGCCTTACAGTATGCTGTGTCAGTTTTTGTCTTCTTTCCATCTCTCTCTTGTACACAGTATATGGAGCCCAGGCCACGAGAGGTGTGTTTCTGGGTGATTTACCACAGGCATCCAGGCCTTCCTGTGTGCCTCATTACCCCAGGCTCAACCAAAAGCCAGTCAGCCTCTGGCCCTGCAGCCAGGGGGGCACTGTGTGTTTGCATTGGCGCATATACCCATATTTTCCCCTCCAAATTCAATGATGGAATTGCTTACAGAATGTGTTTCCTATTTAAGAAAGTAAAACAGAAGTGACGAGTTGGAAAGACGAGATTCATCGGGAGAATATTTCCTAAAGAGGGGCCGAGTCTGCAGTACTCGTCTTCTGCACTAATCTCCGAGAATCATGGGAACATACTGATGGATGCCTGCCAGGACATTTAGCAAAAGGGATGTCAAAAATGATGTTTTTGTTTGTGCTTCGAATGAAGTTCACTTAGACTTATGACCCTTAGAATTTTTTTTTCTTTACTCTGTATTTTTCTTGCGAGTTCTTGAACATGATATTACGTACTTTCGAGTACAGCAGCTTGTCCAGAATGCCGTTAAGACCAGTTTTAAATACCTTGCTTATTTATTTAACATGAACTTCTGTACTGCCTTACTTGATTTTTGTCTGTTTTTAAATTCAGCAGTGATTAGATCAGACTTTATCCCACATGCTGCATAGACAGAGAATGAACATTTGGGTTGTCAGATTTTATCAGTGTTGACAGTCAGTTGATCTCTGTGTTTTCTGTCTTTTAAGACCTGAACCTCCCAGTCCTGGACAGACTAATGGCATTAGCACCCCTGAGCAGCTCACCGGACGCT
Organism: Epinephelus moara; assembly: GCF_006386435.1. Taxonomy (NCBI): domain Eukaryota; kingdom Metazoa; phylum Chordata; class Actinopteri; order Perciformes; family Serranidae; genus Epinephelus; species Epinephelus moara. Next base: position 15,995,331 of record NC_065513.1, read on the forward strand.
TCCAGGTCAGTGCTTTAATCTCTCCACAGTTTGTCTTGATTACTGGACATGAAATGGCAAATTGAAGTCCAGGAGAGTATTCTCCATATCTGATCCACAACATTGCTCACAAGTGCCTATTTTATTTGGACAATGTGTTGTTTTGACTACACAGGGTATGCTGCTTCATTTCTCCCAATGCATGCATCACACATCTGTTTATTACATATCTGCTTATTTCAGTGTCCTCAAGATGGAAGCAAAACAAGCCATTGTAGTGATTTAGTACTTGTTCCTGTGTTTTATTGAGTTCACAATGATTCCCAAAGCACCACCTACATAACATGGTGATACTGAGTAAAAAATCTGTAGACATGTTTAAGGATACAACATTTTTCTTCTGTGTTTTTGTGTTTGCTGTCATCCTCACAGGTTTACTTTATACTCTTCACTTTAGCCTTTCGCTTGTATGGCAAAATTGCATTAGTGCAGATCAAGTTACTTTCAGCAGATACTAATGCAGTAACATTACTGTGGTGTGATGTTTTGCAGGAGGCAGTAATAGTGAGTCGAGATGAGAATCAAAACTACAGAGAGTACACCATCTCCAGCCCTGCGTCGCTGTCCCCTGGACCTTATTCACCAGATCCTCCTGCCAGCCCCGACGGGAAGAGGGACAGACTGACAGCGACCACCAACAAGGGGTAACTCACTCGACCTGCTGTAGTTGAAATCAGCATTGCAGTGTTCAAGCATGCAGATAATTTGGATGTCCTTGCATTTCTGATAAAAATCAGTCACGCTAATTGGCTGCAAAGCATATTTAATGACGGGGAGGTTTTTGATGCACCTCCTCTAATAAAGAGTCCACCCTGGACCACAAAGGTTGGAATTTACATTTAAAAAAACATTAACAAAAGCATTAGTGAAACTTAAATACTGTCGTGATTGTAGCATTTGGAGTTGTTGGACAGATACTGAACCCTCAGCTAGCTTGTCCACTCCTGCATTGTTACTGAGCTTACCAATCGTGCAACAAAAGCAATGGATTATACTGTTTGAACTCACACTATGTGATCTGGTTACTTCTAAATTACGCTTTGGACAATCAGCTTGAAAGAGTAGATAGAAAAGGAAATTCTTTCAGTGTGAACAGGGTTTAAGATTAATTTTAAGAACATTGTAGAGCTCGACGTTGCAGATGGTTGAGGCTTTTTTTTTTTTTTTTTAGAAACCCGCCCATTCACTGCTTAAATAGGCTTATATCTGGACAAAAGGTTGCAACAAGTGCTCTCTTGACTCCACAACAGGCCCAGAGTCAATAGACATGGGAATAACAGACAGAAAGTGGAGCCATGGGATTGTACTGTAGTAACAAAGGATATGCACAGGATATCACATTCCACCGTTTGCATTCAGTGCAACAAAAGGCAGAATGTGGAACGTTCACCACGATCTCTCGCTGCATGGCCATTTGTTGACTCTCCAGGACAACCTTTAGAAGGTCACAGTTAAAACTCCAGTGAAGCTTCCCGCCCTGCATACATCATATTTCCATCTTGTCATTAATGCAATTAGAATTGTTAGTATTTTTATATTCTTCTATCTTAATCAACCATTTTGACACAGAATTATAATTTTCAGTAAAACTGTGCAGTACATTATGATTCTTTAAAATAATCAAGTTTATACTGTTAAATCAAATTGGAATTTGTACAGATTCCCATGGAAAACCTGCAGTACTGTGATATGTTTGTTAAAATGTGTGAATATGAATAAAATCCTGTATTACTGTATATGTAATTTAATGTCACAATGTCAATTAGTGGTGTAACGGTACACAAGTCACAGTTCCTTACCGGTTTGGTACAGATGAAAAAAAAATATTCCCATTTTCGTAAGGATACATTTATTTTTTATTTATTTTGAACAGACAGTATTGCAAGTATTAAAGAGAGACAAAATCCTGTTCCTGGGGACAGAGAAAACATTTTGCCACCGATAACTCTGAACTGTTTTCATCAAAAATATAAGGAAGATTCTACATACTTCTGCTTTACACTGTAAAAACACTCAGCAGTTTCCCAAAAGGCAACAGGTCAAAAAAGGCTATATATGAGTTGCATTTCTTATACTATGAAACTGAAAATAAAAGATACATAGAATAATAAAAAAATAAACCTTTCATTGTAAGCACCTAAACAGTTATCATCCTGGTGATCGGCACATCTGGGTGACGTTGTTGAATGTGTGTCAGCATTATTGATAGATGAAATAACCAGACAGGAATGTCTGTTTTTTGGCTAGTTTAGCGAAATACTTAGTACTTACGTCATATAAAACCCAGTATTTATTGATCTGCAAAATGGTCTACCAGAGATATTTAAAGGATAACCACTGTACCACAAACACGATTTTAAAAAAATCTCAGAGGGTTGACATATTTGTCTGTCTCATGGTGTATATATAGCCTATCCCATATGTGTGTCTGACTCTATGTTGCCTTCATGTTACAGTGTCCAACTGCGTCCATGGTCTCCAGAGGACAGGAGTCACAGGATGTCCAGGCCACTGTCACAGGTTGGTTTCAGTTGTTTGCTTAAAGTGACCACATCCTCTTTTCATTCCTCTTGTAAGTGCTGCTTTGGAAGCAAGTTCTGATTCATGCCATCAAGAGTCGTCCACCATTTGTTTAGTCAATAACTGTCCACTCCGCCAAACAAAAGCAGCTGAATTCCAGCTGTAAAATGTCTTTAATTAGATGGGGACAATTGGTTCTTAGTGAGCGTGAAATTACGGTCTCCTCTGACCAAAAACAAGAGAGACAAGTTCATTGTGTTCCAGACATTGTGCCATCACTGCTGCAAAAATAAGTTTGCTACTTCGTACTTTAGATGAGATGATTATAGGATGATTTCCTACAGCAACTATCATGGCACATATATTGGTTTGGATCAAGGATGAGTACAATAATATCAGAAAGATACATGCAAATGTTTAGATGGATGTTAAATGTCAATGTCATTCATCTGTAGCTGCAGGTTTAGGCTGCAGTCAGTACAGCTAAAGGTTTCTTTTCTCTCGACTGTAGACCTGTGTTTATTTTGACTGCGCTGTCCCAGTCTGCAAGAATAACATGTTTGAATTCACAACCTTTCCTCTTGAATTGTTACTCTCTGATGCCACAGAAGATGCCCTACAAAAGGGCTGCAGACTCCACTGTGCTGTTTGTGGACTTCACATTAAAGGCAGGATACAGAGGGGGTTTGGCATTTTTATAGCAGGGAGTGTAAAAGCTACAAAGGTCAGTCTTTGAAAATATCTGACATTAAGCTGAACAGCAGTCTGGAGCTGTTTCATTCAGAGCCTGCTTCAAAGAAAAAAAATGAATACTTTCCGTCAAAACAATGGCCCTAACCTTTAGTTGTCTTAATGGCGACTCATTAGTCTCTGTAAGAGGTAAAATACAGACTGGGGGTTATCATGAGACTGCAGCTAAACTATGCTCTGCTTATTCACCATCCAGCAACAAATCCAAGAAGGGGGACTTGGGCGTCTGGAAAGACTTCAGTGATTTAAAGAGAGAACATGTTGTGGGAAAGTTCATCATCAGCTATTTCAGCTATGCCTACATGCTTAGTCTCAAGCATGGGTCCCACTGATACAACATGTGAGTTGACAGAGCAGGAAAAAACATACAAGACCTTTTGTATTGGCGTAAGGAATTCCAGCCATTTTTATAGCGCTGGACATTACATAAAGTTAGATAAATATGCAGAGGTTTGAACTTGAAAACATTGGAGCGCTCCTTCTAAGCGGCCGCTGGCTGAGAAGGTCCATTTTAAAATTTCTCTTCGAGTTTGGGATTCTTTTGTGTTGTTTACATGTTAAATGGGATTCAGATGCACTGTCGCTCACAGTGGTGTCCAGCCTTTTGAGACTGATGGCGTACGTCAGAGTAGTTTTGATCTCTTTCATACTGTGAGAAAGATGAACCGGTCTAGCCATGATGTAACTTGGGTCCAAGTGGTGCTTTTGAGGATGCCGTCATTACTTTTTCTGAACATTTTAACCAGTCTTTATTGAAATAAAAAGCTTCTGTCAGTCATGACCGCCATGAAATCTGGTCCCAGCAAAATATAGTCTTTAGGAATGCAAGACAGCATCCCTCCTAATAACTAATTTGATGTGACTGCAAAGCCACATGGCATGTTGTCTCCTTCCAAGTTGTTTTAGAGCGGGGAGGGTGTGCAAGATGTCTGTGTGTGTGCAGACATGAATCAGCTCTCAGACTGGCTCGCTGTTTGGCTGATTCAACTGACATGAGTGTGATATGTGATGCTCATTTGGACGGCGGACGCCTCAGGCAGACTTTAAGCTGGAGACTTGAGATGATAAAGTCGTCTCGTGTCAAATCCTTGCACTTTGAAGTAAATTTGCTTTTCTGTGCCACAAAGCCCCTTGGGCAAAAAAATAATAATAAATAAACAATTTAAATTCCAGTTGTTAGTTTTTCAGCTTTTAAAGGAGAGCTACACGGATGTTGCACATGAAGATCAGTATACTTGTCACGAAGACTATCACTCAGCCTGTGAAAACAGTTGTGTTATATATTCTGTGGTTCTTGAGGGCGCATTTTAAAGTCTGATGAAGGTGATGTCACCAGGGTTATTTTGAATAAGCCTTCAAATTCAACAGGAAGTCTGAGTTGCAAACTTGGGGCTTAACTTTAATAAGCATGAGCATAAGGCAGAGAGGGTTTAACAAAAGAGCTGAGTTGCTTTATGGGAAATGTAGGATTCTGTGTTTTTGGAGCTTGACCCTTACTAGGCTCTAAAACTCAGGATATCTCGGTCTCTGCTAAATCTGTCTCTTGTGAGCCCCACAACCCAATAACAGTGCAATGCTAAATTTATGGAACCTTAAAGTTCCCGCCCGGACACGTTTAAAATACTTATACTAATATTTTTTTAACATGTTTTTTACCTCATAAAAACTTTCAAAAGGGATTGGAGGCAGATTTACACCTTCTCCCTCGTTTAGAAATACTAGATCTGGCCTCTGCCCGCCCACCACCACTGCTTGCGGTAGGTTGTGCTTTCCGTTTTCTCTACTGCTGCTTGCGCTAGGTTGGCCGGTGAAGAAGTAGATGGCTAGTGTTAACGTTAAAGGAAATAGCAGAGAGATTCAGCCATATGTGTTTGAGCATTGTTTGAGCAGTCAGACCTAGACTCATATGGGTCTGATTGATGAGTCTGTTGTGCACCAAAATCAGCAACTAGCAGACATATCAGAATGGTAAGTGGGGTTAGCATCACTTATTTGTTTATGTTGTTTGTTAGCTTGTAGGTTAGCTGGCAGTTGCAGCCTTAATGGTTGTGAAACATTCAATACTGTCTGCTATGATGGGGCTTTTGGTAAATAGTGGACGGGAGCTCCAGGATCCGGTTTACATCCAAAAACTGCACACTACCATGTTTGCCGTCAAAGCTTTGACTATGCCAATGCCAAGGCTGCTCTCTGTTGTGACAAGTGTGTTATGTGCTGGAGGTTTCTTTGCCGGTGTTGTGTTGAAGTCTGTTCCCCCTCTATACGTTTCTTGTATTACAGTGATTGGCTTTAGTATTAGTTACGTACCTGATCTAGCTTGTCCGAGGTATGTTTGAAATTCAGAATTTAGGGAAGTGCATAGACAGTGACAGACTTTGCACAGATAGTCAAAGTCATTAATTTTAGGGAACAAAAACAGAAGAAAAACATATACATATTTTTAAATGTAGCTAAAATGTGAAGTCTGTAAACTGTTGTGGCTTTTGTCACATCCAGTCCTTTTGACTTAATGGTCTAATAGTCTGAATAGTGCAAGTACTCATGCTCAATTCAGCTGATATTACTGATACTGATATTACATTTTTATCAGTGTTATTTCTCACTTAAAGCATTGTAAGGCTGCAGTTGAGTACAGATGCTGATGTTTTCAGCATTTATCCAAAGCCACATTAAAAAAAACCTCACTGTGGAGTAAATAGTGAAGCTGCCGCCAGCAAACCATGGTGGAGCAAACTTCCGTATTGGCCTACCGAGAGACACATTAGAAGCTGTGTTGTGGCTGAGGGCTCCATTGGCGAGCCTTTAAGAATGAACTCGCTCCTGTCATAGCTGTCCGTCCGGGACGGCCTCACATGTTTGTGGTTTTTATGGAGTCTCCCGCTCTCCCATTCTCCTTACCATTTTTAAATGTACCCTTTTCTCTTATTTTTCTAATGTTGGAATGTGCATCGTCTTGTTATCCTCTGGGAGACATTACATTCCTTCTGTCTCCCTCTACTCCAACATCAACTTGGTCTTTTTTGGCTTTTTTTAACTGTTCATTTAGTATCTTTGAATTAATATCAAGCTTTGTGTTTTGAGAGTGCAGTTTGAGATGTTTATTCCCTGCTTTGTCCACCTTTTTTTATACTTTTCCGGGTCTTAAAGCTGATTTCTATTGCTTGCTCTGCTGTCTATGCCTGACAGCCTTAGTGTTTACCATCATCCAGCCTAGTGGATGAGAGTTCTGGGTTTTGGCTGACCTCTTCCTCCAAGGGATGTCTACCCTGGTTTTAAAGTGGTGACGAGCCTCCCGCCGCAGTGCTGTGATTAGTGAGTGGAGTTCTTTCAGAGCGCTCGGTGGGGAAATGGCTGGGAAGAGGCCTGCCATGGGCACACTGTGCATTATGCTGCTCGGGCTGGCAGGAACACAGCAGCCCAGTGAGCGCTAAGATGTGGAGCCTCCATGACAAGGGCCTCTGTCCTGTCTGAGAGGTGCAGAGTGCTGCTGTATCAGGTGATCAGCCTCTCTGAAAAGCTCCTAAAAGGCTTTTCCACCCTTGTTTTGGCTCCCTGGGTGAGGAGAGTGGGATGCGCAACAGGATCCCCCATTTTCCAGGGTGTTGGATATCCTGAGAAAAAGCCTGTGTACAATAGTGGCTGTGATGGCAGAGGCTATGGAAGGCTGGTGCTGCTTTTTCCCTCGCGTCACAAGGCCTGTCGTTGTGTGATGGGAGCTGGAAGAGATGGGGGTCAGGGTGGAGCGGAGTGGACACCAGGGAGCCCGCTGACATTCCCAAACTGTACTTAAGCCATCACACCACTCCAGCCAGCCCAGAGGCTGCTCAAGCACAGCAATGTCCTTTGTGAGTCATTATGGAGTCCCAAAGTGCCTGCAGCACCACGCAGAACACATGTATGATAATATGCAAAGATTAAAATTGCATGTTGCATGGTCACTGTACTTCTTTAAAGCATTTGGCTTGAATACACTTCATCCTCATTCAAGGGTATTGTCTTTTCCTGCATATTTTTACATTTATTTGCATTTGTAGTATCTATGGATTCATTTTGATTCTTGTTTGTGGTTAGTGCATCCAATGTTTGTATATGTTGGTGTCTTTTTAAAGTTGTGGGTTCAAGTCTCTGTTGCACGAAGCAGGTCTTTGTTGCACGAAGCATTCATTCTCCTGAAGTGTCCTGAAGCAACAGTCCCAGCCAACCAGCTTAAGGCTGAGGCACAACAAGCTGATGGTGGGCTGATGGTCAATGTCAGGGTGTCGATGAGCGTCTGTCGCCCAAGTTTTTGCAGTGCATTGGCACTAGTTGGCCCTTGTTGGCTTTTTTCCCTGGCCAATTCAGGATTTTGAATTGGCATCTGAGACAGCAGAGCTTGTTGGTGAATGTAATATCACTCTGATTGAAGTTTAACTCAGTGCATGTGAAGAGAAACGTATGTGAGGAAAGCGACCAAAGTCAAGAGGATGTGAGATCCAAACAGACTTGTTGGATCAGGCAAGATTATTTTTAGTCATTGAGCTCTTTAGCAGAAATGGATCATAACTGTTAGTGGTATAATTCACTGGCACATGGTAAATATCCTTTGTTCTTTCAACATTGGATTGTGTTGTTAATGTGCTAACTGGCTAACCAGCGTCTTGAGTCTGTCCTGTTGGTCTTGTGGTTTCCCTTTTTGAATGACTCATACAGACTACAGCTGCCTTCGGTAGGTTGGCTGTGGTTGGCTGTTGGTTGCACTCTTTGCAGTGTATTCAGGTGCATTTTTTTATGCAACAGTTGGCATGTGTTGCATTGTCGCCGTAAGTTCTTTGATGTAGGTTTGGTGTGCTGGGCAGAAACATACAATAATGCAAAAATGCAAAGACAACTGTAAGAATAAATGAGTAAAGCTATTAACTCTTATGATCCTAAAGTGATGCATGTTATTGGGTGCAGCTTTGCACACTGTAGTTTTGTTATGTCATGCCATGATGTGACTAGCTGACTTTAATATCTACAAGCTCACCACCATGACAGAAGGAACTAAGACATCCTAGATTCCTGGAAGCTGGGCATGAGATTGTATCTGAACTGGCCGGCCACCGTCATGATTCAGACCATCTGTTTATATCATCAAGAAATGACCACAACAGGATCTCTGTTGCGAAGAGCAGGGCCAAAACCAAACTGCTTTTCACGAGACATGACCCGTCGCTGGGCCATTAGGACCAGGCTCCATGTCTGGGTTTGCAGTTGCTGCACTTTGAGGTTCCTGAGGGTTGCCTTAGCGGGTTGCCTGATCCTGTGCTGGGATAGGGTGGTTGCTTTATAAATATCCCTCCTAGTGTAGGATGGCCAGCTCCTGCAGGGTGACACCCGTACAGACCAGACTTTTCCTCTTTAAGCTAAATTGGGTAGAGTGTCCTTGGCTCTATGACATGTGTCGGTAAGCTCTTTATCCAGACAGGGCAGGGTAAATATCCATCCATACATCCTCAATACCATACATTTCTCTGTCCACTATTCTCACAGCGGGACAGCCTGCACGCCAGCGGCTGGCTTTGTCCTGCTCTATTCTGGAGGTTGTGGTGGACTGGAGTGCAAAGCTGCGGTCATCGCTTTAGAGCAGAAATGGAGACTTGGCATGCAGGAATAGAACTAAGTTTATGTTTTTCAACTGGAATCAAAATGTAAAATTTTATATTGCACGCACTATTGGTTGAAAGAAAGTCTTTACAAGTCTCCAGTCCTGAAAATAGAAGTAAATGCACCTCACCTGTGAGTGGCTTCACCTCCAGCACTAAAAAGACACATATCTGCTCCTTGACGATGATGGCTTGGAATGATGTACTATTTCAGGTCTGACATGAGTGGGGCTGTTGTTTAGTTTGGCAGACCGGTGCTGTGCTAAGCCAAGCCAGTGTCGGGGAGCAGTGCTGGCCGTGGCCACGGTGGAGGGATGTTTTCTTCTTCTCTGCACAGTGAGCTCTGTGACTGGACAGTGTGGGGCCTTTTCACGTGGACTCGTAGCCGTTAAGCTTGGGGTCCATTGTGGCCACTGCGCGGGCAGCATGCCTCTCCTCATCCCAACTGATTGATCAGCACGCCTGTTTTTCTTTCCCCTGGAGTGGAAAAGCAAACTGGGGCACTTTTGATTCCCGGTGCTTTCCAGGCCCCCGAGCGCACTCATGGGGACACTCTGCACTGCAAGTTTTATGGGGAAATGTTGGCCGGGAGAGATGGGCCTTTTTACTAGTTGGTGCTGTTTACGAAGGTGGTTGAGTCGTATGTCAACATTCCAAAAGTTGTTGTCAAGGGAACGACGTGTATAACTGCCTCTCAGTGTATTCATGCCAGCAAAAACAAGACATGTCAGCATATGCTCCCCCCGTTTTACAAAGGACAACACCTACATTTCAGGGTAATGGTTACTGAGGCTACATTTGTTCATCATAAATCATAATTGTTAAGCTGGTAAAATGGCACCGAACACTGAAGAATAATTCTGCTGCACTGAGACACTATAAATGCATCTCTTGCTGACATTTTGGATTTACGTTTTAGCCAGTCACGGAAATTCCTGTAGAAATTTGAGTATTAGGCTGTACTCCATCATGTTGTATTGCATTATAAGTCATAGTATTATGTTAGACAGTAGAGTTACTGTACCTCTGAAACCAGAGTGAGACTTGCCAGATGTTTTCTGTCTAATAACTGCAGTTGTGTTGCTGTCAGGCTCATTAACCATTAGAGTCACCTTTATGGAGGGATTTTCACTGATTAGCTATCAAAAGTGGCATCATATCTGGACCTCCCAGCTCATAATCTTCTCAGTGTGGTTAAACTAATCTTCTTTTGATTGCCACTGTCTTTTTTTGATGCATATGAGAAGAGGCATCCTGGCAGCCACAAATTAAAAGTATCATGTCGTCCAGCAATTTTAGTCCAACCATAATGAATTCCAGATGTCTAATGAGCTTGATACGCTGTTCCAGTCGGAGCCTTGTGGGGAATTTAATAGGGATGAAAAATGTGTTGCTTGCAGCACCCTTCGTGGATAAATAAATGATCAGACTCTTATTCATTCCTCATTGTGTCTTTGACTTTTTGGTGGCAGGGTGGGTGAGAGCCTCCCTCGGACCACCTACACTATGGTCACATGAAACGGCTTTGGCTCGTCTTAGGGGTCTCAAATTGTTCTCTGTGCCATTACGGTTCACACACAACCAGGTTCATCCACGTGTATCATGTGCTGAGCTGCAGGAAACATGGACATTACAGTACAGAAAACTTTGATCTGATGTTTATGGTAAATATTTCCTTGAGCATCAACTGTAAATTTGTCAGTGTATAGTCAATGTGTAATTGTATACCGCTAATCAGTTTAGATTAAATAATGGAAATCGTAGTCTCACTGGCATAAAGTTAAAAAGCTAAATGCAGCTCTGTTTTAGCTGACAGTGGCCAAAGTGCACAGAGTGAATTACAGTACGCTCACAGTCATCCTGTTGTCTTCATCTCTCTGCTGCTCATCTGGCCTCTAATCTTGTACATATGGTTTATATCTGGAGCAGTCTGATGGTGTGTGGCCACGGTAAACGAATGGAGAGAGGGGGAGGTATTAGCATGACAAAGATCTGTCATTTTATTCCATCTTATTGAATGCTGCACAGTGTGCGCCGGGGCCAAGAATTTATATGTAGAAGGCATTATAGAGGATTTAGAAGGTTGAGCTTGACTTCTAAAGCTTACTCCATGCACTGCAGTATGGACTGGGTACTGTAAATGAAGAGTTTTACATCCCTGTTTCAGAGAAAGGTAAACCTAGCATGCCTTAAGGTTAGAAAATGAGATCATCTATAGAGCTTGTGTAATAAATGTGGGCTTGAAAATACATGTAGAATAGCAGAAAGGGGGTCATCACTTTAAGCAGCCTCTTTAGGAGCTGTAGTTGGCCTGCACCCATCAGCCCACTGGTCTTGTTGTGTCATTATAAATCATTGTTTAGTCTGAGGCCTTCCATTAAAGAGCTGTAGTGAGATATGAGGCAATAAAAAAACTAAAGAATGTTAATGACATGAATTTTGATACAAAACAATCATTTTTTATTTGTTACAGAATGTGGACACGGCGATGCACCATCGCTCAGACATAATTACAGGGCAGGGTCCATCAGTGACAGTGGATAACGAGTAGTTTACCGTCAGCCTCAGGTCTTTGCTCAGGACCTCCACCAATGCACACTGCTGGATAGGAAACACTGTACACAGCTCTGATTATTACCCAGCCCAGGATGTCTGGTGTCCCCCGCCTCATTGTAGTACAGCAGTCATGTCTGTGGTGGAGACAGTGAACGAGCACTTTCTTACAGCAACATCAAGCTTCCCAAAATAAAAGCTCCCCTAGGCATCGGCCCTGTGCGCTGCTTGGCCCATGCCCTGTAATTGAAGCTGCAGGGTGGTAATGATGATGATGCAGAGTGGCTTGCTTGGAGCCAGACTGAAGGCTCCTCCACTGGCACTGTCCCCAACGTCTCCCATGGGCCTTGATCTGAAACAGCTGCCCTTACTTCAGTTCACCATTTCCTGTTTGTTTGTGTCTTGAAGTGGCCAATCAGACAGAGGCTTGTACTTGTTATAGAGTGATTCTCTTACATTTTGACAGTTTAGCCACTATTTTTCCCTCCCGCACGAGCCTTTCCCTGACCATAAGCCCGTCACACGTGGTCATTCATTCACTTAAATCAGATCATGACGTTCAGGCTCAGTCATCCAAAAACCAGATGGTATTTTCAAGAACAGATTTTATAAACTGATTTTTGAAGTGGATATTCTTAATGGTTTTAAATAAATGAATCACTGCTAAAAATGGTTTGGTAGAGTGATGTGAAACACACAAGTTGGCACAACTGTTGTGGTTGGAGACGCCCTTTTTTCTGCTTTGAAAAATGTGGCTTGTTATGGCTTTGTCAGGTCACACCTGTTTTGGTTAACATACCAATAAAGCGCATGCAGAACAGGGAAAACACACATTTGGATTTTTATGTTGGAATCAAGCTGAATCCCATTAATGGCACATTTTGCTGACACACAAGGGTGTACCCTGTCTCTCTCCCAGTGCATGCTGGGATAGGCTCCAGCCCCTGCCAAGGATAAAGCAGTTATACAAAACGGACGGACGGATAGATGATTCAAATAAACAGCAGGCTTCAACACAACCATCCACAACTAGTCTGCCATCTTTGCTGCAGATGTCTTGATGTAGTAGAGGGACACGTCCTGCATGAAGTTAGATTTTAACATTTTAGCCTCTGAAAACTTGGTTTCAAATTTTAATTGTTTCTCTACAGTATTAAGTATACATCACTAAATAAGCAATAATCAAAGTTAAAGTTTGAAAAAGAAAACATCTGTGTATCGATATGATTTATTAAGAGTTTAACACTCAAAAACTCAGCTAATGTGCTTCAACAGGACTGTGTGGGTTTGATTTGATCAGATTTGATTGACAGTGACCTGGAAACATCAGCAAACACCCAACAACTGTCATCAGATTGGATTCAGATGCTGCTGAATCCATAATGTTGCAAGTAGATGGTAGGGGTGGGAAACACAAGAGGGCCTGCAACATGATATCATCATGATACTTAAATTATGATACAATGTTGTTGCAATATTAAACGCCTTGCTTAGTATTGCAATTTATTACCTTTCATCAGCTGTGAGTTATGTCCCCAAAGGAACACTTTGTCAACATCTGCTTTAACTAATAAGACTAAGCTTGTAGTTTGTGTATCCCACTTCAGTCATTTTTATTGCAGCAAGATGTATCTGGTGGAGCGAAAAAGCAGTTGATTTTATTATTCTCATAGTATACCAAAAGTTTAGTTTGTATTAGCAATATTAATCATTTATATAATAAAAAAATATTGATACTTGGCATCTGTGTACCAATACAATAGTGTCATGCAAAATATCAGGATACTATAGGCTATATTAAATATTATATTACCTTTTCCCAACTGAACTCCATCCACTTTAAATTGTGAACAAAGCACAAACAAAACCACAAATACACAATTTAGAATTCTGTCATGTGAAATACTTAAAACCATTTTAACTTTTGCAGAGAATAGTGTGTATGTGTAGGGCACTCGATAATAAGAAGCTGATAGGTTTTCTGGGCCTTTAAAAAGGTGTTTGTTTGAATGTATTCATGCATGAACTCACCTTTCACTCACACAAATACACGGTAAAAAAAAATGCACAGTACAAAACTTTCAGTGGAAGATGTTAAGGTTGGATTTGTTATTGTATACGCAGCTGAAGACCAGCACAGCATACCAGTGACTTACTCTCATGATCCCAGCCATGTTGATTGTGAGCTCCTGATTACAGCTCAGTGCAGCTCTAATCAGAGTTTCCTCCCATCACCAGCCGCAGGAACCAGGAAGAATTGGCTGATGATTTTCTCCAATGGTCTCTCCCATCTCTGAAACATACCCCCATCCAAGACAAAATAATAGGCTTTCCTCGGCTCGCCTGTGTGCCCCTCCCTGAGATTGTCGGTGGGTGAGACATGGGGGCGCTGTTGGCACTGCCATGCAGTTTACTAAATGCATTGGAGCTCTGAGATCAGCTGTGTGTGATGGTTTGATGGCATACAATGGAATAGTGATGATTTTAGAACAAAGATGTTTTGGGGAGCTCTGTTTAAGACCATTAGCAGCCGTGCTGCATTTACTGCTATAAAAAGCTGGAATCAGACTGTGTGAGTGGATGAAGGTGAAGGGGAACTTGTTATGGCGGTGCGGACAAAGTTTTTTTGAACTTTCTAAGGTCAAGCTCAATCACAGCTGCATACTTGCTGTCACAGTGGAGTGCATTTTTTTTTCTTTCTCCCTTTTCCATTTGTTTTTCTTTACTTCATTGCATTCCTCTTCAGTCTCATAGATCAGAGTTGTGATTTTATTGTAATTCTTCAGCTGTTGGAGAGCATGAAGATCTACATTCAGTAGCCAGACACTTATATAACGTAGGTTTGGTTTGCATTAGTGTGGACTCATATGCACATACTGTGTGGCTTCACTAGGTCTTCCTGAAAGAATCCCTAAAGCATGTATACTATCAGGTACATGCCCCTGAGATTGGTTCACAGCAGGAGGGTACATGCACTTCTTTACTCTTGTGCTGTGATGATATGGAATATGTGATCCTATGAGCCTGCAGTTATTATGCTTGGTTTATCCTGGGAAGAATCACAGGGAGACGTCCCAATGATCATTTCTGGTAAAGGCTTCCTGGCATGCACCGCTAATCTGCCCACTCACTAAGGAAAAAGAAGAGGAAAATTGGACTCAATTGAGAACAGAGACATTGTTCAAAGAGTTTCTGAATTGGAAGCGGGTGCTGGCATTGGACACACAAATCTTTGACTCCATCAGTGCCACTGTGTCAGCGTCAAACTCCGGCATCAGCTCCAACTTGAGCCTCAGACATGTACGGGTTCAAAGACCTGGGTGGAGACATTTCTCCCTTGGATGGAGCGTGAGTTAACACTGATGCCAGCTGGTGACGGTTGAGGGAGAAAAACTCAGTGAGCTTTTATTGTGAAAGCTGTACTCTTGAGTTGTCTGTGGGCTGTTTGATTCGTAGTCAACGTTTTCCTGGACCATGCACAGACCTAAAATAAAGTAATTGCTTTGTTTCCCAGCAAACTGGAAGTTGTGAAAGTGTTTGGAGACTTCCTCTTTTTCTTTTTTTCTTTTTTTAACTGAGTCATTCTTTTTAGTTGAACATTGCAGCAGTGCATGAGTTTGCATTCTGTGATCAGCAGTGGTCAGTGGCACAGGTGGACATGGTTAGATGCCAGACATTGTTGTGGTTAAAAACAATTAGTCTGTAGGAATTCCTGACTGTAAAAGTGTCTGAGTTGAGTTATGTGCTGTGCAGACTTAGTCCAGGTGTGCTGAGTGTTTAGTGTGAACATGTGCCTAAGGTCACTTTCACTAGTGGCTCACTCCTGCACCTTTATGACATAATTAAATAAATCAACCTTTGCCCGCAGTGTTGTAACTGTGTGTGCTCCTTCCTTTGCTTTCTGCTTAGCTACAAAAAAAAAATCACTGGCACATTTGCTGAGACTTCAGTTTATGAACTTCTTCTGTACAGTAGGTATGTAGCGCCCTCTTCTGTCCAGTGTCACACATTATTCACTTAATAGCTAAGACTTCACTCACAGTTTCCTTCTTGAATTGCACTATTGTTTGTACAGTACTGTAAGTGTTCGGTTTGGCTGGTTGAGCTTGTAGCCGCGTGGAATGTCTCTCATTTCGTGACGAGGGACACTGTTTATAACTGCCATGAATAATTGTGAGATTTGCACTGCATCTGGAAGCCATTGAAGTACATGCAGGCTCTGTCTTTCCCATCAGACCAACAGTGGAGTCAGTGCCAAACATCTGTTGCCACACAATCTATCATCTATCAGCTGAGGGGCTGCAGTTCAGCTCTGATATAAATGGTAATCAAGACAGAAAATGTTGATGTGGGTTGCTGTGATTGTTGGGACTGATCAGCCCGCAGTAGAGGAATGTGGGGGTGTGACTCATGCAGCAGAAACTTTGAGAGCACGGGGCACCAAAAACAATCAAACGCTGACAAAGTGTGTTGTTTGTTCTGCAGTGAAAGAACTTCTCCAGGTTTCAGTCAAAGCTGTGAAGTAAAAAAGAAGCTGTGTTACTCTGTATGTGGTGTTTCTCCATCTGGAGCTAATTTAAGATACTGATAAATGTCTCCCCTTTTGATCTTGACTGAATATATCCTGCCCGATGGTTTGTCAGAGTTTGTTTTATTCCAACTTGTCATATAGTACAGTCTCGTCAGATTTAGAGCTTCCTGAAACAAGGACACTACATTTGTTCAGTGCCAGTACACTGCTTGGAGCAGCAGTGATCCAGAAATGCTGCTGCTGATATCCTGCCTCTGCTGAGCATAGCTTTTTTTTGTGACTCTTTTACTGTAACATCGCATCAGTCTAAACACTTCCACACTTTCTCAACAGACTCCAGAATTCTGAACTTCAAAGTCAGTTTCAGCTGCTGGAGGAAGTTCGACTTTCATGCTTACTCACTCACTCTTGCTTTTGTTGTCGCTTTCCTCTTCCTCCACAGGAGTTCTCCCCTCCAGACTACAGAAATAACTCTGTGTCCAGCAGAACCCCGACACCCCCAGGACGCTATTCACCTCATAGCCCCATTGATCGGGACGCACCCATGTCCCCACGTCGCAGGTAAAGACCACATCGAAACACCAATAAACGCCATAGTTAACTGCAAAAACTATGTACAGTAAATTACACTGACTGCTGTGGATACCTTTTTAATCTTTAAATTGCATGTTTTGTTGCAATGAAACATGAAATAGAAATGTGTTACAATCTTGCACATCTAACCAGACATGTAGTAACTATTCCACATCAGTCACTGTTTGTACTGCATCTGATGTAAAAGTGGAAAAGAGACACTTATATGTTTGAATATTAACAGCCAGATGTTTTTACAGTCCACAATTTTACATCTTACTCTATTTTAGTTTGAAGTTTCTCCACATATAACAGCAGCAGGATGGTGTCCTCTCTAACAAGAGTATGTATACAGTACTGGCAGTCATCCTGCGCCATCTATAGGCCAGTAGAGTTATACACACAGATTCAAGCCTGGTCCTTGAAAGCGTAGTCGTTTTATACAAAAAGAAAACACAATAAAAAAAAAAAGCTTTCACTATAAGCTAGTACTAGCAGTAATAAATACATTTGTAAAAACTCACATTTAGTTGACATAATGCTGGGCAAAATATTTGTTATATAGATATTGTGATATGAGAGTAAATATCATCTTAGATTTTGGATATCATAATATTCAAAGTGTTGTCTTTTCCTGGTATTAAAGGTCTAGTGTGTAGGATTTAGGGCTTCTGTTGGCAGAAATGGTGTATATAATACTCATAACTATGTTTTCATTAGTTGATAATCACCTGAAACTAAGAATCTTGTTTACCTGAGAAATGAGTCATTAATATCTATATATCTCCTGTAGAGTTTGCCATGTTATTCTACAGTTGCCTCGAACAGGCAAACCAAACACTGGCTCTAGATAGGGCCATTTGCGTTTTTGCGTCAGCAGCCATAGTTCTCCTACACCCTTGGCATATGAGAGAAGGTTCTGTTCTGCATTCTTACTGCTAAATGCCACTAAATCGTGCGCACTGTATTTTTAAAGGCTGCATTAAAGTAAAGTGATGTAATTTTCTTAACTTACCAGACTGTTCTAGCTGTTAAACTATTTGCATTTACCCAATTATATCCACATTGCTGATGATTATTTATCAAATATCTTATTGTGTGCATATTTTGTGAAAGCAACAGTATAATCACTATATCTGTATTGACCTATGTGGTCGAAAATATCATGATATTTGATTTTCTCTGTATCGCTCAAAGTTGAAGTTGTGACAGAGAGGTGCTTATTATGGTTATGTCTGAGTAATCTCATCTAATGACACAGTGGTATCCACTTACACCTCCACTATGAATCAGCAGCTCAGATACTGTTTCAACTTGAGATGGTCTCCATAAGCCTGACAGAAGTAGTTTTTATTGCAGAAATGTTGTGTTAGATTACATGAGGTTATTTCAGTGGTTAGGATATTGCAGTATTTCCCATATTTGGAATTTATCTGCTCTCTGCTCGAAACATTCCTTTGTATATTTGTAATTATTGTTTCTTCCTTACAAAAGTCTGAATGGAAAGGCAGTTAAAAGGGCAAATGGAGTGAAAAGTCAGTCAAAGCAGTGCATTGATTGAGTGTGCAACTGTTAGTCAGTTTGTGAATTCACTGTTGTGCTGCAGCTGACCGTCGGTGCTCAGAGCTGTTTGCAGCTGCACTGAGTCAACAACTACAAATGAACTTTCATCCTTTGGGAAACACTAAATAGTCACCGGCACCACCTGCGCTACAGTTTGCTTTTTCCTGCTTCGCCCCCTCTGATGAGGTGATGTAGCTGTAATTTGACTCAGTTCAGAGCATGCAGGTGTTTCCCTCTGAACATTTTTTGGATTCACTTACACTCAGCAATGTTTTTTATCTCAGCAGAAAAGAAAATCTTCTTTTAGTCTGCACACGGTCCTCTGTGTCCACTCTCTCTGCTGGAGAGGCTGGTGCCTGTGTTTTCACAGTGCAGGATGGTTGACTTTGGCCCCAGTTCCCCCCTGGGTAACCGCAGCTCGTGATATGACGTGTCAGCAACGGCAGTCATATCCAAACACCCCATATTCCCAAAAAGTCAGATTTTGCTTCTCCCCCTGATTGGCCCCCAGTCTGGAGCCCCCGGCTTGCACACAAAGCCTCTCCCTGCTCCTCCCCAGCCAATCACAGGCTTAGTGACACCCATTTACCCACCCCTTCATGTCGCATGTCCAATGAGTTTCAGCCCAGAGGCACACCTTTCAGTCAGACTCTTGTTTTTCTGTCTCGTCTGGTTTAGACAGAGGTGTGTGTTCGGCATCTTATATTGTTTTCTTTTGTATGTTCCGAGTTTCCACAGCAGTGTTAGACATACAGGGAGAGTTACTGGAGAGAATAGTTGAGCTCCCTTTCTTTGTTCCCTCTTTGTTTCTCTTTGAGGTGAGTCTTGTCATTTTGAGTTTTGTCATTTGGATTTCATTTTGTCAGGATATACCGACTTTGGTTTAGGTGTTGTACTGCAAGTACAATGGTTTGAGAAATGCAGTTGTGGTTGTGATCTTGGATATGTTTTGGCCACGCTCATGTGCTATGACTAGATCTTTATCATTGCAGCTCTGTTCCAAGTCTGGGTATAGAAACCAGCAACACATTGCTCTTAGATGTAGACATTTTGTAGATGTGAGAACATTTAAAAGCACAGCTACTCTGAAGTTGTCAGCTACTTTAGAAATCTAACTGCTTCCACTGCAAATCCATGTGCACTAGACTGCTTGCTCAGATGCATGGTGTTCCCTCTCACTCTCAGTTCTGTTATTTGTTTTCCTCCCATTTGACCTACACTTTCCATTTGTTCTGAGAACGCAATTTCAAAAGGAATAGCGAGCAAGGCAAAGATGGATTGCTGAGGGTGGAGCTGAGCATGTGGAGAGCTTTAGATGTCTGTTTTCAATTTGAAGCATGTTCAGTGATTCAGAGGAAAGGGTCTGAGCCTCGTCACAAATTTGTTGTCTTGTCTGTTTGCCATCTCCTGTTTCAGCCTTGTTCATTTAGCGCGAAGCTTAAAACTGAAATCCAGGCAGTCACAGTACATGTCGAGCACAGCCATGCTTTAAGCTTTTTAAACCAATATGAACATGAGATGTTTTATATGCAACACACTGAGGAAATGTTACATGTACAAGAGAGGTGCATAATTATTATGGCATTGCTCTTTTGCACATTGACATTAAAATAAAACTGTGACTTCCAGCTTTAAGGGTCTTTGAGACTCATAAGCCCATTTCATGCATGGTCCCCATGTGTAGGACAATGCAGAAGGACAATGATCCTAAACATAGAACCAAATCAACCAAGGAGTTTTCTTTTCTTTGGCAAAACAGCTAAATGTTCCTGAAGCCAAGTCTGTCACCTGACCTTAATCCAACTGAGCATGTGTTTCACAGACTGAAGGCAAAAGCCTGTAACAAGTAAGAAGTGAAAATTGCTGCAGACCTGGCAGAGCATCACCAGGGAAGATACCAAGTATTTGCTGAAGCCTGTGGTTCATAAATATTATGGACTACAAAGACTTTGGCAACAAATATTTGACAAACTTCTTATCATTCCAGTAAACTGTGAGGTCATGTATGAAAAGCACTGCGATACCTTCCCTGTTTGCCCAAACTAAAGCTTCAACTCCGCATTTTAACTTCATAATCATTGTTTTAGATGTAGTGTGCATCTGTCAGTCCAGGCACCTTCATTTTGTCCTTGTATAACCATATAACCAAATACAAGGTCTCATAGTGCAGTGATGCTTAAACACGTTATTCAACAGTAATAAGCAGTTTCCATGGTGTGGGTTTAGGTCATTGTCTTTGAGCAGATTCTTCACAACGCAGGTGTCGGTTAAAGGCTAAATATTTGGACAGATCTGTTGTATGTGACAACAGCTGGGACAGTCAGTCAGGTTAAGTTGACTGACTCTGGCTGACAGGTTGGCTGCAGGTGGAAGGCATCAGACCACACCTGGCCCCAGCTAGTACTCGGCCAACCGGTTCCTACTGACAGCAAACACTCACCAGCTCCCTCCAGACAAATACACTGACACGAGAACCCACTTTGTGTCTTCGTGGTTCTTTTTACTTATTTATCATCTGTCAGTCCAGGTTTCGACGCATGTGTTTCTTCAGGGAGGGATTGGTATTTGACCACACATCAACTGTGGTAGAAACAGTAAAAATAACAACTTTTCCACCACACCAGGGGTAAAGAAGTTGCTTGTAAACCTAGCCACTGTTCTTTTCTCTTATTTGTTTTTAAGAATTGACACCTACTACCCATAAGTGAAAGCCTCCTCTTACTCTGCCAGGAGGGCATTCCTTGTTGTTGTGGCTGTTTAGTAGACTATTATTACATAGTACAAAGCTGATGTCCATTATTTTCTATCATGCCTCGTGTCAGGCACAAGACTTTGTATTTCACAATCATTTACACAGTCATGGTTGCTGAGAAGATTTAACTGTTATTTTCCATCAGAAAAGACTTCACAGATGCTTTACAGCAGGGGTTGCCAACCTGCGGCCCGCTGCCCATTTTTAAATGGCCCATGGTGAGCTTTTAAAAATAAACTAGAATGGCTCGAGCATATTTCTAATAAATTGCTCTGTATGTACATTGCAGTACAGCCTTGTTAATTTGAAGGCTAGCTATCACTACTTCAACTCCAATTATTAATTGTTAGTTGATAAAAACATTTACCTCCGTGAACATGGCAGATGACCCAAAAAGACAGAAGACAGAGAAATACTTTGTAATTTGTAGGGACTCTGATAAACTACTGTAATGTCAAATATTAAACTGTTTAGTAGTGTTGCATAGCAATTTTGATAGAAAATAAATGATCTATAGCAAATGGACTTTTCTGGTCTAGAGACAGTGAGGACGCATTCACACTGGAGCTATTTGGTCCGCTTTAAACAAACCCTGGTCCGCTTCCACGGATAGTTTGGTTCATTTGGAGTGGTGTGAACGCTCATTTGAACTTTGGTGCGGACCAAATGAGCGAACCCTGGTCCGCTTGAAAACTGGGGGTCTCGGTTCACTTGCAAGTGAACCACACCAGGGTTCACTTGCAAGTGAACCGAGACCCCCAGTCGTGAGGAGGTGCAGCTGCTGATTGATATAAATTTGGTGTTGCTCCATTGTTTTTGTGGTGACCAAGCCGGCTGAAGGAGATGGATTTCCGTTTTCGGTCCTGGCCAATCGATGAGCCGGGTTTTCATCTTTCTCATGCTTTTTTTCTTCCTGGTCAGTGGTCGTTTCAGGCAATACTGCCCCCAAAGGAGCAGCTGTTGTAACTGCATGACGTTGTCCAGGCGGTTTGGTCCGCTTTAAAAAGTGCAGTGTAAAAGTGAACCGAACCAAATGAAGGTGTGAAATGTTTCTGGAATCCCCGCCCAATCAAACAGAGTCGCCCGGACTATCCTGGTGTGAATGCATCCTGATTTTCTTGCAGTGAAACTGGTTTAAAACTATTATGCTAGTGTTTGCCCTGCAACATTTTCTTGTACATGGCCCATAATCAAAAAAGTTCCCCCCCCCCTGCTATGAACTTCCACTGTTACCCTAATATTGTCTGTGTTTTTGCCTTGAGGCTGTTTTCTGAGAACAGTGCCTCTGGTAAGGGGATATGGTGGGGTCCTGTTGAGGGAATGATGTGCGATTGGACACTGTTTGGCCTCTTGCCTGTGGTGTGCAATCTACATGTAATGCTCAGAGGTCAAAGTCTCAAAGCCAGCTGCTGCCCCCTTCCTTCATTTCCTCTGGATTCTGTTAAACCAGACTCACAACAAGTCTTTCATAAACGTGTATTTTCCACTGAGCACATCCCAAAGAGCTTGACGTATGATTTTAGTGAATGTGAAACCTGCAACCTGTGACGTGTATTTTAATTTCCTACTCCTACAGCAGTTCGAGCTCTGACTACGCCATGCAGAGGTTCGACAAGGACTCAGAGGTGTACAAGATGATTCAGGAGAATAAGGAGTTCCGCACGGCACCTCGTCAGTCCAACACCTTCAAAATGCTGCAAGAGGTCCTGGAGGCTGACGAGAAAGGTTAGAAGCACTCTGCATTACAAACAAATGCGAACGATTAACTACTACTCAGTAGTGTCCATCATTGCACAAATATTCACATGCGTATTTTACTGTAAATTGAACTCATTCATCAGTTTTATCAGGCATTTTCTATCTTAAATATGTGACTAAGTTAAATAATGGTGTGTGCAGTGTGTTCCCACACTTACTCAAGATAAGCAAGTATAGAAAATGAATGGGACATGAATGTGTTGCATGGAGGAGCTTGGCAGGATTGCATAGTTTTTAAATTTGGACTGGTGGTCGATCTCAATAATCCCTTTGCAGTTCTCAGGATTCAGCTATTCTGTCAAATGCATCATCACTTAAATCATCTCCTACAGTCATGCTCTCCCTTTGAAATCATTCTTGTTAAAAGCACTTTGTGCAGAACAAGTGAGTGAGAATCACTGAGTTGTAACTCAGACTGCCATATGGCCGTCACCTGTGCAGGATGGAGAGAAAAGCTCTCCTGTGTGCAATTCATATTGTGAACAGCATATCATGGAATGCATCTGTCCTCCTCTTCCCCCTCCGCTTTGATAAATGGTGGGGCAAATAAATCCAGATAGCAATAACATTCTTTCATGACGTGATAATGACCAATGTGTGGAAACCCACTTCATGGAGTGTCTCTCCTGGGTGATGAGCTAGTGATGATGAGTGGGGAACACAAACAAGCTCCACTGACAGAGGGCAGTGAAGGTGAACAGAGTGTTGATGTGAGGAACAGAGATGCAGGCAAGTCACAACTTCTCTTTGAACAGCTCTGCTCATGTGTGTGTGTGTGTGTGTGTGTGTGTGTGTGTGTTTGACTCCAGAGGCAGCCCTGCGGTTCCCAGGAAAACTTTCCCCCAACGTCCCCAAACCAGGCACAGCAGTGGCAGGAGTCAAAAAAACCCACATCTGTGAGAAGTGCGGCACCAGCATTTTGTAAGTCACCTGCAGTTACACGCTCACTGCACTAACATAGGTGTGTGAATAATTGCAAAGATAATTTGCCCTGCAGTAAAAGATGTTCCACATGTGGATGTAGTATTGAGTGTTTTTTTTTTTTTTTAATATTTCCAAAGTAACAACCAGTTCTTAGGTTGACTATTGTTATGTTGAGTGTATTACTGAGCTTTATTTTACCCAGATCAAGTAAAAACACACCTGCCAATGGGGCAATTTTATTTCTTTCTAGAAGCAATCAAATGTTTGAAATTAATGATTTAGATTTCATAATCCAGATACCATATCTGCCTACAGTCAAATATAGTTAATTGTTTTAGGAAAGACAAACGGTTGTAATTGTCAGTATGACGTGATCATGCTAATATTTTTTTGCTGTGGTGTCAACTTTGTCCCTTTGTCACAACTTATCCAAAACCAAAAACACATTTTTCCTCTTTACTGTAGTGCTAGTTATCGGTCTAGATTGTGTTGCGGTGAGTTGCCAAGTTTTGGAGATGTCAGCTGTAGAGATATCTGCCTTCTCTCCAATATAATGGAACAAGTTGGCACTCAGCTTGTGGTGCTCAAAGCGCAAAAACCCCCAACAAAAAACACACATTTGAAAAACTCAACAGCAGTGTCTCTTTCCAGAAATCATGACCGAGTAACTCAAGATAATCCACAGACCTTGTTGTGAGCAGTTTCATGTAGGAACTATTTTCTTTCACCTGCCAACCATATCACTGTGAAGAAGGAATGGTGCATCTACTCATGGATGAGAGGTTTGGGACAGTGTGAGATGTAAACATTAACGGTGTCCTCCTCTGCTGAGCTGTAACATTAGCTAACTCAATGGTGCTAGGTGAGCTAGCAGTAGATGCATACTTCCTCCTTCATGGTGTTATGGTTGGCAGGTGTAGTTCAGTAGAAAGAAAATAGTTCCCACATAAAACTGCTCACAACGAGATCTGTGGTTTCTCTTGAGTAACCCAGCCATGATTTCTGGAGAGAGACATTGCTACTGAGTCTTTCAAATGTATTTTTTGGCAATTTGAGCACCACAAGCTGAGTGCCATCTAGTTCCATTTTATTGGAGAGAAGACAGACATCCCAACAGCCAATATCTCCAACACTCAACAACTCACACCAAAACAATCTCATAAATAGCACTACAAGTAAGAGGGAGAATGTGTATTTTTGATTTTGGGGTGAACTGTCCCTTTAAGATACAAATTAAACTGCAGTATTTGTTTATCTGTGCTAACCTTAGTAACACATGAGTTGATTTGCATTGGAAATTAGGCAAATCATTTCACCCTGTTGTCAGATAGTCCAGTGT
Source organism: Epinephelus moara (assembly GCF_006386435.1). NCBI lineage: Eukaryota > Metazoa > Chordata > Actinopteri > Perciformes > Serranidae > Epinephelus > Epinephelus moara. The sequence continues at coordinate 16,020,257 of NC_065513.1, forward strand.
GTTTGTCTGCTGTCTGATTGCATTCGTATCTCCACAGAACACTGGCCGTGCGCATCTCAGACGACCGCTTCCGCCACGCAGAGTGCTACACTTGCACAGATTGTGGTCTTAATCTCAAGATGAGAGGTCATTTTTGCGTCGGAGATGTGATGTACTGTGAGAAGCACGCCAACCAGAGGTACAAAGGCCCAGGTAGTTCCCCTCAAGTCACCGTGTCCCCTCGCCAATGAGTCTGCCACTCCTCACCTGCCCCGCTCTGAACGTAGAGTGCTGCTTATCTGCCTGAAGCTCCGCACCACCTGACTCAGTTATAGACCTTGGGATGGGGCGTGGAGGTGGACACTGGTCAGCAAAATGGCAGAGGGTGCTTTTTTTCTGATCACATTTAACCATACTTTGCAATATTATGATTCACTTTCTTGCCTTTCTTATAATTGTACGAGAATTGGGGCTTTTGTTTTTCTACGGCCTGGCCTCGACGGTCTCTTTAGGTTATTCTTAGCTCTAATGATGCACAGCTGCCATGGACTCAAGCCACATCGCATTGTACTAAGGCCAGATTTACATAACACCAACGCTTTGACAAACTCAACAGAACTGGCTCTCTGACTCTCCGAGGATCTGGATAATCATTTGAATCTCCTGCTGACACAAAGGGACCAAAATCTCACCTACACTGCATGCCATTTTAAAAATGTACTGTACACAGGCAGTGCTGTGTGTGTGTGTGGGTGTGTGTGTGGGTGTGTATGGATGCATGCTTTCACATGCAGGAGTGTGGTGGCTTCTGCATGCCTTTCCTGCATCTGTGTGTGTGATTGCGTGTGTGCCTGAGAGAGAGATGGGGAGGGGGGTCCAAATTGTTACAGATACAAAGGAGTTTGTGAATTTTGCGCTAGAGTCAGGCCAAAAGCCCTTGAGTTTTTTTCTATATTTCTTTTGTAAGTAGAATTTATGAGTAGAAGTAATGAAAAAATACATATTTGCTGACTTGTTTTGCTGTTTTGTTGCTTATGAGGGACTATAGATTCAAATATACAAATATTTTTGATGTTTTTTTTGTGATTGAATTGTATTCTATAATATAGACCATTTAAAATGCATAATGTATGCACAGGACATTTAGTGTGAAAAGAATTAATGATACTACACTTGTCAAGTTACAGCAGTACTCAGAGATACACTATAATGTTCGCAATTCATGTGGCACTTAATAAAACCGCACAACCTAAAGCTTCTTCAGTGATGATGACTGTGTTGGAATAAGTGTAAATGTCTTCCTAAGTCATTACTGTTTCCAAACTTTTTGGTGACGGCTGCCCTGTCTTTACGTAGTTTTATTGACTCCACATTACACAAGTACACTTCTCATTGTTGGCAGCTGAAAGGAGTCAAACAGGAGTTGTTCTTTGTCTCTTTGTCATACAGGTACGGTCCTTTAAGTTCAATAGACCTTCGTTTCACAGCTGACCTTTTGTTGCCTCTTAGCAGGAAGACACACGTGTAACTAATTACATTAAAGATGACTCCATTCCATAGATGTGTCTCAGGGCCCTGCAAGTGGGGTGCATTCATTAATGTTGTTGGTTACAGCCAGTGTTTTAGTCAAGACATCTACTGAAATGAAGTCATGACCAAAACCAGACCACTGAGTCCCACACTGCATGACACACTTACAATAAAATATGGAACAATAGTTCCAAGAGTGTGTATGTATAAGTGTACCATAAGAAAAGTGTTGATAAAATAATCAAAAGGCATTGCAGAGGTGAATTATATGTATGGGGATTTTCCTTTGAATTCTATGAGCAAACAATACAAACACTAAGGAGCTGAAATCAACTTCATCATGTTTATTTAACACTCCTTTTTTGTACAGACAATTTAGTTTTATCCCTACAGTTATGGCCCTGACTGGTTTTGAAATAAAATCCTTAGTCCTCTTTGTCTGAGAGAAGAAAGAGTAAAAATGTGCTCAATGCCAAAAAGAGACCAAAACCTTCAAATGGTGGTCTTGAGACTGATCTCGAGTACGACGACACTAGTTACAGCTCTGCTTTTCCTGCTATGACTTGTTTAAATGTCGGAAATAGAAATGGCCCATTTACAATACATGACAATAACTCATTAACCTTCTGTCTTACTGCGTGTAGAGAGACATGACTTCATCTGGGATGAAAATAGACATGCACATTGATATCTGTTGTAATGTTAGGAAACACATTACATAACAAAGCTATGTGAAAAAAAAGTTGTACTGTTGCCATTGGTGACCTCAGTCACCACGTTTTACTGAGACTGAAAGAAACACAGGACTGAGACTAGAAGATACATATTGTTTTCTGTTCAGATTCCCAATCCGTTTCTACGCGAGGTGATTTATCACTCAGACTTTTGCCTGCACACTTAAAACCATATGAATGATGGATTAAAAAATAGGGTGTGGACACATCACTGTTTCTGAGAAGACAGGTTTGACAAGCAGGGTGTCACCCTCATCTGACAGTTGGAGTGCAGTTAAGCAGCACATTAGCAGGGTGGGGTACAACTTGGATTGCCTTTTGGGACCTGTTGATGTTGAATGTGAAGCTGAAGGTATCCAACAGTAGTCCAAAATTCTGTCAGTCTGACAAAAGGCCCAACTTAAACCTGTTTTTTTTTTATTGTCCATAACTAGAATCATTTTGTGCAAAGATCTTTTTAAACAATGCTCATGTGTTTCACTCAGCTAGCAGAAGAGGGCAGCATAGCTACAGTTACAAAAGTGCCTCTAAACTTTAGGAAGGCTGAAAAATGAAGGAGGGAAAACGCTATTTTTTGGAGAAATCTGGTAATAAGAATTAGGATCTAAGTTAGTTTATATAAACATGCAGTCAATAACTATGAATACATTTATTAAAGTATGCATAAATGTGTTACATGTGGATCTCAGTTATTACAGTATTATGTAATTGCTTTAATATGGATAACAAAATATTATTATGTTCATTTTGTATATATAGATACTGGAATGTGTAAACATAATGTCTAACATGTATTCTGGATTAAATGCTACTGTCAATAGGGTGACCACTGTTACGTCTGCTGCTCATAATAATTCTTAATGATCTACAAAAGGTATTTAGTGTTGAAAAATATGGCACCACATTATGATTTGAGAACCCCATAAACTGGAAGCAGTGGGTTTAATGTCCCCATAAATCCTTAATTAGAACCATTCACCCAGGAAACACCCAGAACTGCAGGAGAGGCTGTTTGACTGACAGAGCGGCTCAGAGAGGGCGGGCCCTCTGTGTGCTGCTCATCACACCACTAGATGTCATGGGCTCCTCAGGAAAGACTCAGCAGCAGCAGATGAGGGCCTTACAGAGGGCCTGGTGTTTGCTTCCCGGCTGGAAGTTTTCTTTTGTTTATCCACGGGCAGAAACACTCGGCTGAGCTGAGCCTCAGTCTCAGCAGTGTCTTGGTCTGCTTTACATCTCTGATTGCCCCCGTTGTTTGTGTCTGGATATTTCTGCTCTAACGTGTGATTAGAAGGACAACAGGAACATGCCCAAGAGGAATCATCAAATCTTGCTGTATCGTCTGTTATACATCCCAAAAGCTTGCGTAACTTCCCCCCAAAATCTCCCCTAAGACATTCTGCTTTCTGAGCCTCTCTGCGTTCCACCTTTCCTTCCCTGTGTTCTCCTCTTTCTCAATTCCCCACCTGGAATGGAGTCCAGATGTGGAACAGGGAGAAGGAGAGATTGCCTGCTTGGCTATAAGGAGCGAGGGGGGCTGCGGGGTGCATAGAGAGAAAATGTTGGAACGACATTAAAGTTTGTCTGGATGCCATTAAGTACAATTTGATGTAATGTGCAGTTTGGGACGTGACATTTTAAATGGAAACTGTGCTCTCCAGATGAGAGAGATTTGGGCCGTGTGGAGTTGGAGGGGGGTGTTGTACTTGAAGCCTTATTTAACAGCTTGGATAAACAGCCCTCTGTTTCGTTGCTGAGCAGGCGCCCATCCACTCCTTGTGCTTTCTTTCAATAATCATGCTGGGTTTCTGAGCCCGCTCCAGTGTACAGTATCATATACAGGAATAACAAACCCGGGGTCCACTGTGCGGGTCAGAGCACAGTGCACCATTATACTGCTGGGCATGCTCGCATGACTGAGGTGCCTGCAGTTTGGATATGTCAGTGAACACATGTCAAGCCCAATTGCATAAAGTCCCCTTTCAAAAGCTTTTCTGGTTCACCTTCTCATATTTTGAAATGCTCTCCAGATTTGAATCGCTGCAGCCTCCATCCTCCCGGGCCTCTCGTATATCAAAAAAAGTATTTTTAAAACAGAAATCCATCGAGTCCAGCACTGGATTTTGGGAACTTTCCATACACACAGGCAAAAAATGTGAAAAGGAGACCTTGAGGAAGTTTATGATCCTCTGTATTTTTTGGACTGTGTGTGATTCTTTCTGGGGGAAAAAGTCATATTTTAGAAAATATTATTCTTTCAGCAAAAGATTTGAGTTATTGGAATATTCTTCTCTGGAAGTATGGACGTGCAGCAGATCTACATATATATTACACCTTGACAAGAGAAACAGCACATGGTGTGCAAAGAACAAAACTCTCACTCTCAGTTTACTTTGAATTGAGCCACGGTGCGTGTTCAGGTTCAGCTTGGTAGAACTGCAAAATGTATCCAGAGGCAACTTAGAGGGAACTTTCACTGACCTCCAGCTGTGGCCATCATCACTGGGGGATGCAGGGGACACATCCCCCTCAATACTTAGAACTTGATAAAAACATAAGGGGGCTTGTATTTCGACATTTACAACATAAAACAATAGGAAACTCGGTGCATAGAAATTCACCAGAATGTAGGGATTTAACTGTTTAATGCTCTTTTTTTGGTTAAAAACCTGTCCTTGCACTCATGACGTCATAAAGTTACCTCCTATAAAATGACAGCTCAGTCTCATTTTATTCTCAACATCAAACTTTTTTTTTCTTTGTGCTACTTTAAGTCTGTCTGCAGCAACAATATAGAAGTGTATCTTTAAAAGACTTCCCCTCCTCCCCGCTGATTGAATGAGAGGCCTTTTGATCTGCAGAAACAAACAATACACCAGAGACCCTCAGCATTCATTCATAACTTCAGTTTACTCTCCCGATGCAGGCGCACAGAAATGAAGACCTTCCTGTCTGCTGCAGCCTGGATGCAAACAGCACAACAAAAAGCAACAAAGCAACAGCAATGTGGCATTGAAACAATATTATACACCCATAAACTCTTCCATTAATCAAAAATGCATCCATGCTCGTCTTCTTTATTCCATAATATTTTATCTTTGTGGCATCATAGGGTTTGCGTGTTGTTTTTTATTGTGTAAGTGAGCAGTAAGGTCATGCCATCTGCAGAGTGACACATTTAATTTACTGTTATCAGCCTTTATCTTACAAAGCCATTAAGGATACATGATAATAAGGCAGTAAGTCTTTATTCATTTATAAAAGATGAAAAACAAATGTATATATTTATATTTATAGGGACTGTAGCTGCAAAAGAGTCTGCAACAAACTGTATGCTTTGTTTTTGCGCAGTTTACCATATAATTTAGGCCACCTACAGTACATACAATAGCCTGCTGGGCTGTGTCTTGAAGTTTGAAGAAGGGGTGAAGTGACTTCAGGTGGGTTTCCCCCTGGTCACATGTGCACCCTCTTCCCTGGGCTGGGCTGGATGCGCTAGGACCGCGGGGACCAGAGCGCAGACGCAGACGGAATGGGCGCACTTGGGGTAGAAACTAAAGTGAGTTTGAGTGTGACAGAAGCAAGCAGGCAAAACCGCTAGATTTTGGGAATTACACAGGAGCCGATCACGACAATCTCACTTCGTGTCCGAACTAACACTTTTTAAGTTCATTTAAATTTGCGCATGAGAGAGAAGTCTTCACGGAGCGCTCCGGGATCGGGAAACAGAGAGGAAAACTTTTAAAAGCAGCGAAACAACTGACAAAAGCTTGAGGATATACTTTTTTTTTCTTTACTTCTTCATATAGATGATGTGGAAGTGACTGCACAGTCGTGAAAACCATCAGCTCCTGGATTAACTTTTAGACTGGGACATAACGGTAATCTGGGTATCCCGAGGTGATGTGAATCTCTCAAGGTAATTAATACAAGCAACAATTTTTCAAGTCAGAATACGACGCATGCTTATAGGAGTTGAGGACGTTTGGATGGACTCACACATCCCTTGAATTTATTTGGACCAAAGGGAGTTGTGCGCCCGCGCTGCCATGACATAACGGGACACTCTTGGAAAATCAAGGGTGCTGAATATTTCTGAAATGACCGGATGATGCGTGTCCATTGTTGAGGGTTCTCCAAGTTTACCATTCATTCAAGACCTCATTCAAGATCATTTTGTTTCCTCTTTCCCCCCCCTTGCGCCCTCTGAAAGCTTCATGGTGGAGATATGGGATGACTGGAGGCGGGGGTGCAGCTGAGGTGAGATCCAGCCGAAGGACAATGTTTGCGCCCGGCGTTGGCATCCCTCTGCTGCCGGGGCGTCTGGTACTGATGCTGCTCCTGCTGTCCGCCTCCGAGCCGAGGCTTTCCCAGGCTTGTCCCGGGTTGCTCGCCACCACCAGCGGCTGCAGCTGCACGGATGAGCGGTCCAAGGCGCACGGCGTCCAGGCTGTGGGGAGACGGGTCAGCTGCAGCAAAGAGGAGCTGACTGAACCTCCGGATGCCGGCCTGCTGCCCAACAGGACCGTCACTCTGTGAGTTGGAACAGTTAATAGTAACCTTTGAACTAATTATATATCACTATATGATCATCCTGTGGGGGCCTGTGCTGCAGGCTGTGTGTGTGGCATTGAGTGGTGAGATCACATGGTGACCTTACATTATGGTGACATGCATGTCCTCTGGTATGACAGCAGTAACATCTCATAAAGATGTTTTATAAGAATCAACCAGTCATGCTCCATTTTAAGCTGCCACAGTTACAGTAAGCATGAACTATTATTGGCTGTGGATCCACAGTGTTTCCATGTTACATCATGAGCTTTAACAGGGTGAATGTTTAGTTTCAATAGTGCATTTTGCCAGAAATACATACAAAACAAAGTGAGGGTACAGTGTTTGGATCAGGCCCACACAGCCATGACTCTGAACCCATGACCTTAGGTTTAACTGTATTGAGGACTCGCTGCAGTAATAAGGCTTGTTAGGTCAGAAGTTTACATCTTGATCTAGTTTAACTCTGTAGTGGAGGGCTGAGCGTCGCCTCTCTGAAAAGCATTATGAAGATCAGCGAGAGGGCAGGCTGACTGTAGCCATCATCCAGCCCTGCCTCTTTGACACAACTCTGTCACTTTAAATTTGACTTTGACCCAGCCAAGCTCAGCTCCCTCTTTCTCCCACCACCACCACCACCACCACCACCACCACCCTGTGCACATGGTCCAGCTGACTTGGCCTTGCAAAACTAGGATAAACAGAAACACATTTTGAGTATTTTTTATCAGACTCTTTGCTTTACTGGCGGGTTGGCTTCTACTTTTAATACTGTAACACCCTGTCTCACAATCGTCTTCTGGCGAGGAAAGAAAACACCAAAACTATTTGGAGAGACCTAGACAGCAATGATCCTTGGCCAGTTTAGTGTGATGTATTTTAATTACAGTTATTTATGTTTGGACAAAACTTAAAAGGGCCACATTATGGGCCAAAACACACTATCGTCAATGACGGATAGACTACCAATCTATCAGTGTCACATATTTTTGGGTGTTTCTGTTCATTTTCTTCACAGCTGCTCAGACTTTCTCAAGACGTTGCTCGTTCCCACAGTATGTTACTGTGTCTGTACTTTGACCCAGTGGGAGAAATGCTAGCTGCACATGGGCACAGTAAAAAAAAACAAAAAAAACTTGTTACTACCCCACTGCAGCGAGCATATGAGGTAAAGTAAGGGGATTTATGCCCCAGGAGAGCTAAAGCCAGCCAGCACTCCATTTATAGGGCCTTATGTTTCTTGCTTAATAAAGGAAGAATAAACATCTGGGGAACACATTGCTGGAAACCAGAAGGGGAAAAAAGAGGCTAGGGTGGCAGTGGTCGAGGTGATTGAAGATAATCTTCCATCCCCACATCTACTAATTTTGGTTGAGTTGTTTTTATACAGATGTTTAGCATTCTGATACACTTTTACGAGCCCGTGCACCAGGAGCAAATGCTTCCAACGAAAATCCGCCATTTTACCTTTACCTTTCCTGGGAACTCTGGTGTCTGGAAAGTTCATTTTCCTGATGATTTGGTGAGCTCCTCAAGCGCCCATGCTCCCATCGTTGCTCATGACATTAGCTCCAGATGTGGAATGTGAGAAGCTGTGTTGATATTCGTGTTATTCCTGACATTCCTCAGTCCGCTCAGAGACTGCAGACAGTATCCCAGGTGCAGCAGGGGAGCTTTCCCCGTGCCCTTCACCACCTCGGTCCCTCCCCACATCGGACGGCCTGACGGCCAGCCCCGCTGCCCTCTCTCCTGGGGCAGCCTGGAGGAATGCTCTCCTTCATGCTGAGCAGGCAAAGGCTGGAGGACACCAGGCCCAGGGCTTCCGGAGCCGGCTGCTACGTGTAATGCACAACAGCTGGCCCCTGTGAACATTCCAGCTGAGGCCCCTCAGCCTCATGGGAAATCCCAATGGGGATTTGTTTATTAAAACTATTAGTTGGCTGTTTGTTGTTCCTGCCAGCCATAAAGGAGCAACCAGTCACCCTAATATTATCACCTCCTCCTCCGGCTCGTCAGCACCATTTCTGCACTTTGATTACCTTACAGTGTCAGATTATACACTGCACCGTTTCTATAAACTCACACTTATCACAAGTTTAATGATGCATCATGCTATTCTCAGCCCTCCGCCATGAACTCCAGACTTCTTGTCCCACTTTCCCTCTTTTACTTTATCTCCAGATCCCCATTTCTCTCCCCTTCCCACCCCCTCTATCATGAGTTCATCCACACGCAGTAACTCTCAACCTAAATATTTAGTCGTCCTGGTAGGAAACTGCCATGTCTAAACTCCTTCCAGATGTGAGCCTGCACAGGCTTGTGTTTAGGCCTAATTATGCACGGCTGCGAAGGAGCTGGATCGCTGGGAGAGGAAGAGGAGCGGAAGGGTAGAGAGGGGGAAAATAGATAAGAGTGTGAAAGCGAAAAGCACTGTTGTTGAGGGGAAAGAAGGAATAAATGACGGAAGTTGAAAGGAGGCTGAAGTGAAGGAGAAAGTTGAGCATGAGGAGGAGAAGAAGTAGGAAGAGGGAATCAAGAGGGGAACAAAGAACGAGAGCAGAGTAAGAGAGAGAGGATGGAGGAGGGAGAGGAGAAGCTTGGCAGGCGGTTCAGAGGGATGTGCCCCTGGAGACTGAAAACTCCCCAGCCCCTGACTAACAGATCTTCGACACTGGGGTGAGAGGGAGGAGGAGGAGGAGGAGGCAGGGTAGCGGCATAGCTCCACTTCCAAAGCATTGCTCCATGTCTCTATTATTATTAGTCTTTTCTGTGTGAAAGAGGAACTTTTGTTATTTTGGTGATGGAAAAAAATGGATACATATCATACACACTCAGCCTATAGCCCCTAAACACACAGAGCAATAATTCCTTTCTCAGCGCAGTGGTGGCAGCTGTGTTTGTTTTAATGTTTTAATGGATAACAGACAAATGAAGAGAATGTACAGTGGCAGTCTATGTGTGAATACGCTGGTGTCTCATAGCTTGTGGTTTTTTAGCCGAGTCAAAACTGTACTCCTCCCTTGGCGTATTTTGTTGTCATCGTCGTCGGTGACTGATGGCTTTGGCTCAGTGGGTGCCAGGTCTGAATGAGTGGGCACAGATGCTCAGGGTGGGGGGTCAGTGTGCCCATCCTTGGCCCGATGCCCCCCTCACCCAAGACAGCTGCTACGCAAGACAGTTGCTCCCTGCGCGGTCGCACTTGATCCCAGTGTGTCAGTGTTGCTGGCTGGTAGTCAGGGGTTCAAGATAAAAATATTTCAACTAGGGCAGTAATATTTTTATCAATAAGGGTCACTGTTGTAAATGAACAGTTGTAAAAGTTCCAGTTCATACTGGGGGGTTGCATTGCTGAACAATGGCCTGAGCTTAGTGTTAGCTTGCTCTTTAAAGCAGCAGTTAATACACTCATGTCTCTATACTAAAGCTACAGCTAGCAGTGAGTTAGCTTAGCATAGCATAAAAACTGAAAACGGGAGGAAACGGCTTGCCTGCTTGGTCTTAAGGTGACAAAATCTGCCTACAAGCAGCTCTAACCCTCACTTATTAACACACTATGGGCCCATTTTAAATAATCCATAGCACATGGTCCAAAGTGCATGGCACAAGTGCATCTAGGGCGTGTTCGACCTCACTTTTGCTTGTTGTTCCACATTTTGCACATAATCTGGGTGCAAAGTCAGGCACAAGGGGCAAAGGAGTTGTATTTAGTCCTTTATTAATTATAGGTGTGTTTTGGGCTTACCATGAATCCAACCAATCAGAGTGTTTTTAAAAGCCAGGTGTGCCTGCAATTTATGTGGCGGATTTGGCAAATTGGAGAAGCAAGTGGTTTCCTGCTGAGAGGAATGCAGTGAGAGCAGTGAGCTGTGGTTATAAACTTGACAGAGGAAACAGAATCTAAATAATGTGAATTTTAAATAGTAGGAAAATAGTGCACCATTGACTTAAGACCAGGTTTTTATTGGTCAATGATGCAATCGCTTTCTGCTGCCTCAAAATAGCAGTGCGTCAACAATGCTCCTGACCACACCTCATTTGGAGATCTACACAACCATGGGTGGACAGATGGGTGAAAGTACATTTGCTACTTACACAACATGGGCACCATGAAAGTGACAGCTGCTACGGTCTGATAGCTTGTATTCATGAAGGTTACATTTGTGACACAAAATGATGAAGTCAAACATCTTAGCTTTCTGAAGCTTTCAACTGCATTTCACTGTCTTCTTGAGCAGCTATTGGCGTCCCGTGAGAGGCAGTTAAAAGCTTGACACTTGGCTTTAGAGAGATACGTTTGACAGCATTTTAAGATCCTCTAAGACAGTTTCACTCACAGAAACAGTTGACTGTTCTGCTTTCAACAACAAAACTTGGAATTTGAGTTGTTGTTGAAAACAGCTGCTATAAGGACGGGTTGTTTTCATGTTGAGTGATGCCTCATTATATTTATTATGATCATTTTCCTGGATGATATTAATAGATCATTGTAAAATTTTCCATTTTCTTTGCAATCTAGTCTGATTTTGTGACCATCAGGCGAAGCCAGGCTACAGCAGCTGTTTCCCCATCTCCAGTCTTTGTGCTAAGCTAAGCTTACCAGCCTCCTGGCTGTAGCTTTATATTTACCAGACTGACAGAGTGGTATCAATGTTCTCATCTCACTCTCAGCAAGCTGAATGTGCTTATTTTAAGAATACTAACAGGAGCTTTTGATGGAGAGGACAGCCTTGTGTTTACTCTTCAGAGAATACTTCACTCGCAAAATGACCATTTGTACATCAATTATTCACTCACGTGTTTCTTGAATTCATGATGAAAAATGTGTTTTTCTTTCATACCTCTATGGTGAACAGAGAATCCAATAAAGGCAAACATTCTTCATGAATTGAAGTCAATTGGGACCACTTTTAACAACAGTAAAACTACATCAAAAACATCCTTTTAGAAACTCTGTAACAACTTAGGCAGTATAATCCAAGTCTCATTTATTCATTCCTACGCTTATTACTTCCCAAACACATGCGGTTTCGCTAAAAACGTTACAATATAAAACACTTCCACCTCTGAGTAGCTCCACCTGAGCATGCCTGAGCAAACGCATGCATATGAGCTCTGCTTAAGGACGAGTGTGCCCAAGCACACAACTTGGCCGTGCATGAGTCTGTTTTAAATCGTAATGTTTTAAAAATAGAAAGTTTTAGTGAAAATGCATGTGTTTGGGAAGTGCTGAGCGAACAACTGGATAAAAAACACCTGGATTATACTGCATGAGTTGTGTGAGAGTTTGTAAATGGATGCTTTCATATAGTTTCTGACCGACCCCTGGTTACTTCAGTTCATGAAGAATGTTTGCCTCTTTTGGATTTTCCATTCAATGTGGAGGCATATGAGAAGAACAAAGTTTTCTTCACAAGGTCAAGGAAACACGTGGTGTCGCACTAATGGTCTTTGTGGGAGGAAGTATTCCTTTAACCTCCCATTTGTCTGGTTTGTCTGTATTAATTATGGTTTCATATGACCAACTATCACACAGTCTGTTATCATTTACTGAAATTGATGAGTCCTCTGCATCTCTGTTCACTCAAAGCCAACTCACCTCATCAGTATCATCGATTGGCTACAGTATGAATCCGCACTCCCTTTAATCACTATTTTATTTTCTGAGTCACATCTTCGGTCTCTTACTTGTGGCCCAAGTGCGGACGGATACCAAAGGGCCAGCAGATGTGTCGGTGGTTTATGTTGGGTCTGTGAGTCAGTATGTGTTGAGACGGGAGTATGTCGATGAAACATCCTAAACAGTCATCTTATCAACGGGGAGAATTCCAATAGCGGGGAGAGCGTTTGGACCCCAGGCATTCCTGCAGCGATAGGGTTTATTTATGTGGGGAAAGGTGTTGAGAGGAGGGGGAGTGGGCTCTCCTTCGCACATGTTAGGTGGGGCAGTGGTCAGCAATAAATCAAAAAAGCAAACAAAGGCCTGACACTGGATACTCCGAGCTTCATACTCAGCTGCAGCACCTGCCAATGCCACACAAGCCCAGGGTTTTACTGTGTCCTCGGAGGTCAAGGATACATAACTGGAGTGGGACATCTCCACACACCTACTGTGCTGTACTGTAACTTCCTGTCTGTTTGGATGATGAATGTGTATTTCACTTATCACCTCATTGTGTTTGTTGATTAAAAGGCTGCGATATTTCAAAACCTGGCAAAAACAGAGAGATGTGTTGTCACAGTAATCTCATACCCCCAAGTGGCTTTTTGTTATTTTAGTTTTTCCTTTCGTGCCGCTCTCTTCTTATCTTACTCCAAAAATGCCTGACTTTGACTTTTCTTTGCCAGTGCTAACTTCCCTCTCCCCCCTGTCTGACCACAGCGGCCCCCAGAGTTCCTGCTCTGGGCCGACAACACATGGATACAGACGGAGATAATGGGTGTCTATAGTGGGAATGCCTGTGGCTTCAGTGTGTGTGTGTGTGTGTGTGTGTGTGTGTGTGTGTGTGTGTGTGTGTGTGTGTGTTTCCGTTATGTATTCTCTTGAGAACTAATGACAATAGTTGGTCATCTACTGAATTTCAGGAACTCACTAATGTATTCAGAGTACACTTAGATTACTTTTTGATTACTCTTGGGTTAAACAGATTTACTCCACCTATAACACATTAATAACATATCTATATCAATCAACATAAGTAGTGCGACTCTATCTGCAGAGTCAGAGAGCGGGTACAGATGCATACAGTTTTTGAAACAACAACTCAACTCAACTCAAACTTTATTTATAGAGTACATTTAAAACAACCGGGGTTGACCAAAGTGCTGTACAGATTAAAAGCAGCATGGATGTTAAACGTAACCCATACAATGCCGCAACAAAAATAAATACTAAAATACATAAACAGAGTGCAATAAAATAGAATAAAATAAAATAGAATAAAACAAATTAAATTTTAATTAAGATTTTGCCAGATGTCCACGTAAGCTCGATTAAAAGCCAGGGGGAAGAGCTGAGCCTTTAAGGAGGATTTAAAAACCTCAATCGATCCTGCAGAGCGGATGTGCCAGGGCAGGTTGTTCCAGAGCCTAGGGGCCGCCGCCACAAAGGCTCGGTCAACAATACTAAGCACAGACTGAACAAGAGCAGTCTCTCATTGAGCATTTCTTTAATCGATCTTTCAGAAAATATTACCATGTTCCTGGAGATCAGTATCCATATTTTAGGACAACCTATCTTGGCATCCTACAGCATTTGCTATTAGTTTTTTTAAACCTTCATAATTAAAAAAAGTGAAGCTATATTAAATTTGTCAGCATATAAAAAAGTACAACTCCCATAAAAATTTCCCAGCACAGCAATATGGATGCCTATGCCACTGTTTCATAGGCCTACATCATGTTTCAGACATTTTAGCTATAATCCCTGCTGTCTTCTCCACCATCCTGTCTTTGTGTCATTACAGACATGTCTGAGAACCTGTTTATACCTGGTATTAATATGTGTTACACCTGTGTCTATCATATATCTTCAGCTGGCCACTTGTGTTTGGATTTTGTTACTGCCTACGTTACTTACGCTAGAAGGTCAAAGGACCTCGCACACAGTTATTATGTCCACAGTCTCGCCAGCTGCTTGCTCGTCATGTTAGCAGTTGTGTCTGTACAGCTGGAGATATCACTGTCAACAGAATCCACAATGTCTTTTTCTACAGGACAAAACGCTGGATGATCAAGCAGCACTTCATCCAACTCATTGTAAAATGGGCAATTTATAGAGACTTGTCACCAAGACAACCACCACGTTCTGTGCTGATGACATAGTCCTTGTTGGGGACACATCAGGACAAATTAACGTTTACACTGCAAAAGCTAAAGCTAAAGCAAAAGCTGATTGTTGACACTTGTATATAGCGCTGTCCTCTTGTGACCTGATCACCCAAGACACTATTGTTGGGCTGTTTCGTTTAACCTACGATGATCTAGGACTAAATGTGAAATGGTGTATTTTAATGGCACCCTAAAAGCAGAAATATTTGGTAAAAAATATTTTATATTATTCTATTTAAAATACGATCCATTTAGAGGCACGGAGTGAACCACACCGCTTACTGATTATACTGAGCAAGGTTATGTACCCAGGCTGGAACATTAGTTATTTGAGATATTACTAAAGTAAATGGGATTTTGAATTAGGTTTAGAATCCTCAGGTTTTGGTATCACTTTGGCTCCCTGTTGAATATAGTTGGGAGGAATGCTTTATTTGCTTTTTTTTTGGCAAAGGTTAGATGAGAAGATCAGCTTAGCTCATATAAAGACAGCGTGAAAAATCTCTGTCCAGGGGTAACGGTAATTGTTTTT
The DNA here is from genome assembly GCF_006386435.1 of Epinephelus moara. Classification (NCBI taxonomy): domain Eukaryota; kingdom Metazoa; phylum Chordata; class Actinopteri; order Perciformes; family Serranidae; genus Epinephelus; species Epinephelus moara. The sequence continues at coordinate 16,035,413 of NC_065513.1, forward strand.
ACATTTTGGTTTGTGTTCTTATTAAACAAATGAGATACAACATGTTTCGTAGTAGATTTTAGAGTTGCCGCTAGATATAGTATTATTTTTGGACAGGACCAGGCAGGCTGTTTCCCCTTGTTTCTAGTCTTCATGGGAAGCTTATTGCAAAGCTTTCTTTAGGCATCAGAAGAGAGAAACATTTCGTAGCTGTATCATGAAACACAAGCTTTAATCAATCACACAGATTTCGAGCTACCAGTCTCACACTGGCTCTCACATTTTCAAGCTTAAAGGGACTAATAAATAAGGGCAGTGTACTCACATATCGACCCAGCTGCCAGAAAAATGTTCTATTGAATGTTTTTACAACTCACAGATATGTTACATTTGTACATTATTTTGTAGTGGATACATTGAAACTTTAAGTTTCTCAGCAACTCTGTGGGTGTGGTTGGAATTAGGGACAAAAATCACTTGGTTATGGTTGGAATAAGATCTTATTTTGGTTGAACACACCCACATTTGATGGCATAAAAGCGGCTGAAATATATCCAATTTTAGTATTTAGTTGATCAATATGGATGTGTGTGTGGTTACGTTTCTTACTTATCTGATTACATGTAAACCAACCGACAACAAATCATCTTCACAATTTCTTCACTATCACTTCAAACCATTTTAATGTTGAGTATGCTATTACTGTCACACAGAACCACAGGATATTAAAAATCTGTCCATGCAGTTGTTTTATCCATTGCTTCTTCTATAAATATGAGCTGGTTTACAGCTTCAATCAAAGGGACAGAGCCAGTTGTGAAATAAAGCAATAAGCTTTATTAAAATCTGTGTTGATGGAGTAAACCACTGTTTAAAGATACAGTATCAATGTGTACTCCTTCAGCTGAAATCAAATTATTCTTTGGAAAGCATGTTGGTCTACCATATTTTGTTAACACATGCTTTATGGTTGTTCAAATTCTGGTGTCAAAATTGGTTGGCGCACAGTAATGAGGATTTATGTGATGTGAATTGTGATTCTGTATACACTGCAGTCACTCAGCAAGAGCAAAAAACAACAAAACAAGAGCACAACCTTCTCACAGATGCCTCGAAAGACACCGTGAGAGTATCTGGGGCAGAAAGATTGTGGCCGACCCTTTGTAAAAAACACAGCCTGATTTCCCAGCAGTCTTTGCTCAGGAGCAGAAAACAGAGGCTGGTTATGAGACAGAACAATGAGACAATGTTAGCCAGGCATACACCGCATTCCACTCGCTGTCTGAAAAGGCTAAATTCACTAAATTGCCTCATTAAATGTGTAAAAACACTTTAGACAGTGATTAAACTGACTATTGTGTTCCTGCTCTGCAGCCATAAACTTTACAATTTGGTTTGTCTTGACTTGTGTTTGACTCTAAATATTACAATAATTTATTGCAGCTTTACAGTAAGGCGGCGGTATTTCAACTCGCGCTCTCTGGTTGTTAATATTCACAGCAGCTACTTGTTTACGTCTTTAAAGTTCATTGTGTGTAAACTGTGTATAGACGGCACAAGAAACGCACTTCATGGACGGTTCCTGTTAGGAGAACTCGATGAATTGTCTAATAAGACTGACTCCAAGTGGGGGACCTTCCTCTCGAATGTGTGTATTGTGTGTGTGTGTGTGTGTGTGTGTGTGTGTGTGTGTGTGTGTGTGTGTTAGCCTGTTTGCCTGTGCACACACACACATATGGGAAGGGCGTGCATGGCCACAGCTCTCAAAATAGGCTTCAGTCCTCCCCTCTCTAATTAGAGACATTTCAAAAACCCAGATTTTAATTTTAGACTAGTAGCTTTTGGACCACTTATGCGCACGCACACACACACACACACACACACACACACACACACACACACACACACACACACACACACACACACACACACACACATTGAGTTAAACATACACACTTTCCGTATAAATAAATCTGATAGGTCACACACTTGTGCATCTAAATCTGCACACACACACACATAGCCACAAACCACAAAGCCTTACTCCCTGGCCCAGCCTGGTAACCCAAGCACAATGCAGTGTACTCTATAATAAGTGGTTGCACATATCAAATGCAGAAGCTCACTCCCCATATAGCCTCATGGCAGGAAAGCATGATAATAAAGCACAGTAATGCAGGATTCTCCACATACTATAAATCACCTAACTCATTTATTTGTCCCTTTAACATGTATGACAGGAATCTGTTCCACCCTTTCATGTGGCTTCTCTCGGCCTCCGCTCCCCGTTTGATGACTGAATTACCCAATCAGGGCTTCGCGAAAATGATTTCACAAAAAATATTTTGCATGCAATTACATGGATGCTCCATTCCATGACAGGCGGTAAATGGGGCTTGTAGCTTGGCAGCGTTCCCTGGTGGCTGCTACAAGCCCGCTGGTGGGTCAGGCACAATGGACACATTCACATCTTGACATGCATTTGCTGCTAAAGTGCCTGTTGTGCTCGAGGGCATTTAGTCTCTCCGCTGCACTCAGTGCCGTGACTCTCTGAGGACAGGCAGAGGGTGCAAGGGGCTCCTGGGACCGCTGGCTTAGGTGGCTCTCCGTCCTCTTACAATGAAAGGGTTAAGCTATTTGGATGGACCCAAGCGCTGAATAGTGCAGCGCAGTCTAGAGGCCTCTTATAAAGTACTTATTGTAACAAAGATGACACAGCCACCTCCCAGTCTGAGAGATCTCTCTGCTTATGCTCTCTTTCATTCCTCCTCCCTCACAGCCTTCCTCTTCTTGTCTCTGCAGAAGTGTCCATTAGCAGGAGAGAGACGCTGGGTTCGACTGATGCAGGCCTCTGAGGCCTGACGCTAAAACTGTCAACTATCGCAAAACTGTCACCATAAATGTCATTGAATTGGATTGTTCTCAACCCATGAAATTAATGCTAATAACTGTATTTAATATGTCATGCACAGCCAGAACAGTAGCAAATCTATAGTGAACAACGTGAACATAATCAAACCATCTGCACCATGTTCATTATATTGCTGTTGGTTGACACAAACTGGCTGATATGACGTTTTTTACAGTTTTATTTCTTTCCACAGCCCGCTTACACACATTTCCTGAAATGACAATTTACTTTCCCAAAACTATAAACAAAAAAAAAAAAGCCACACTTAGCCTGGCCAAACCTCAGGCATCGGAGACAAAATTAAACACGTTATCCAAAACATGTTATCTTCCATCTAAATTAAACTGTAGATTACTTGCCTTTAGATTACACACAGAGGCTGCCAAATACAGAAATATGTGAAAACCTACTATAATGAATCAGGACACAGGCAATTTCAAATAAACAGAGTAATATGTGAGAGTGTGAGATATTTTAGTGTTTGGTTGGCTTAAGACTTATTTCCACTGTTGTCCATAGTGGAGACAGGCATTCAATAGTAGTACACTAAAAACATTGGGAAAACAGATAATAGCTTCCACTGAGGTGTTGTATTGATAAAAATCAGAGTTTGTCCTCACTTGGAAATTTGTTCTGCATCAACAGCGACAACAACCACTAGCATTAACAGTAGTGGGCAGAGAAAAATGATAATCATAAAAGTGTTTTAAAGGTCTTTATAACCAGCTAAAAACAGGAAAGAGCACAGCAGTGAAAAGTGCTGGATGGTTCTTCGAGTTAACTAAGGCAGGATGCTTTCTGTATGAAAACATAAGTTGTGTGTGCTGGCTCAGGAAACAAAAGACCTTTTTCCGCAGAGCACATTTTGACAAATCACAGTAAAGCACCAATGTAAATAACAAAATCAGTGAAGGCTTAATTCCTTTTAGCTACTTCACTTTCAGCATCCTGATACCTCACTGTCACACAGTCATGACTTAATGGGACATTTGAATAAAACAGAACTATTTATGTCACATTCAGTGAATAATATTAGCTGGTTGGCTAAAACTCTTTCTTTGGTAATTGTGTAATAAAAAGTATGCACTGTATTACCGGCAGACCTACTGCATGCACCAGTGACACGCACGCACACACACACACACACACACACACACACACACACCCTGTGACATGCCATGACCCAGAATTCTCGGCCACTAATGAAGGTCCACAGTAATTACTGCCGAGAGCCTGTCACTACAGGAGCCCCAACCCAGCATGGCGCTGTGTGTGTGTGTGTGTGTGTGTGTGTGTGTGTGTGTGTGTGTGTGTGTGTGTGTGTGTGTGCAAGTGTCAGACTACTGCCTGTCTTTGAAACCTTTAAAGAAGTTACATACAATGAACTCCTACTTTCAATTAGAATACACTTCATGTTCCAGACTGCAGTCATTTGTTCATTTTGAGACCAGTTTTCCTCTGGACCTGGGCAGCACATATAAATATCACATATTCTTTGACCCCAGACCCCATTATTTTTTATAGATTTGATTCCTTCATTTATGTGACAACATATGCTTGGCTTAGCTTTGCATAGGGACTGCAAACCATAGAATGTTTAAAACGATGGACGTAGCCACAGTGATGTCACCCAGTTCCTTGTGAACTCTTGTTTTGAAGCCGTAAGTCTTAAGAATTTTGGCCATCACCATTTTGGTTATTTTGGGGCCAGTAGTGGCCGTATTTGGACTGGAGGGTGGATCTGACTCACTGTGGTGACGCCTCGCAGACAGCCTGTCACTCAGATGGCCTTGCTCTTAAATGTGTGTAACTTTAAGCCTTAATAAAAATTTAAGTGAGTAAGTTATATAAAAATTCAACCCCGTACAGCTGTCACAAAAGTGAAAAGCAGCTATAGAGACCAAAACCGTTTGTTGTACCAGGCTGTACACCTGTTTATTCTGCTGTTAAATTGGGCATTTTAACATCGTGGTCTACAGGGATTGACTCGCTTCTGGAGCCAGCCTCAAGTGGCCATTAGAGGAACTGCAGTTTCTGGCACTTCCAAGTTGGCATCATTTTTCAGCCCCAGAGGTTGCCGCTTCTTGAAAATAGGGGGAAACAGCTAGCCTGGATCTGTTGAAAGGGAACATAATCCACCCTCCAGCACCTCTAAAGCTTTTTACTTAACACGTTGTAATTCATTTTGTTAAATCTGCACAAAGAGCCAAGTGTAAAAACAATTTCTGATTTTATGGAGAGTTATGTGTGAGACTAGTTCTTGGCTTGGGCTAAACTAATAAATCTATTGTTAGGTATTGTTCTTCTCAGCTTACTCTTGGCTGAAAGTGAAAAACCTATTTGCCAAAATGTCAAAATATTCCTTAAACTCTAACAATGTTTAAAGAGACCACCATTCTTTACCGTATCATGTAACACAGGTATAATCTTATTATCCCTTCTCACTGATGCACCCTCAGCTCATAACTGACTCTGAAATGAGACTCCCTGATTGAGGCCAGCTCCTTGTCTATGATGTTAAACTGCAGTGTAATGTCATAATGGTTTTTGATCTATTGGACCTGTCATTTGGACGGAGTAAGCGGCCTCGGAAAACCTGGTAACAGCCAAATTAAGTAATACTGTTTTTAATCCATCTTTTTGGTTCAACCACAATATTTTGTTGATCCACTACGTCTGTCCTCATTAGTCCAAGTGCAATGTGTGTGATGTGGATATAAAGAGAAATGCTGCCATGTCCACTTAGCTCTCCTCTGTGAACTGCCAGTGTACTTGAAATGCAACTCTGGCAAGCAGAAAGCTCCTCAAATGGAAAGCAAAGCAGGGAAAATGCAGTAAAACACACTGATGGTTTTGTATAGAATGTTCTCAGCTGTAACATACACAAATTAAAGCGCTCACACAATGCTGCGCTGTTAGTGTAAAAGTGGATAATCGTATTGCTTTCAGCAGAATTTAATTACCTTGAAGGAAAATTCCCTCAAGGCCAAATTATTTTCTGTTTTATTTATATGAACTTAAGCACTGCTGTGACACACACCAGCATGTGCATTATCAAGTCAGCATGCTAATTAAAGTGGGCTTAATTCAATAATGACGCTCTGGGACTCTCATTGAAAATCACTCCCATTATCTGGCTCCCATTGGTCTCCGAATCGGGACTGGATTTATGGCATGTTACCAATCTCTTTCAAGGGTTCTTGTCTTTCACATCGCGTGTGGTCCTTGAGGGTAAGAGACCTATCCAAAGTTAAATGATGTTTACACAGTGGCCCGTCGGGTTGTTTTGACTCTCTTTATTACGCTGAACCTGTGTCTCTGTGTCTCTGTTGGCCTTGGAGAGCTAGATCAATGCCTGAGGGTGGGACATGAGGTGGGGCGTCTAATCAACACTCTTCACACTGTTTCATCAGTGACCAATGTGCAGTCACAGTGCAGCAGCTCCAGGTGTTGTGCTGGGTGATGCTGCAGAAAACACTCTGCGTTCAAAATGACAGAAAATATAACTATCACTTTTAAAAAAGAGTAATAAATACTTAATGAGCGCAGGCAGCTTAGCCTACAGATGAATTCTTATTAAATATAAATCCCTCCTTAAGTCTCTGACTCTGTTTGTGGTTTGCTGTTACGGCCTGCAGCTACATAGAGCTCCCTGTCTGAGTCCAGCATGCCTGAATATTTAGAGAGCGGCAGAGGCCAATTTGAATCAGCGCTTTTCACTCAAATGCATCTCATTCATGTCCTGGACTAAATGCCAAACCAGGATGGAGCATTTCCTGTATATGCTCCCCACTTATAAAAAAACAAGAAGATTTAAAGAGATAGTTCACCCTAAAATTAAAAAAACATAGTTTACCTTTTACCTGTAGTGCGATATACTTCTCTAGATTGGACTGTGTTGGTGTGAGTTGCTGAGTGTTTGAGATGTCAGCTGTAGAGATGTCTGACTTTGAATGTAATGAACCTAGATGGCACTCAACTTGTAGTGCTTAAAGCACCAAAGAATGCATTTGAAAAACTCAAAAGCAGTGTCTCTTTCCAGAAATCATGACCCAGTTACTGAAGATAATCCACAGACCTTGTTTTGAGCAGTTTCATGTAAGAACTATTTTACATCTACTGAACTACGGCTGCCAACGGTATGACCGCACAAAAAGAAGCGTGCATCTACTTATTCACTAGAGGCTTGTACTCATGATGGCGCAAGATGTAAATCTTAATGGCGTCCTCCTCGGCTGCAACACATTCTCACTCCCTGCTCGTCGAATACAGACACTTGGTGAGTGGACGTCAAAATATGACAGGCTAGGTACCCCTCCTGCGTCAGTTTTGCACGTAAATGTATTGTTTTGGCACTTTGGCACCACAAGCCAAGTGCCATCTAGTTTTATTATATTGGAGAGAAGGCAGACATTGGCAACTCATACTAAAACAATGTAGACAGATAAATAGCACTACAGGTAAGGGAAAATGTGTATTCTTGATTGAACTATCCCTTTAAGATACAAATTAAACTGCATTGTTTGTTTATCTGTGTCGACCTTTGCAACACTCAAGTTGAATTGCATTGGAAATGAGGCAAATCATTTCACCCCGCTGTCAGATAGTCCAATGTGTTTGTCTGCTGTCTGACTGCATTCACCTCTCTGGCTGTGCACATCACAGACGACAGCTTCCTCCATGCAGAGTGCTACACTTGCACGGATTGCGAGTGTATCAAGAGGAAAAATACATATTTTTGATTTTGGGTTGAACTGTTCCTTTTAGTATTGACTAGCAGGGAGATGGTATGAGGGGTGCAAAGAAATTAACACCAAACCTTCAGTGGTAGCCGAATGCAAACAGGACATCCTGTTGAGTTTGGGTTTGCAGTATTCTGGATGTGGTTAGGACAGGACGGTTTTCCCTCGCTGTCCCTCTGCACCAGGTTGCAATGTGGAAAGCTGAAAGGACTCTGTTCAGCTGCTGCCTGTCTCAGTGCTGCACACCGCACAGCAAGCCTTCCCAGCTCCACCACAGAGATGATTCCTCAGTGAAATGATTGGTTGACAATGACCCAAAACCAAAACCAGCTGTAGGAGGCATGCTGCTTTTGACAGACAGTTCTAGTGTACAGCACATGCAGGTACACATATGTGAAAACACACACATACACACACATATCAGGCCTTCCCCCAGACCTGAGGCAGTATGTTACAGTGGGACTGCCTTCCACTTAGGAGTTGGGAAGGGGGGGCGGAAGTAAATCAGTGAGCAAATACGATTTGCGACATGCTGTCATGCCCCTGTGTGGCCCTCAAAGGCTTTGTGGGTTTAGAAAGCAAATTGAGCAAACCAACAAAGTGAGTGGCACGGTGCAGGGAGGAGCTGCTGCGGTTTACAAGACAAGACTCTTTCTTGAATGGTTTTTACTTTTTCACACTCTGTCACGCACCAAGGAAACCATGAGCTAACACTGAGCTATGGCACTTGCTACTGAAACATCAAGCACACTAGCAGGAGTCATTCTTCTTATTTTAAAAATAATGAAATGACTCAAAAAACCCACTGCATTTCCTACAATATGTTTGAGCAAATCACACTGTGTGCAGCTAATAGTTTTAGTTTGCTTTGACAACAGCAAATGTGTTTGGACAGATCTTTGCCAACATCTGGCTTTAGGGGATTTTTCAGTGATTTATAGAACACACACATGGATATATGTCATGTTAAAAGATTGCATTGTTCCATAGTTTGAACTTTTGTGGTAAAACACACTCACACCCTGAACTTTCTTAAGACGGAAATGTTCCTATCCTGACCCCGTCACTGCACCACGTTACCTGCAGTTGTCTCTTACTGCTGGCCTGACAGGGTATTTTTCTGTTTCTCTCCTGATCATAACCGTCCCGCAGAGACTGATTTTCTAATTACGTTGTGGCAACATAATTGCTGCAGGGATTATGTTTAGAGACAAAGTTTCTTTCAGGTAATGAAACACTACATTAATATATCATGCAGGCCTTGCACAGAGGTGTTTGGGGAGGATGGTGGGCAGGACCCTGACACCAGAACTTTGGGTTCATGCCCAGACTCCTGTCTTAGGTTTAGGCAACAAATGCCCTGTTGTTAAGGTTAGGGAAAGATCATGATTAAATATTAATAAAAAGGTGATAACAAAAATAAAGCTGCAGTCACCACGAGTGGAGACTGTATTGCAAGATTGCCTATTATGTCTGAAAACAACTGAAATACACTGTCAGTGAATGTTTTGCTGATGTTAATAGCTCGGCTTTATGTTTCCCTCAAACTGGTTTGCTGTTTCAAACTACTTGTATATAAACAGAATATCTAGGAGACGGGGCCTTCTGCAGAGCACAATAGATTAACTTCCTGGTCCATGATTAATCAAGCAGATGCTTTTTACATATCTGCTTATTTGAGCTATTTTAGAGCGTGTTTGGGCCCAGGCCATTATGAAACTGTTTGCACAACACATATAATATACACAGTTTTCCCCTGAAAACTTTTCCTGACCACAGTACAGTTTTCAGTCATAAGATGCTGATGATTTTATGTATGTATTCTTTTCATTTCAGACTTGTAGACACAAACATGGCAGCACACGAAGTGAAGTGGCTGTGTATATATACGCATTCTGTGTCTGCTGTGGTTTCACTGACCCTGTTTAACCCCTTGACTCTGAGTACACCACACCAGAGGAGGGCTGGTGTCTGTGCTTCTGTTTGACCTGGCTCTTTTCATATGACCTCGTTGCTTTTTGATCTTCATGTAAATGAATTAGATGAGAGTGGTGAATGGGATGCTGGAGCCTGACATGTGGTCCTGTTTTTTTTTTTTTTGTTTTTTTTTTGTTTTTTCATAGATTAGATGGATTCAATTAGCCTGTCTGATTTCTCAAAGGCCTTTGTGGCCTGAAAGGGTTAAGTGAATGAGAGATACCATCCCCAGTCTGGACAGAGTTATCACACTGTCGTGCCATGTACCATACATCTTATTGCTCTTGAAAGCAGATTAACTCAATCTGCCATCTGATCTGTCACTTATACGGAGCGAAGAGAAGCCGCTCGTGTACAGTAAGGCCTCAGTAGCACCATGGAGCAGACGTTAGACCTCCCAGCAGCATGGACTTCTATGATTAAGAAGCTACTCATCTTCTTTGCTTGTAAAGCTCTGTTAACCTTTGTATACTCCAGTGATGAAGTGATGCACTCTCATGTGCCTCAGCTGTCACCTGCCTCCGGACACTGCTCCATCTGTCTGATGGCTGTCCGGGAAGTGCTCTCTCTACAACCCCTGACCTCCGAAACCAGGTTCTGAATAAACAGCTAATTGGCTGGGTTTCCTGTTTAGCCTGATGGGAACGCTGACTATTTCTGTCTGTTTACAGAGATCTGCCTCTCTCTCTCTCTTTCTCAGAGTTGTACTCTCTGTATTGTTTATGAAAGAACAATGTCCGTCACTACAACTGTGCTCCAAACATCAGGCTTTGGGGATTATCCAGTAGTGTCCAGCCTCTGCAACTCCCCTGCGTTCCTGGAAATCTGTGCCTTTTGTTGTCTGTGGGAGGGTTTCAGTTAGCTCATTTTGTGGTCTCTGTTTATTTGTGAAAGACTAGCTTTCAAGTGTACAGAGTAGCAAGCAAATTGAAATATCATGTGTTGAAATGTCATAACTTGAGACAAATGAGGGTTTTGTGATAGGATGCCATATGTGGAATTAAATGTTTTTCCAAACAAACATGGACACAACACATAAACACATCTGTACAGGTTTTAAGAAGGAAGCTTTTCAAAACATATCAGAATTAGATGAGCACCCTAAAGATTTATGCACACATATGTACACTCGAGCACACCAAAACCAACGTATAAGCTGTTCACTGACTAATAGTTTTTTTTCCCCTGCATAATAAGCTTAGTTAAAAAGGAACTATCTGTATCTAAACTGTCTGCGTTGAATTAAATGGCTTGCTTCTTTGCCAGATGTGACTTTCTCCTCTTCTATCTGTATTGAATTATTCAGGCAGTTCCGGATCTTCTGTAGCTTTCATCTCGGGCCTGCATCCAGTTATGGGAAAGATACCGTGCCCAAAGTCAAGTGAGAGACCTTAAGGTCCAAGAGTCATAGGTTCAAATGCGGGCTACGCCACAGGAGGACTGACTCTGCTCTTGTCTACCATCCAACCTAAAAAAAAGTCTTGACTTAATAACGGTGATTTATCTCAACAATTCACTGTGGATTTGTGAACATGATTTTAATTTTCTCTCCAAAGGGAGAAATAAGACAGTCAATTTCTGAGGCCTCAGCTTTGGAAATGAATGTGGATTTTTGCGATAGTAATTCCATTGATGTTGCACATTTTCACAGTGGAACCTAAAATAAAGGTAATTTTGGTTTTAAATGCTAAATAAAACAGAGCGGCCTCGGTTTCAGTATTATAGTTATTATCAATGGAGCAGCTCTCGTCTCTTGATTGCAGCCGGTTTAAAAATAAATTTCTCTGGTTTCTTATTTTGGCAGATAATTGTAGGAAGATATTGATTGAGGTGTCCAGGATGACTGGAGCAGAAGATAATTTACTTTCCATTTTGGCTTTCCTTTTGTGTGCTTCTCTTCTGTCTTCCTGTCAGTGAAGTTACTGAAGTGAAGAAGTAAGTCAGGCCAGTTTGTGTCCCTGTACACCAAGACTGGATGATTAAATCTGGTCATTAAGTGAGTTGGAAGGTGCAGAGCTGAAGGCGGTGTTTTTATTGATGTGGCAGGAAACGGGAGGTGGGGGGACTGCTGCTGCTGCCGAATCTGTAAATCTCACAGACTGTTCACAGTCCGCTCCCACTTTTAAAGGCGCTCACACAGCTCCACTCTCTCGATTAAGAACACACTTAATGTTGCAAACAGCCCATTAAGCACCATGTGGTAGAGGCGAAGATGATGTGAAACTGAAGGGTGTGTTAATGATGGCCTGAGCAGAGCCCCTGCTGTACCCTGAGCTCTTGCTGAGGGGACGTGGGCAGGTCCGTGGATCCGCAGAGCCATGTTACACAGTAGTGTAAACATTGAACCCTGCCTCCTGAAAATTATGTTCATGTACAACAAATGTGCAACAGCACAGGGGATCTTGGTCTTGGTTGAATATTGAAAAAGTCAACTCTGACTTGAAGACAGGATTGCCTGTTTCAATATTCAAGCAAAACCACAATCTTTCCCAAACCTCTCCCAAGTGCTTTAGTGGCCTAAACCTAACAACACATGCACAATGCAAACCCCAGTCCCTGGTGTAGACCCAACCATTCACCCTGACCTGCTCCTTTCAACTCCTGAGCACTGCGAGAACGTCACACCTCCTGAATTTGATAAAACATTGCCAGTGAACGTAATCCAGGCGGCAATTATAGTTTCTTCAAAGGGTATTTGACAAAACAGTATACAGTATAACTCAGTACTCAAAGTCAGTATACAGTATAAACATATTTTGAAGGAGACCATGACAACCATCCACAAGGCTTTAAACACAAGGATGAATGCCTTTTTTTTTAAAAACATTTTAGTTTTAAGAAATGTCCCCATGGGTCCAGGAGGCTGTTAAAGGCTGTGTTTTGCTTTTTTGCACCTATAACCACACCCAACAGTGATGTCATAGGGTTCTGGAGAGCACTTCTACCTCACTGCAGCAAGGTGAGCAGTTAAACCACTGAGGGTCATCAACTTGAGTATGTTTTTTTTTTTTGTGGCAGATGGTTTTAGCACCCAGGTTTCCATAACCAATGATGCCACTGCCACCCTCGGGACATAAATAGCCAGTGTGTCTATTAACACGTGGGTGCATATTCTTGGGCATCCTAGCAATGTTGAAATATGACGTCAACATGAACAGGTCTATTCAGCTATTCTGCTAAAATATAAACACATTGTACATTCAGCAGCTTTGTACATCCTAAAAACTAAAAAATTAAGTCAACCAAATCGGAAAATAATAAGCCCACACTGACTCACACAGAACTTGAATCTCAGTCTCCTGTGTGGAAGTTCCACACCTTACTCTCTCCATGGACTGTTTTGCTCTTTTTACTACATCACCTGACTTTCTGGCAGCACATTTGTGGCTTTTTTTCTTGTAAATTTACCACTTAAATCTCAAGAACTTTTCCCACTGGACAATAAACCCACTAACACCCACTAACATCTGGCTTTTGTGTTTAAAGGGTAAGGTCACCATTAGCATCTCCTCCCAGGACGAATGTCTTTGCAGTAGTCATGGGTTTTTATCGGCTCCAGCTCCGATCATTTCAGATCAGCAGTGATGGAAATATGACACCCCGGTGGACACACCCATTTTAGCCCCTTTACCGTCGAAATGCAATAACAGGCCTCCACAAAATATTGTGCGTTTCTGTCCCAGCAGCACTCGATCATCGTTCACAATTTAGTTGAGCATCAAGTTTGAGAGAGAGACTAAGTAAGTAAGAGATGTAAAGAAAACAAGTAACTATAGTAACATTTCACTGGCCTCCATGCTGCTTTCTACTAATTACTGACCTGTTTTCAGGCCCATCCATGACGTTGAACGTGACACACCAGAAAAAAAAAAGCCAATCAAACTATTCAGTAGGATCCATAATAATGTCAGGTGTTAGGTTAGCTGATATCCCTCTGCTTTCAGTCTTTGTGCTAAGCTAAACATCTGTTGGTTGAGGGTCATATTTAATGTACACCGTGTTATCAATCATCTAATCTGGTTCTTGGCAAGAAAGCAAATGAGCATATTTCCAAAAAAGTCAAACTATCCCTTTAAAGTCTATACAAAGGTCTTTTCTAACTGACTCTGACAGTGGCAAGTCCGTCAGAGCAAAATGATTACTGTAAATATCCATTTCCCGGACAAAGCAATCTCAGCCTCACTTCCAGTGTGTCCCGTGGCCCTCTGCCTTCAGGTCTGATAAGAGCCCCATAAGCCAAGTGATTCGCCAGTAGGGAAAGGGCTAATTAACATGGCCTGTGCCGCCACTCGTTTGATGTGGACAGACATCCTTTTGATGTGAAAATGTATGCGAAATGATTATCAAGATTACAGCTTCCCTCCTTATCTTGATGTCCTACTCCGTCTTTAACATTAATTGGAAACATCTTAAGCTAATGTCTGTGGTCAGACTAATGTCGTGTGACTGCAGCACCAATTAGACATTTTATTTGGACTTCATCCTCCTCTTGTGACCCCTTCACTGTGTGTTTAGTTAAACCTGAACTCTCCCTTAGCCGTGAAGCTGATGTCCAAGATAGTGATTTAGCACCATGAGATATGCTTCAATTTATTCTCAGTGGGAATATTTCTAACAATACCGTTTCTTTTCTACAGAATACTGAGCCACAACAAGATCCGAGTTCTGAGAAATGGATCCTTCTTTGGACTTAACGCTTTGGAGAAACTGTGAGTAGCCTACTGTTTATTATCCCATATGAATACTTCACTTCTGCGGATGCTACAATGTCATGTTTATTTTGTACAAGATGAGATATATCTTATGTGTGAGCTGTTATTTTAGCACGCCTCGGGGCCTTTGTAGAGAAATACAGACAGCGTATCAGTGAGATCTTAGCTGCTCCGTTTGCCGCTATCCATTCATGGGCTTCTGTCCAGCAGGGAGGATGATACACTCAGACTGGCTATCGCAGAGTTATGTTGAAAAGCTCACATAATTACACTTTAGTCCTTCATTATCAGGTAAACCCCACTCCACAGGACAAGATAAGGGAGATCTCTGGGAGGAGGTGCGTGCTGGCAGCTTCGCCTGTGGTTCACAGGCAGCAGTCTAGCCCTCCTCAGTAGCACCGTAATCTCTCTGAATGGGGTGTGAGACAGGTGATAGACAGGATAATTTCTGGGAGAATATGAATGAAAGACTTTTACTGGTGACAAACAGGAAAGGAACCACGGTGGGCACTGTTGCTTATCAGGGTAGCTCTTTGCCTTATCACTCACTTCAGTCTGTCTGTTGGTTGGTTTGTCCACCACTTTGGTCCAGACTGAAATATCTCAATAACTACTGAAGGATTGTCATGAAATTTGGTACAAATATTCATAGTCCATAGATGATGAATCACAATGACTTTGGTGATCCTTTGACTTTTTCTCCAGCACCATGAGGTAGTTTTTTTTTGTGTGAATTGTCTCAAAATCTATTGGATGGATTGTCATGGCATTTGACATTCATGGTTCCCAGAGGATGGATAATAGCTTATGATAGCTCTGGCTAACTTTTCATCTAACGCCATGACCTTTTCCAGTTCTTTGGTTTTGACCAGTGCTTATTAGCAAACGTTAGGATGCTAAGATGGTAAACATGCTTCACATCAACATATAAGCATTGTCATTGTGAGCATGTTAGCGTGCTGATGTTGGCATTTAGCTCAAAGCATGCTGATTCAAGTGAGTCCAAACACTGAACACTGCTCAGAAATTTGTGACTTGAGTTGAACTCAAGTCACAAATTTGCAACTTGACTTGGACTTTGACACCAGTGACTCCTGACTTCATTTGGACTGTAGCCTTTTGATTTGAATTGAATCATTCCCCCAAGCCAAAAGATTTGAAATTATGTTTTATAGAAGTGTTTCACTCCATTTCCTGAATCAACTAACATCCATCCATCCATCCATCCATCCATTTTCTAACCGCTTATCCTCTTGAGGGTCACAGGGGGGCTGNTGAATTGAATCATTCCCCCAAGCCAAAAGATTTGAAATTATGTTTTATAGAAGTGTTTCACTCCATTTCCTGAATCAACTAACATCCATCCATGGACAGGTTGCCAGACTATCGCAGGGCTGACACATAGAGACAAACAACCATTCACACTCACATTCACAGCTACGGGCAATTTAAAATCACCAATTAACCTATCCCCAACCTGCATGTCTTTGGAGAAAACCCATGCTGACATGGGGAGAACATGCAAACTCCGCACAGAAGGGCTACCACACCCGGGATCGAACCAGGAACCCTCTTGCTGTGAGGCGACAGTGCTAACCACCACACACACACACACACACACACACAAGACATTAACACTAAATATTTCCAGCAAGTCGACATTTAAGTCCGCAGATTCACCTTGTTTGAACTTCTCCGTCAGCATCCAGTGAAGTTGCACGAGAGTGTCATGGAGAGCTAATGTCATGTTATGAAGCGCCAGTTGGAAACAATGATACCAAAGATATTGTGTTGGCGTACAAAAACTATGCAGTGGTCAACAAAAAACGAATAGAAGTTCCAACAAACTTGTTTTGACAAATGCATTCAAATAATAAAAAGCATTCATTTTTGTAAATTTAATCTATCATTACTCTGCCGTTTAAATTGCATTACATTTGGTAAAGAATGCATTATGACTTGTTTACGACTCAAAAAAAGTTTAGGTCTTGGGACTTACTTATGACGTGCGAAACAATGACTTGGTCCCACCTCTGCCTTACTTGACTGGAATAAGAGGAGATGGACAGCTAGCAGGGTGTGCTAAAGGTTAAGTGTACGGTATATATGATATGATATGTCTCTTGGTCAAACTCAGTGATTACGGTAAAGACTGGTGTTTACCAGCTACCACTCTTGGCCTCTGGGATGTAAGAATTACATCTAGTGTGTTTCTCACCAGACACTCTTTCAAGGTGTTGTTTTAAAGAGCATCCCAGTAAAGCTTTATAACATCCTGGCAGCTAACAACACACATGGAGCCGCTTCAGCCTGGATACTGTAGTCTGGCAGACAGACATACTTACATTGTGAGGGGGTGAGTATGTTGAAGGGATATTAGTTCCACATGCCACTCAGAGCTGCCACCCATGAAGCTAATGAGCTCCTCAAAAATGTTGAAAGAAGGAAAAATATGGTAATTTGCTGCACTTGTTAGCTTGTTAGTACCTACCTGCTGGAGCTCACATCAGACGTGCCAGTCGAGGACAATAGCCAAATTTGCTGAAATTGCTCTTTTTATGTCTGGCATGTGAATGCTATGGGTGAACAATTCCAAGGCCAAGTTCTCACTTCAACTGTCTTGCACCGAAGACGCTGAAAAAGTTGTTGACAGGAAGACATGACACCGAAATCCTGTGACTAATACCACCAGGGAGAATAGCTGATACTAAATTAAAGGCGAGGAAGATCTGTAGCTTCAATTGTTTGATGTAAAATGAGCTGATGTTGCTTGTTTTTATAAGTGCAGACAGGGTTCCCCGTAGTGCCGCGGGGTCGGTGGGTCGGGTAACCTGAGCTTACCCACTAACTAGGCCTTGTAGCTGGAGCTGTGATAAAACCAGCAGGGGGTAACAGGGTGGAGCGTTCCTGCAGGCTCACAGCTTAAAGACCTGGGAGAAAGATGCAGAACAGGCAGGCAAACACACTCACACATACTTGTGCTCCACAGAGGGAGATGTGGGCGTCTGGTGTGAGGAGAGGACATAACGTAAATCATGCAGGCCTCATTTCACTCCTCTGCCTTAACCTCTGCTGGCTCCCTGACACACAGCGGTGGAGGTCTGCTCACTCACTCTGACGTCTTCAACCTTTAATTGAGCCCTGCACAGCTTATAATTACATCTGAGCTCATGGTAAAATTGCTGTCTGATGTGAAAAATGCCACATTGAAATTCACCGTCACAGTGATGGAAGGGTTTGAGGGTATGAATTCAGTAGTAAGTTTCACGGTAAAGGTTTGGACGTGAGTTTTTGTGCATACTGAGAGATCTCAGTTTTGTTTTGTCTCCTCAGCCAGCCATCGCTCCTCAGGTCCACTCATTGTTTCCAGTTTGTCGTCTACATGTGCTTGTCATTTGGAGCAGTAGTGAACAGTTACTCATATTATGTGGTCAGCGCTGTAATCAAAGGGCCAGCCCACTAGGGCTGAGTAAACACACATCAGGGAATTACACTGCGTCTCTTCCCCTACGTGACAAGGACAAACACAGTCTGCTCCCTGGCTGCACATGCACACTCTCACTCCTGGCCCATCTCTGTTGTGACTTGTGTACTGTAGCTGTGAGAGTGTTTCCTAGTATGGGCACCCTCGCTTCTTGTCCAGTCATTTCAAATAGGTCTGGTAACTCTCTCAGCAGATGCTCACTCAAAACCCACACACTCACACCAGACATCTATTCAGAGTTGAATGCAGTCTGATTTGCTGTTGTTAGTTGGAGAATACAGCTCCAGGGCAGGCCACCCTCCTCCAGGCCTGGGCCAGACAGTGCAGCGATCTACACAGTTAGCCCTTTCATTGGGACAAACCTCCTCAAAGCCACTATTGCCTTCATAACCTGCCAAACCACCCAAGTGCAGAGGAGCAATTTAGCCTTGTTTGTTTTTGCCCTCTTACTGGACTACTGTGTTTTTGTAGCTCTTTTAAATAGGCTTGCCATCCAACAGCTACATTTGGATCTTGGAATCCCTCATTTTTTTCCAGCATTTGCGATGAAACACCCGTTGAATCATACCTGGCTTCTGTGGCGGTGCTTGCTATATATGCAAAATATCAGGCCTTTGATACTGTACCTATTTGAGTACCTCCACCTCTGTGCACACCCTTTCTGATGGGAGCTGACGCTGGCGGCCCTGCTAATGAGCTGGGACCTTTATGAGTTGTGGACAGATCCCAGCAGCCTGTCCTGTGCTGATTTGAGCCGAGGTAATGAGAATAATGAGCAAAGAGGGCCGAGGCAGTCTGGCTCTTGTCCAACTGGGCCCCACTGCACCATGGGACACAGGACAGGCAGGCAGGGGCACAAGGGGCCCTCATTACCAGGTCTGCTCGCCCTACAGGGAGAGAGGGAGCAGAGAGGGAGAGCAGAGGGCAGCGATGATGATGGATGAGGGAGCAGCAGGGCGCTTGCAGTGAACAGGTCTGAAAGGCAGGAGTGAGGCTTGTGGTTATGGACTGGTGGTTAGAGGCTCATAGGTGTTGGCAGCATGATAGACTTTGTCAACAAGAGAGTCTAAAATGTGTATGAATCTACCTGGCATGACTGTACTTTTGTTGCACTACAGAAGAGCATGCACAGGAAATATCATGCAAGATTATTAAAAACTTCCTGTTGACTTACAACAGCTTCATTCAACAGCAGGAAATAAAGAGCTGCTTGTGATTTATGCGGAGCAACAAGAATTAAGGGAAGTTTGCGCTGAAACCTGCGACCATTAAGTCACACAGGGCATGAGTATGTGCAGATGTTGGATGTGTTTAGAAAGACGTCTGCATGATAGAGAATATATACACGATTATCACATTATGGTGGAGAAGGCTGAGGCCAATTCATTACTTTTTTGACTTGATAGTATCTGTTTCACAAAAAGGGGAGGCGGGAAACTCAGTCTTTGCCTGAGCCTCTCTGAAACCAACCTTGAAATCGCCTCTGCCATTCTGAGCGGCTGGGGTTAGGATGTTGTCCAACTTAAACAACTTTACCATCTGACACAGGGGAAGCGGAGCCGAGATGGCTAAAGATGGTATGGTGGCTGGAGAGAGAGGGAGAGAGAGGGGAGGGAGAGAAGGAAAGCACACTCCTGCAGTTTGTCTTATATAAATCTGAGGTTGTTTTTCTTAGTGGGAGATTAACATTATTTCCACACAGGCTAAGCAAATTACCTTGATGAGTGGGAACAAAGCAGAGGTGGGCAGCGCTATAAGCATGTAAAAACAGCGGAGAATGTGCGGACATGGCAAGGAGCCCTTCTGTCTAGACCAGTCTGGGGAAGACAAGGTTCAGATTGTACCAGCCCACCACTCGGAGGAGAGCTAAGGCCAGCTGTGGAGGTTGGTTGCACATGGGAGTCTCATTTCTCCCTCACAGAAAAATGAACATTTGTGTAAGCATGTTTGCCTGCACACGCCATTGAGTGGCCCCCGGTTAGGCAACAGTCACCTAATGAGAGTGCATGACATTAAGGGGTGGAGCGGGTGAGGAAGGGGTTAAGCGTGCTGGAGAGTGGAAACAGAAAGGGGGGTGCTGCTGGAGTTGATAGACTCCAGATGTGTCTTTCAGATAAACTGAAGGAACGGGGTGTGTTTGTATTGCAAGCCTAGCTCAGTCATGGCTCTGGGGGTTTATTGAAACAGCGAGCGAGCCCCCTCATAAGCCCATTACCAAATCGTACGCTTTATACGCCAGTAACTCGCTCTCGCACACTCTTTCGGCAAACTCGATATGGTTTCAATGGCATTTTTTCCTCCAGAGGAACTTGAGCTTTCCCTGGACTTACTTCCCCCCACTTCCGTTTGTGTTCCTTTTCTGCTTTATTTTTGCATCTCCCCTCTCCCAGCTCACTGGGTCTCTCGCTGTTCCTCCCCCTTCTCACTCTCTACATGCTGTAGTCCACCTACTGGCTGAAAATTCACTCACGGACATGAGTCCCCCTTTTCATTGATAATTTGAATGAAAGGCGTTTCCTCCAGTTTCCTCCCCAGTTATAATGTGTACATTGTTTGAACCCTGTGTCTGTTCATTTATTGGTAAAGATGTTCAACGTGACTTTTGGGTCTTTCAGATTGAGGCACTCTATTTAAGTAATATCATTTCATTAATATGATCGAGGTCAGTAAGTGGAAAAACTGAAACAAAATAACATTTTACTGCCTTTTCTCTCCTGAGAAAACGGTCACCTCTGACCCTGAGAAACTTAACATTATTATTAATCTGACAAATATTATGTTCTACTCTATGTCTCATTTAAACCATAAACTTTAATTGTATCTGACTGATGTGCTTGCTGGTAGATCTCATGAAAATCAGCAGAGCTGCCAAAGCAGGCATCGCCCCCTTGTCTCGGCCGCTCCAAAAGCCAGAACTGAAGTCAATAACAGTCCGTGGTTCCAGAGTTTTCTTTGGCAGAATAATCTCCAGCTCAGTCTTGCTTCAGACTATAGAAACACATAATCAACTTAGGACATTTTACACTTCAAATAAAAGTGTGTATTGCTATTTCTGTGGAGTTGGATCCACGGTTTATGTAACTGTCAGTCAAGGACAGAGCTCAGGGCCGTTTTCGAGTATTGGCAGTGGATGATCAGGTGGTGACTGTTCAGATTTATTTTATAATCTAAATGATAGCCGCTCTATGTATATAATAGTCTATATTTGCTTCTTTAGCTTCATGGCTGCACCAAAGAAATTGGTCTCTAAATGAACACAGATAAAAAGTTGATTAGGCATATCCAATCTGAGAGGAACCAGAAAAAAAACAAAGAAAATAATCTGGGGAAGGGGTAGCAAAGCAGGAAATTAGTAGAAAAACAAGAGCTCGGCAGATCCCGGTTTCCTGTTTTGGGGGGAAGGCAGGAGTACGTTTGGGGCCTGTGTTACAGAGCCCCCATTGTGAGCAAGTGTGTTGAGGAGTAGGGAGGTGGGGTCTGCGGGGCCATACACAGGGACGATTTTGCTCAGTACTGAATCCCCTAACCCACCTGCCCCTCCCTACAGGGGAAAGCTAGCTAGTAAAAAAAGGAGAAAAAGGAAACTGTAAAAATAAACGAGCAAGGGCCTCTGCTAGAGACGCCAACCAGACAGGAAATGACACGCGGCACAAAAATGGTCTCAACCGACCTCTGTCAGGAACCAAGGTGCCAGTTAACCCCCCCTTGCTTTTTTCCCCCAACAAAGCTTTAATTCCTCTATAGACATTTGTTTCTGTTGTCAGGAAGTTGCTTATATTAGTTTGAATCTAGATATAAATACAATATGAGTATAGAGCTTGGCCTTGTAATGTCATGTCTTTCCATTAAAAAATTCCAGGAACAGGAAATTCTTGATTCCAGTCTGGCGATAATGAGTGGCCTTTCCCTGGCTTCAGTCATTTTCCCAGCTCCCTCCAGGTCCAGGGCCTAAACAATGTCAGTGGAGCACTCCAGTCCCCGCCGCTGTGCTCCTGATAATGGAGCACTCCACGTCTGGTGCGCTTTACAGACCATGTCTTCATTATTACCCTCTCGCTGCCCTACAAGCACGTCGCTCCTCTCCAGCCTGCATGGGGCCCAGGTGCTCATCCCATATACCCACAGAGAAATGACTCTTCAGAATGGCAGAGGACCAGCCCCATTGATCAGGAGGAGTTTTTTGGGGGGGAAAGACATTCTTAATGGCAGCCGCTGGTGTTCGGCCCAGCAGCAGCAGACAATGGCTCCTTCAGGGCTGGGAGTGAGCTTGAGTCTGTCACAACCCCATCACACAGGCCGCATGTGGCGAAGCGGATAAAGCACCGCACGTTCCAAGGTTACAAAGCATAACTCAAAGAGGAATAATAATGTGTCAACGCCAATCGGTAGTTTTTT
The DNA here is from genome assembly GCF_006386435.1 of Epinephelus moara. Classification (NCBI taxonomy): domain Eukaryota; kingdom Metazoa; phylum Chordata; class Actinopteri; order Perciformes; family Serranidae; genus Epinephelus; species Epinephelus moara. The sequence goes on from NC_065513.1 coordinate 16,057,613, forward strand.
GAGGAAGTACATGCTGCTACTGAAGATGATAAAAAAAGAACTCACTACAAGTTACGGCTTCTAACCTTTTTAACTATATTTTCATGCTCAGCGGGCATGAGGCTTTGAAGTATTCCTTGTCTCTGCTATTATCCTCTTGCTTGGTGACAGCTGTTGTCATCAGTGTCGAGGCCACTGAGCTGTGAAGCTGTTGTCAGGGAGGGCTCTGTCTACTCCAGAGGGCACACAGACAAGTCATCGCCTGAGTATGAGGCCTGCTGGATCTACTGCGCTGTAGGTTTGAAATAAGGTTGGAAATAAATCTGAGAGTTTGGGTGAGTGGTGCGGGGCTGCAGCACTGATTTAGATGGGATTGTGGCAGGAAACAAGAGCTGACATTTGGGCTACAGTGCCTGGCAAGTGCTTCAAGTCCTGTTGACTCCGTTGAGCTCCTCCACATTCCCCAGTGTGGTGATAAGAGAGTGTATCAGAAGTAGTGGACTGCTGACACTCTTCAGGCCAAAGCACACACAGCGCTGTAACCTCTCAAGCCAGGTACAGAAATGCAGATGTGTTTTTGTTCTGCTAGTCGATGAGTCAGAGAGCTTGAGGTGCTAAAAACTACACACGATCAGTGTCATGTGCAAGTGTGTGGCTGTCAGTGCCCGTTACATTGGCAAAGGTTCTCTGCAGCTTAGTCAGGGTCGTGCATGTATGCTTTAGGTTCCTGTAAGTCTCCAGGCAATGAATGCAACCCGATTCAATGTCTTCTAAAGCCAACGTCTATGTGTATGCTTGTGCATGTGCATTTGTGTCTGTGTGTTCTTTAAGCATGCACTAACTGATGTTACATGTCATTATGTACATTGTTACATTTGTCCTGTTTATTGTCTATAACTTTGCCTCATGCGCTCCAAGACCAATATACCTTTGAGTCATAATCATGTTTTACACTGTAATTATTGTGACCTTTATTTTGTAAGGTAATTTGATAGAAATGTTTATCTATTTTGCATGAGAGAACTGAGCACAGCAGGGGAACTGTATAGAGAGAAGACATATCAACACAAACAGCATCAGCAAATCTTGAAATAATTTTGATATTTAAGGTTTCAAATAAGGATGCCGTGATGGGCCCAATTCTCCGAGGCCAGCCTTACACCAAACAACTCAGGCAATTTTATTGTCACATACAAATTTCCAATATTGAAAGAAAATCAGGAGAATTTTGCTAATGTTGTGGCGCGCTTCTGTGATCTCAGTTTTTGGTGTAAGTCATGTAAGTTGCAGTCCAAGCTGTCTTATTTTTTCTCATCAATTAAATCAGGCTGGTTTGATATTATTGTACGATTTTAGTCTTGGCTCATGCAAATGCTGAAGTTCAGTCGTGTCAGCAACCTGTGCTCTCTCCATCACCAAACAGGAAGCATCAAACTGGGTAGACAGTAAACATGAAGGAGACTCAGGGGTGGCACAAAAATGTGACCAAGTATTCATTCTTTTGTTCTGTGGAAAAGGAGGAGAAACTGGTGGGGTTGTGCTGTGAACAAGAGTTTGTGTTCAGTTTGGTGTGTATCTGATTCACCAACAAGCACTTACTTTAGTGAGAAATGTTAACTTTTGAAATGGTTCACCTCTCATTCCCAGAGTCTCCTCCCACTAAAATAGCGCAGCTGACCAAGGGAGGCAGGTAGTGAGTTGAGGTGACAAAATCCAAAATGGGAAGTTTGTACATAAACACAGCTTATCTTTATGGATTATTGATGCCGAATTGAGAAGAATGCTGTTGACATGTGATGCCTTTTATCTTTGGTTTCTAGAGTTGTGTTGTTGTTTCTTTGAGGACTCATGAGGAATCCTTAACATGTCATATTAATTAAAGGGAGTCTGGCAGAATATTTTCTACCAGGAGCAGGATGGGAAATAAGCTCAACAAGGATCTAGTTATAGTCCGGTAAATAGTGACCATGTAAGATCCCCAGTCTTTGCAAAATCTTATGGCCTGTTGCTAAAAACTCACATTGTCTTTAGATGTCAAGTATTCTGAAAGTCTTCAAGTGTATTGTTACTAGAAAGAGTGCCCCACCAATTTAGCGTTGCTCTCCTACACCATTGGCAGACTCATGACGGACAGTAAAAGAAAAAGGATCAAAAGTGATGCAGATAAAACAGAGAAATCATCTTTTTTAAATCTACACATTCTTGTCAAAACCTGTTGCCTACATTACCCTCAATGCAACTCAACCACCAACAGTTAGATTTGAGATTCAGGCATGTTATATTGCTAGCGGCTAATGTAACCTTGAACCACTAGCTTCAAGCAGAGATGTGGAGCGGGCTACAAAGTTAAAAAGAAATTGTAATTATATTCTTGTTGTTAATTAGGACTAACCCATTTGTTTGCTGCGAGGGTCATAAGGACAGAGGGATGTCGTATGCTGTAAAGCCCTGTGAGGCAAATTGTGATTTGTGATATTGGGCTTTATAAATAAAATTGATTGAATTGAATTGATTGATTCTCTTATTTATCTCCTGTAATGAAATGCAAGGCACGATGACAAACTGCATCATGCTTGGTTAGAGTGGCATAAGCAGTGAGTACAAGTGTGTGGAGTGGATATCTCCACATACAACATTCATGACAAGAGAATCATGCTTTATTCCAATACAAGAAGCACATTTGAATCTTTACTTTCTAAGTTGAAAGGCATGAAGTTTCTAGTAACCTCAGGATTTGGTGTTTACATGGTGTCTTGTTTACTTGTAGTGTTGTCTTAAATCTATTACAATAGATATGGAGGTCAGTGTTACTCAGCAAATGCATGTATGTATGAGTGTGAAAAGGACAGACAGGGAGGGAGAGACGGTCATCAGAGAGAGGAAATAGTGGGCAGTGCCTCGTCTTTCATCGCTGCACTAATGAGCCCCGGCACACACAGACTGGAAACAGCAGTATTGTTCTCTGGTCAACAAAACCTATACAGCTACTGACATGCAGAAACTAATGTACATTCACAGGCACACAAAGATTACCGCATATACATTGTGACAGGCCCAAGAGGCACACACACACACACACACACACACACACACACACATACAGGAGAGTTGTTTTCTGTCAAACACACCCTCGTCTTTAATTTGACTGGTGAAACTTTAATATACCAAGCAGATATGTTTTTTTTTAACTTCTTGGTCAGAAGCATAGAGGTGGAAATGTCTCCACCTTTTTAAAAAGCTGTGAAGTTGTTGCAAAATGACAAGCTGGCATGCTCTCAAGGAGCTGGGCTGAGCTGTCCAAGACTGTCTGCTTTGAGACAAACACAACAGACCTCAGCCTTTTGGTCCGAGGCCAGACAGCTTTTGCTCCATCATTATAACCTGTCTCATCTATAATCCAGATATGAGCAATGGCTCAGCGAGAGCGCGGACCAACAGCAAAAACCCTGATCTCTGACTCTATCCCAGCCATACCGCACGGTCTAATTCTTTACTGGAAGCCATTTTCTAAAACAATTTTCCTGCCCTAGTTTGATCAAAATAGCTCATCTCTTGGAAAGCAGACAAGACAATGGTTATGAGATGCCTGAGGTTGCGCATGGTGTGAGGCAGCGTGGTCGAGTACAGTGATGACAGATAATTTTGGTGGAAAAAGCACCAGAAAGTCCCCTGAGGTCTTCCCTACCACAGTGGCATCTTGGGCAGGAGTGAATTAGACAAAAATGCAGTCACTGCGTTGATGCTTTTAAGCTCCTGGAAGGAAATCCTCTTCTCTGACCACTCCGATGGGAGCAGGCATTTTTCATGCTGCAGGAACATGGATCGCATTCCAGCCCACATCGGCCATGTCCTGCCGATAACCATCCATCTCCTGACCCGCTTTAACCTCGCTATTCCCACCTGACCAATAAAAAACATCTTGGATTCAAAATCTAACACAGATTAGCTGATGGAGAGGGGCATCTGGCTGAATAGTTAAACACATGGGTGTGGGTGCGGAATGGGAAGAGGGTGGGGAAAAGTGCAGCGGATAGTATGGAATTAGATCTTCAAAGGCAGGACAAAGAAATTAATATTTATGGTTTGCAATGGCCAACTTTATCACAGGAAGAGTCATTCTGAAACAAGCAGAAACATGACAGAGCCCTTTGCTTGCAGTTTTAGATTCCACTAATATTTTATTTGGTCAAGTCTCGACGTCTTGCTAACCTCAAGCCCAGGTGGCTGATGGGATAAGATTTCCTGTCTGTGCACAGAAATATCCTGCTGTGTCCCACTGGAGGAGCCAGCTTTAGGAAATGTGTCTCCACTCTACTTCATTTCAAACTTAAAGAGGCCTTCTATTAAACTCTTAATGTTGATGAAATAGGTCAGCATTTTGGGAAATATGTGTTTTTACCTTCTTAAGAGAAGACAAGAAGATCGATACCACTCTCATGTCTGTCTGTTAAGTATGAGGCTACAGCCAGCAGTCAAATTTAGATCACAACTCCAAAACCTGAAAAGAAGGGCAGGAAAAATAATTGGCATGCTGTCCCCATCTTCTCTCCAGGAGATATATGAGGGGACAGTCACCACATCCCAGGAGTGTGAGCTGATGCTTTCAGGCAGAAGGTACAGCTCAACAGGTGTACATTTTCATTAGTCTCACTATCAATCAAACTACTCAACAGTAGGAGATGAAGAGCGTGTGTGTGTGTAGGTGGGTGTGAGGTGAGAAGGATGTGCAAGATTTTGGTGTCAGGCACCTGTGCAATTACTATGTGTGGGGCTCTTGTGCAGTAGTTTTGTATAGGACTTTTGTGCATTTACTTCAGGTAGGGCATCTGAGCTTCACGTGGCACTAGGGCATCGTGCAATACTCTTGTAGTGTATGGATCTGTGGATGATACTGTATGTCACTTGTAGTTTGATTGTACGTGTGTGGCCATGTCACCTCTGTTCCCTCCAATGCCCAAGACATATTTGACCTGAGGGAGACAGTAAAGGCTTATCTTATCTTATCTTATCTTATCTTATCTTATCTTATCTTATCTTATCTTATGTAAGAGTATGTGAGTCCCTGTGTGTGAATGCTGCTTATTGCCCCCACTGGGCTGTGCGGTTACCACTGATGTTGGGATGCTATAGCATTGTGTAGCACCCACCCTCCAGCTCCCCTTGGTTAACGCCTCTGCCAGCACTTAGGCCATTGTTAACACTGCAAACTCATTTCCTAAACGTGGAAATGAGTTTGCATTTTAGCACTCCCAGTTCTCTCATCTCAAAGTCTCTCAAGTACAGAACGTCATCACATGGCTTCACAGCCTCATTGTGGCAGTGACGTTGAAGCAATCCGATCGTGGTGTAGTTCTTTTATAGCCTAATGTTAGCTATTTACTTCTGGCGATTGCATTTTACGCTTCAAACATCAAAAAATGGTGTTTGAGAAGATTATCTTGGTGAACTGTACATGCAAGTATCATAAATGTTTGTTTGCCACCAGCTCATTTTTTGCAGTAATCCAAAATCCAATGGAAAAATCCCATAGGCTATTTGATGCTATTTCTCAGCTCCCTGTAGAGATCTCATAAACCAACCAATTATAACATGTTAGTTAGTGATCTTTAGAGGTGCTGGTAGGCAGATTTTGTTAGCTTCGAACACAGCAAGACCAGCAGTTTCCCCTCATTTTGGGTCTTTGTGCCAAGCCGCTGGCTCCAGGTATAAATTTGCCACACATGCATGAGAGTGGTCTTGATATTCTCATCTAACTCTCGGCAAAGAGGAAGCAAACAAGCGTATCCCTCCGAATTTAGAACTATTCATTTAAGGCATTTCAGCATCATCTCTGAATGCATTTTCTCATCATCCTAATATTTTCTCTCTCCTCAGGGACCTCAAGCACAATTTAATCAGCACCATCATGCCTGGAGCTTTCCAGGGCCTGTCTGAGCTTCGGAAACTGTAAGTAGATATTAACATGATTCACATGCGGGTTCAGAGCAGCAAACATATTAACGGAAATCATAAACACAGGCATGGAAACTTTGAATTCAATTGTTTGGTATGAGACAGATGAGAGGTAGAGACAGGCCCATATTAGCAGATACTGTTTTGGCAGCTCATGGCAGATGTCATGTGCTATATTGAGCTCCTGGTGTTAGTGCGACAATAAAGGCCCCCTTCACTAAGTGTTTCTGCTAATCGTTGCGGGGGCCCCTGCAATGTCATCTCTGGTGCCCTGCGTCTACCGCCATGCAAACCTCAGGGCCACGCAGAGGCTCCTCACACGTCATTGGATGTGACAGGGCGGCTGTTTGTAGCCACTCGCTACTCACTCAATGTGTCTTTGGACACTGAGGTCTGGTTGCGGCGTGGGTCAGAGCTGGTCGTCTGTACTGCGCGCCGCGTGACTCCCCTTCCCTCCTCCCACTACTTGTGTTTTCCCTGCAAGGTCTGGGGCTTCTCAAAACAAACAGGGGGAGATAAACACATGCTCTGGACAGCTCTCTGCTGGGTAGTGTCAGAGGTGCAACAGAGCAGATCCCTCTCTGGCTGTGGCTATACATCACACTCAGAGGTGGACGGCAGAACAGGGGCCCTGCTTTTACCCCACTGGTGATAAACCTTCACAGGGCCCATGCAGTAGAGATAAGGGAAAGTGGCAGGGACTGTGAGCATGCTTGCTTATAGTTGTTTTACATTCTAGGCCTTTTAAAAGTCTAGTGGAAAATCACTATTTATTTTATTACAAACGAGACAGAAGGAGGTCCTGCACAGTTTTACCAGTTTAATCAGATAGCACAAAAACAACATGCTTATTGAAAAAGTCAAGATATCACAATCTGTGACTGGGTGACTGAGACGAGTTCTCCCGATAAAAAAATAACCAACACATTCCTTTGTCTTTTCACACTTTTAGTGACCTATCCAACAACCGCATTGGCTGCCTGACTGCAGACATGTTCCAGGGGTTGACCAATCTCACTAAACTGTAAGCGACTGGTAAACTCATCCCATAAAAACACTGAACTCTCTGTGTTGTGGAGTGAACTTGTTCTCATCTAACTATTGTATTCGGCTAGGAATCTTTCTGGCAACATCATATCGACCCTGGATCCAGGAGTGTTTCAGGAGCTGCCGTCCCTCAAGCTAGTGTGAGTGTTAGACACTGTCGACACCATAACCACAACAAACTCTCACAGCATACCATTCCATCTATGAATAAAACAATAAATATTCCAGACAAAGCTAAAGATTATTTTTAGTTTATATTTATTTTGCCTTGGGTTTTGCTTTTACGACAACTTCAAGGCTGCAGAAAAACTCAAATAAGCAACAAAGATTTATGTGAATATTTTCATTTATGCATTACTTGTAGATGAAAACTATGTTCTAACTCAGGCTACCATAAATCAGAAGATAAGTCTGTCTACAAATATGACAAATCTGAACCAGCTTTGCTTGTTTTTTTATACACAGTGCTGACAGTTCTTGCATAAAACAGTCAATTAATTTCAGAGTGAAAACAATAAAGCTGTAATATCTAACAGATAGGGTGTTGGGGTGGGTGTCACTTAATAAATATGCATCAAGCCTGATATGATATGTTGATCCTATAATGAGCAGCTAGAGATAACACTGTGTCTGAGCCTGGTGAAAAGTATGATAATTGACCATCACTTCTCTCTCCAGGAACTTCAACTCAGACTACCTGTCATGTGACTGTGGGTTGCAGTGGGTCCCAAGTTTCTTTCGCAGCAGTTCAGCCCGTTTGGGGGACGAAACCCTGTGCGCCTACCCAAGGAGCCTGAGGGGAAAGCCCCTGCGTGGACTAAGGGAAAGCCAGCTGAGCTGTGGTAAGAGCCTGGCTAGAGTGAGGCATATGAATTAGGTGGTTGACCGCTTAGTTTCAGAGAACATTGGCTTGTGAATGACAATGACAGTGCACAACAGGGCTCAAGATCTTCCTAGTATTTTCAAGGATTACTCCACCAAAAGGGGTTGAAAGAGATCAATCCCAACAGCTCAGCAGGGACATATTTCTAAAAGTATCAGTGAGCCGTGTTGACAACTAATCCTGTGGGTTGCATTTACGAATTGCTGCTGTCTGCATCCAATCTGCTGTAGAACAGCAGACTCATAATAGCTTCTGTGGAAACATTTAGCTGAGGTTGAGTAATGAGAGAGCAGCAGAATTAATGTGTAACGGCCGCATCTGCGTCTTTTCCCACCATGTTGCTCAGGCGGCCCTCTGGAGCTGCACACCCTGTCGCTGCTGCCGTCCCAGCGTCAGGTGGTCTTCAAAGGCGATCGGCTGCCCTTCCATTGCACCGCCGCCTTGGTGGACAAGAATACCACATTACACTGGCGTCACAATGGTCAGCTGGTGACCTCTGACCCAGAGATGGGTGTCCAGCTGGAAAACAGTGTCCTGCATGACTGCACCTTCATCACTAGGTACAGATACAGCCTATGGTCTATATTCAAATGTTTATAACCTTTATTATTTTGCAAAGAAAGTATTGAGTGATCTGACACCTAAAGAAGGATGTTAAATTAGTTCAGACGCACACTGGAGTATATGGTAATAATGTGTAATAATGAAATGTCTCTATCCTCTTTATGCAGTGAGCTTATTCTATTCAACGTACATGTGGAGGCCAGGGGAGAGTGGGAGTGTGTGGTTTCCACTGGGTGGGGCAATATGTCTCGCAGTGTTGAAATAGTGGTGCTAGAGAACAGCGCCTCCTTCTGTCCAGAGGATAAAGTTGTCAACAACCGTGGGGAGTTCAGGTTAGTTACAGTTACAGTGATTATTATTACATACCCAAAGCATTCAGCGCTCTCACTCTTCCCTGATTTGAATCCCCAGGTGGCCCAGAACTCTGGCAGGCATCACCTCACATCAGTACTGCCTGCAGCTGCGCTACCCCTCCCTGTCTGTGGAGGGAGGTATTGAGCAGAAAAAAGCCTCTAGGTACTGTGACCGTTCTGGAAACTGGCAGGAGGGTGACTATTCAGACTGTCACTACACTAATGGCATCACCCGTGTCCTGCATACCTTCATCCTGGTTAGTAGTTTTACTACAGTACATGGTTCCTGTTCAGTAAACACCATACTGTGTTAAGTTAATTTCAAGACTTCACACCTTTTTGCTCTTGCTTCACAGAGGCCCATCAATGCATCCAATGCTGTCACTTTGGCACATCAGGTGCGCACATACACACTGGAGGCTGCAGGCTTCACTGACTCAGTGGATGTGTTGTATGTGGCACAAATGATGGAGAAATTTATGGAATACGTCAGACAGCTGCGAGAGGTGAGAAAGATTGAATTGCACATTTAACATGGCCATAAAGGTCTGTGTGTGTGGCATTACAATCCTTTTATTGTAACATCTTTGTGTATGTTTCAGTTGTCAGAGGTGTTGGTAGAGATGGGCAGTAACCTGATGCAGGTCGACGACCAGATCCTCGCTCTTGCCCAGAGAGAGAAAAGAGCCTGCAGCTCCATAGTCTATTCTCTAGAGACGCTGGCCTGGCCTCAGCTACACGGCCATGCTCAGGACTTCTCCATGGTAGGGACTGTCCAAACTAAGTAGATTTTTTAACAGAGCAAGTCAGACCTCTCGAGAAACTCACTTAATATGTTTATAGTTCACTATGACAACAGGAAATACATGTATGCATAGTTTAAGAAATGTTGTTTCTAAATTTGCAGCGAAGGTGTAAGGGTGCAAATTTTGTCATATTTTTACAATGATTTTGCTTATGAAACAACAAAACAATGACATGTAAAGAAAAAAAAAAAGCAAAATTAAATCCTATTTAATTATCTGGATGGCTGAAGAACAAATGACAATATACACTCAATGGTCACTTTATTAAGTACACCTGTTCAACTGCTTGTTAACACAAATTGGTGCCAGACGGGCTGGTCTGACTATTTCAGAAACTGCCGATCTACTGGGATTTTCACACACAACCATCTCTAAGGTTTACAGAGGATGGTCCAAAAAAGAAAAGATATCCAGTGAGTGGCAGTACTCTGGGCAAAAATGCCAGAGGTCAGAGGAGAATGGCCAGACTGGTTAAAGATAATAGCAAGGCAACAGTAACTCAAATAACCAAGCGTTACAACCAAGGTATGCAGAAGACCATCTCTGAACAATCAAAATGTTGAACACTAAAACAGATGGGCTACAGCAGCAGAAGACCACACCAGGTGCCACTCCTGTCAGCTACGAACATGAAACTGAGGCTACAATTCGTATGGGCTCACCAAAATTGGAAAATTGTTGTCTGGTCTGATGAGTCTCGATTTCTGCTGCGACATTCAGATGGTAGGGTCAGAATTTAGCGTATCAACATGAAAGCATGGATCCATCCTGCCTTGTATCAACACTTCAGGCTGGTGGTGGTGGTGGTGTAATGGTGTGGGGGATATTTTCTTTGGGCCCCTTAGTACCAACTGAGCATGGTTTAAACACCACAGCCTACCTGAGTATTGTTGCTGACCGTGTCCATCCCTTTATGACCACAGTGTACCCATCTTCTGATGGCTACTTCCAGCAGGATAACGCACCATGTCACAAAGCTCAAATCATCTCAAACTGGTTTCTTGAACATGACAATGAGTTTACTGTGCTCCAGTGGCCTCCACAGTCATCAGATCTCAATCCAATAGAGCACCTTTGGGATGTGGTGGAATGGGAGATTCACATCATGGATGTGCAGCGGACAAATCTGCAGCAACTGCAAGATGCTATCATGTCAATATGGACCAAAATCTCTGAGGAATGTTTCCAGCACCTTGTTGAATCTATGCCACCAAGAATTAAGGCAGTTCTGAAGGAAAAGGGCAACCAGTTCTAGCAAGGTGTACCTAATAAAGTGGCTGGTGAGTGTATATGGAAAAAAATCTTTACCATTTATCTCTGATTTTGATTCGTGCAGGTGTCTAGGAACATTGTGATGGAGGCCCACTTTATTCGACCAGCCCACTTCACTGGCATAACCTGCACTGCGTATCAGCGTCGTGAGGTCTCCACGGGAAGCGTGGGGATGGAAACATCAGAGTCCACTCATGAGCAGCAGCTTCGTTTTCGTTGCAGCACCGGCTCCCATAACACCTCCCTCAACAATTTTCCCCTTAAGGTGAGACGTGAACCCCCCCTTACATCTGCTTGTGGCTACTGTCACTACACTTACACTGTGTCATCAGTAACCTATTGTGTCTGCATTCACAGTAACTGAGGTGTACTGGTGAATTTCATCTGTCTTGTGTTTTTTTCTCTCCAGAATTCAGTAGCCTTGGCCTCCGTGACTCTTCCAGCTACTCTGTTTCCTCCTGATGCTCCAGCAGACTGTAAGCTGCAGTTTGTAGCCTTCCGAACTGGCAGCTTTTTCCCTGTGTCTGGGAACTCAAGCAACAATGGGGAACAGTCTCGCCGACGTAGCGTCAACACTCCTGTCATATTTGTTGGCTTAGGTGAGGAACCCTTTCAGCCTGTTTAGTGAAACCACCGTGTCTTTCCAACAGTAAAATACTGCATTTAACATCATGCTAAAATATTTTAAATGCTGCAGTGCTGTAGCAGTTATCTGTAACATCAATGATAATGTCTTGGGGTCAAATAAACACCCAACATTTTGTATGGATTTCCAACTATTTGGATCTAGAGAGAAATCTATTGAAGAAAAAGCAGGGAGCCACTCTCTCTCTATCATTTTTGCAACGAATGGTATTTACTTTAACTGAGCTACTTGCCTGACAAACCACAGCACCGTTCTTTGTCCACTCACTTTTCCTTGACCTTGACAATATTTGCTATCAATTTAGCTTTCCCCGTCTGCAAATAAAAAGCACAGGTAGCCCAAATCTCTGAGGGGATATTGAGAACTCATCCATCAAGCAGTATAAAAGAAAATGAGACATGCTGAGGGGACGTAGAGCGGGCATCGCAAACTGACTTATATCTAACAATATAAAAGTATCCGTGACAAAATTCTCCGTTCAATTTCCCCCCTTTCTGTGACAGACGGCTGCAGCATGTGGAACCACTCAGAACCCATCTGGGTGTCGCTCCGCCACTTGTCCCCAGGTACTGATGCTGTGGCAGCCCAGTGGAGCCTGAGGGCTCTGGAGAAACAGGGAAGCTGGAGCCAGGAGGGCTGTCACCTGGTCCACAGCGACAGCAGCACCTCCACTATGCGCTGTGCTCTGCTCAGCAACTATGCTGTGCTGCAGGTACGATGGCCTTGAGCATTTATCATTCATCCAGCTTCTCCAAGGTCGGATGAGACTTTCATTTGACTTGCCTGTAATTGTTTTCTAGGAGGTGCCTGACTTCCCCAACTCCTCACCCATCTCTGTAAGGGTGCTCCACCCTGTGGTGTACGCCTGTACTGCAGTGCTCCTCCTTTGCCTCTTTACCATCATCATCACACACATACTACACCACAGGTAATGTATGTGCATGAGAAGACTTCTTGCTGATGGTTGTTATTTTCTTCTTTCCCTCAATATTTTGCTCTACGCCCAACAGTTCTATTCACATATCAAGAAAAAGCTGGCACACATTACTGAATACTTGCTTCCACATCGCCATGACGACAGCCATCTACGCAGGAGGCATATGCCTGACCAGCTACCCACTGGTTTGTCAAGCAGTAAGTTAAGTTTTTTTCCCCCTCATTTTGGTAAGTTGCGTGTAAGCTTGATGTCTTACTTGACTGTAACATGTGACAGGTGGGCATCGCCCTGCACTACTCCTCGCTGGCGACCCTGCTGTGGATTGGAGTCAGCGCCAGGGTCATCTACAAAGAGGCTGTGTGGAGAATGCCACGGCAGCCAGAAGGAGAGTCTCCTGCTCCACCCACTCAGCGACCTATGCTCAGGTCAGTGAGCAAGCCACAACTCACCTTCACCCACTGCCTGCACTATGAGATTGTTGTTTGCTGTCAGTACAGTTAATGTTTTAGACAGTTCTTGTGCATGGCCACCCAAAGTGTGCGGCATCAAAGTGGTTCATTGTGCCCTTCAACCAAAGTCCCTCTGTTTTAGAGGAAACCTTGGAGGAACATAACAGAGCATTGCTGTGAGGCACAAAAAAAGCTATAAGCCTGTATGAGGAGGGGGGGGGGGATGTATGAAACCAACATAACGGCAGCACAGAGGGTCATCATAAATCTGAGCAGGATGATTCAGGGGGTGCACTGTCTTCCCAAATATTCCCTTCTGTTCCCTCTCCCCCCTGCCCTTGTGATCCTGAAGCTGCGATCATACACTGACCTCGCTGACCCTCCCGCCACTCCTTTGTTGCCCACTTAGCCACATGGGATCAGGCTGCAGTAAATCACAGACTTCTGGAGCCCATACTGACCCTTGTAACACTCTGCCCACTATGAGAGTGACAGATCACATAGTTCTGTTCAGATTATAGACCGCCAGAGAGACATAAAAACACAAACAGGAAAATGACACTGACATGCACACTTTAAAAACATCATAGCAGCCAAAGGTCGTACAGTGTCCTTCGGCACAAACAAGAACTGCTCTTTATTTTTAAAACGGCAGCTGGAAACTTGTATTTTATATGTTTTTCTCTGTTATTCAAGGTTCTACTTGATAGCTGGTGGAGTTTCTCTTATCATTTGTGGGATCACTGCAGCTGTCAATGTCAACAACTACGGGGACAACAGCCCTTAGTAAGTGCTTCTCTTTTATCCTTGAGCCATTTGGTCCTTGACTTTGTGTTGTTTTGTTTGGTGCTGAAGTGAATATTTCTGTGATATACTGAACACACAGACGTGTCATTCTTTTGCACTGACCTTCCTGACTTCTTTTCTGCCTCTTGCAGCTGCTGGCTGGTGTGGCGCCCCAGTCTGGGGTCTTTCTTTGTCCCTGCTGGCCTAGTGGTGTTGGTGACCTGGATCTATTTCCTGTGCACTGTTTTTCGCCTGAGGCATCGTGTGGCCAAAGAATGCACAGGAACCACCCTGTCCTCTCCTGTGACAGAGAGCCAGCCTGCACTTGCAGGAAGCACCAGCCTCCTCTCCACAGACTCAGTTGTGGGGCCTTTAAACCCTGTTGTGGCGCCGGAGGACCAGTACTCGCTGAAGACACAGTTCTTAGTACTGGTGGCAACCCACTTCTTGTTTGTGGTTCTGTGGTGCTGTGGAGCCATGGCAATGTGGCTGACAGGACACACTAGCTTGTTGTTCAGCTGTCTCTATGGTATAGCTGCCACAGTTTTGGGGGTGTTTCTGGTGGTGCACCACTGCTTTCGACGTCTGGACGTGCAGGCCTCATGGCTGGCATGTTGCCCAGGCTACCGCCGCTCCCATCCCATGTCTACTTACACGCACACCTGCACTACGGGGAGTGGAGTGCAGACCTCTGAGCAGGGATCACAACTTTTTATCAACTGCCATCCACCTGGTGACTCTCATAACTCCTCATCAGCTCGTTCATCATCCACGCCAAGTGGAATCAGCAGTGTGGGCCCCGGGCCATGCAAGCTCACCAACCTCTTGCAGGTAGCACAAGATAATCCAAACAACACTTCACGTGCCCCCGCGGGCAACAACACCAGCACCAGTACTGACAACACCAACAAGCCAACAAACAATGTTCTGCCCACCATAAACTCTGCAGCCCCAGTGCATCCCCAGAGAAGGAAAGTGAGTAGCAGAACTAAACAAGGAAGCAGCCAGTATCACCATCGAGGTGAGGGCAGAGGTCACTATCGACTCAAAGCTCTAAGGACTGCTGGAGGTGGGGGCAGCCTGGGAGCATTAGGACCCACTGGTTTAGATCACCTCAGTTCTTCACATGCTGTTCACAAACAGGCTACGAGTGAGAATGGTAGCATCCACCACAGCCTCTCAGAGAACCAGGCAAGCCCGCTTACCAATGGGAAGCATGTTGGAGAGTCAGTGGCGACCAGCCCCTCAGAGGGAAGTGACGGGGGCAGCAGTGGGAGCCGCAAACCCTTCCCCCTGCTGCCTTCTATGGCCAGCAGAGCAGCCATGCACGGCGCTCAGAGACGATGCGCCAGCAGAGACAATCTGAAACTGGCAGCCGCTGCAGAGCGAGACACTAAGCGCTGTTCCTACCCGTTGAACAGTGTCACCACAACTGTGCCTGGGGCTGCTGCCCCAAATGGCACCCTCAAAAACTCAGTGCTCGAGCTGGAACAGGACATGAGCGGCACAGACCAATCCCAGAGCTCGGTTGGAATGAAGAGTGGTTTGTGGAAAAGTGAAACCACAGTGTAACCTATACTTATATGTGAACTTCTATGCATGACCTTAATGGACTCTCAAATGATTGGGTTATGTTTTAATGGTCTCTTGATTATAATAATTATATAATTTAAGATATAAAATCATGAAGGCATCCAGGACCCTGAACTGGTACTTTTGCCTCTGTAGCATCGTGAGAGTTTGCTGTGAAATGGTAAAAAATATATATAATGAGGCAGGTTTTTTATTGTCATTTTCAAACATAAGATACTCATTTATTTTATTCATTTCACACAAAAAAATGTACAAGATGTCTCTGAAATTGGCATATGATGTTGATTTTTTGATGTCTAATGAAAGCTTTACTGTTTTAGTTGTGATTTTTTTTCTATGCATATCAACTATAGCATGAAATGGAATGCAAGACGGTCCATTTCCAAAGTACAGCTATATGCATTTAATCTGTGGACAACCTGTCACACTTACGTTTGCTTCAAGTAACTGTTTGCGTGTGCTCATGTATGCTTTTCTATGTGTATGTGTGCGCGTGTGTGGGTGCGTGTGTGTGTGTGTGTGTGTGTGTGTGTGCGTGTGTGTGTGAGCATACACAGTAGGAGCGCAATCGCATGACTGTGGCTGTACAGAATCTTTGAGTGAATTAAAAAAGCTATGCGAGACTTTTGAATACATACAGTGTTTCATTTTTATTTCTACGCTCCCAACAGCACTGACACAGCTCCCCTCATTTAATGAATTCAGAAAGAATACAAACCAGGGGGGGGAAATAATTGGCTTTCTCGAACCCAGTCACTTCATTTGGATTTCACGTTCAGCTGAAGTGTTGTTCTGGTCTAATGCAGGAGTGACTGCCCCCTCCTGGGTGGCAAAGAAACTTTGCAGTTATTTGCCAGGGATCTGAAATGTGTGAGCCTTGAAGGCCAGGCAAATCTCTATGGTTTTGCAATAACAAACGACCCATGCTGACATAACAGTAAACCTTCTTCCTATAATCTTAGAGGTGTTTCCCAAGAATTTCTCAAAGAAGTACACACAAAATATTTTTCAGGTATATCGGGGGCCTGACCAAGAAACATTACAGAGTGTCAATCATAAGCTTTTTGAATCAATTCAGCCAGAATGTTGCCTTCTCATTTGAGTAGAATTATAAAGGCCGAAGCCATACTTCTGCTTTTTAGTCAATTTCAGGAAATTACATTAGCAGGAAATAGTGTTTCTATATGCAGCTCATTGTCACTGTTTGTTTTCCATTGTTCATCGAGAGGAAGTTGTCATTAAATCCAGAGAATCACATACATGTTCATTGTTACTATTGGTGTTTCAGTATGGTCAATCTGTTGTGCATATTCTGTGTGCAGTATGAGCTTTTTGATCAGCCCCAAGCAGGATGTGTTCAAGATGTAAAACATGAAAATCATCATCTATTCCATGTGACTGTGACTTATATTGAACCTCTTGTGGAAAAATATATGAACAGCAAGATAAATTGGTCTTGTTCATTAGGTATGAATTTCAGCGTCTTCATGTTCAGGTAATCCATACATCTGGTGTCATTACTATCATTGGCGCACACCTTCTTTCATTGCCATGTTACCTCAGTCTTTTGCTAATGATTTCCACGTTGGATGTACGCAAAACAAACCAAATATTGATCTTCACATAAAACAGTTTTTGAAAAAAACCTAATAAATAATTTGATGTGTTGCTGAAGAATGGAGCGACTGTCAATCACTTTTTCAAAAATGCACATATCTAGTTATATATAACTGAATGTCATTTCACTGAAACAGTCAGTATGAGTGGAGTGTACTTCATATTGCCCAAGCCTTTACAAAAACCCATGAAAATGCGGTGATGTGAAATATTTTGTCCTAACTCCCTGGTAATGATCAAGAATTAAAAGAATATTGTTTGACATCAGTTTGCACTTTAGCATCTTGATGAAGGCCTGGTAAGCAGATCAAGTTGTGGATACTAAGATGTTAGTGAAAGATGAAATATAAAGTGATTTTATCTTATTTTGTTCTGGATGACTTAGCGCTGACATGGGTTCACATTTAGGCTATGTGAGATCATTTAATCAGTCATCACCTGAACAAACTGTTCCTTGAGCTTCTGCAAACACTATCATCTTATCAGATCTAATCTACCAAAACATCCCATTGATAAGAGAAAGGGAGATTTTTATCTTTCCTTTCACTTTAACTTTATTTGCCAATTGTAATATATTGTACCACAGTCTAGGGATATTTCATTTATTTTTATTTATGTACTTATTTTTTCTGTTTTCTTTGGTAGCTTTAATGCTTTAACCCTAAATAAAGTAACTAAAATAATTTGCGTAGGTATCTCCTACCCTCAGGGTGCTAAATTAGCATCACTGAACTCAATTCAGTTTTAATTGTTGTCCAATTAAAATCTTCCATGAGTTTTCCGAGGGTAAACTGATTCCTGATCAGTGGCTGCTTTTACTTAATGCTCCGGGACGTCTATACGCCCTACTCCTCCGCCGTCCAATCACTGACGGATTTAGAAAATTGCTAGATATCTCAGCCAATCAGAGAGCATTATGAAGAGTATGGGTGGGAACTCCTAACATCAGGGAAGTGAAGTGTTTTACGTAGCGGAGGCAAAACAAGGGGAACTGTTTTTAAGAAAGCCTCTTAGAGGAATTAGTCGCACCGCAGTGATGTCCTGGTTTGGCTACAGCGGCTAGTGCTAGCGTTAGTTGGTTAACCAAGTGTTAAGTAAACTGAAGTGTTACTAGAGGCTTGGATATAACGTTACAGAGGGGAGGGAGAAGTATTACGACATCAACCTGAGCTTCCTGAACTCAAGCTAGGTAACCTAAACCAACCAACAGCCGCAGAGGACGTCGAAGGTGAAAACCAGAGTTCAGGAAAAGATTAACCAACCACCCGGCGTTGTAAGCTATTTAATAAGACAATTGGGATTAACTTTTGGTGAGGTTTAACGGACCTCCGCGATGTCTCTGGCCGAGCAAAGCCAGCAGTGGTTCCCTACCAGTGTCCAGGTAACGGTGCATCAGGCTCGGGACCTGCGTGCCAAGGGCAAGAATGGCACCAATGACGCCTATGCCATCATCCAGGTGGCCAAAGACAAGTTTTCTACCTCTGTCGCGGAGAAAAGTGCCGCTCCTGTGTGGAAGGAGGAGGCTTCATTTGACCTGCCGCTGTTCCATCCGAGCAACTCTGAACGCTGCACGCTGTATATCATAGTCATGCACCGTGCTCAGGTGGGGCTCGACAAGTTCTTGGGTCAGGCTGTGGTGAACTTACTGGATCTCCATGACAACAAGTCTCGCAAAAAGACAGAGTAAGTGACTTCTGTCGCGTGGGCCTAACCTGTTTCAAGCTCATACATACAACAACATAAGAGCATGTTGCTTGCACTGTTTCACAGAGGGATCAGTATGAAGTCAGTATCAGGGGAGTTACCTGAGTTTATTTATTGTAGTAGGCATGAGTTACACAATGGTATCCACTTGTTCAGACAAATAAAGCAGATATTTAAGTGCAGCCTAAATTCCAGTTTATTAACTGTGCAGCATCTCCCCAGAAAGTCTCTGCAAACAAAATAGCTCATCCAAATACCCACTCCAATGGCACTCACTGTAATGACTGACTTGAGGCTACATCATAAAACTTAAGTCAACTTAAAAGCATGGTTAAACAGCAATCTGCAAATAAATAGATGGGTAAACAAACATGCCACTGACTTTTATTCAGTGGTGGATGAGGTGCCTGAAAGCCTCACTTGAGTAAAAGTACAGGTGTCTTAGCAGAAAATGACTTTGGTAGAAGTTAAAGTCACCTTTTAGAAAATTAAAAGTCTAAAAGTATCAGATATTACTGTACTTTTACAGTAGTTTTATGATATTAAATATACAAAAGTATGAGTAAATTCTGTTCATTAAAAAGCAAGTGGTCAGAATTTTGACAATTATGATGATGATGATTAAGAATGGAGCATACATTGCATTTGAATAACAAAGTCTTCTTCACAACTTAAAAGATTTAAAGAAAACCTTTGACCTCTAGGGCTGACACACTGCAATGCAGTACAGATACTCCCAAAACATAACATAACATAACTTAAGTACTGAAACAAAGTATTATTACTTATTTACACTACACCACTGCTTCTGTTGGTTTCATTTTGAAAGTTTCTCACTAAGTAATTTGAGCCACGACTGACATTGTAGCCGTTTCTGTAAAACTAATTTGACTATTCTCTGTGGCTCTGATTGATTATTGATAAGCAGACCCCTCAAAACAATTACTCCTAAACTTGCCTCAGTGCTATTGTCGCTGACGTACAATATTCCAGTCCTTTCAAACCTCTACATTTAATTTCATTAAAAGGTTACCCTGAATGTTTGTGTTTTATTTTGCAAGTCACCAGTGGCATTTCCTCTTGCTTGTCCTTTTGACACAGACCTGGACACATTTTAACACAGAGTTTAACTCCTTTAGAAAGCATTAACAAAGCTGTTGGTGCTTACTTTCAAAGACACCCACCTATTCATGATTTTTATTGACATGGCAATCCAACAGTAATTTGGACTTTGCCCCCAAAATACATTTTAAAATTACTTTACAAGCAATGGTTACATTTTTGTGCTCTGTATGTAACACCTGAGGCAATTAATCCAGCAATAAAACACTTTATATCTGGTACATTTTATCTGCTCTCTTTTTAGGGATGTAAGTCACAGGTTTCATCATGATACGATATTGCATCAGTATTTATTGATATCACAAAGTCTGCCACAATACAATTTGGAATGATTCAATTCAGAGGCCCATGATTGATTTGAGACATTATCAGTAAATATCGTCATTGTCTTTTGCCTAGCTCCTCATCAGTATCTGCTTGGCCCTAGGCCATGAGAACTGTTTGAATGTTTAGGAACCTGTGTGCTTGGACGGAAATGGTGACACAGATGTATGGGAATTTCAAAATAAAGGCGTATTGTAAAGATGATCAAATGCATCAACATGTTCAATTTTCATCAATATCATTGGATTATCGATCAGTGAATCAACAATCCAATCTTTTGTTTGGTGTTAGACAGTGTCTAGTTAAAATTAATGTCAGTAGTTTAATAGCACTCCTTGATTTGCACATATACGTTAACTATAAAACCTAGCAGTAAAGTATCAGTCCTTGAGTTTATTCTGCATTATATTGACCAGCAGGAGTTTTCTCTATTGTCTCTATTTGATCAAGCCAAGTCAAACAGAGGGTCTTGTGTGGGTCTCATGTCACCTTTGTATACTTTAAATACAGGGCACTCTTAAGTGGCCACAAAGTGGGAAAGAAAGCAAAGCAATAACCTTAAAATGATAACATTGTGAAGTAACCTCTCTCCCCTCCCTCCTCTTATCAGTGTCTGAGAAGAAAAACAGAAAACTATGGAGATGGTGGGAAAACAGATACGGAGATAACTCTAATCTCAGTACTTCCCTCTGCCTTCTCGCTCTCTGTTGGACCAACTCTAAC
Source organism: Epinephelus moara (assembly GCF_006386435.1). Taxonomy (NCBI): domain Eukaryota; kingdom Metazoa; phylum Chordata; class Actinopteri; order Perciformes; family Serranidae; genus Epinephelus; species Epinephelus moara. The sequence continues at coordinate 16,078,370 of NC_065513.1, forward strand.
ATTGGGCTGAGACTTTTACTTCATAAATTGGTGTCACTGCCAGCTTACTGGCATCTCACGTTGCTGCTGTTAATCGTGCACATTCCTCCAGGCTATTAAGTAGCTCTCAAATGCGTCTGCTCACACCCAGATGTGTTACATGAGTCAGGATGACATGGTTTGACGCAGCATGGGTGTAACGTGGGTGTGACACAGGAATCAAAATAAAAACACCGCATTGGTGTGAATAGGGATGTACTGTGTACACCCTTTTATGTAAGAGAAATGTTAAAAATAAACGGTGGTTTAATATTAGCTCTGACTTCCAAATGTGGCTTTTAATTTTGAAATGACCTTTGGTTAAGACTGAGGGAGGTTGTTATACTTTCCAGTTATCACTCAACTTTGATACAAGCCTAGTATGACCTCATTCACTTGATGATTGTACCATCATATCTTAAATGTTATCTTGTGTTTGCTCAGTAAGTTTTTACACTTCAGTGTCAAAGTTCATTCCTTCCGCTTTCCTCTCCAAGTCTGAACCCCTTCATTTTCCTTGCTTGGCTCACCCTCCTGTCTCCCTTAAGATCCAATATGCAGGGTATTGGATGTTGCTGTTTCTGCCTTGAAGCGTGTGGTGTTAGATTACTATCCTGCTTCCCTGTCCTGCTGATGCAGGGTGTGACATTGAAGACTTTGTTTTCCAGCTGGAAGGGAGCTCTGCAGTTGCCTCTAACATAATACAGTGTGTCTGAGAAGAAATTAGGTCATAGAGCCGTATTTCTGATTTGTATGATCATTTACTGTCACAAATAATCATACAGTAAGATAAATTACATGTAAAGAAAATGCTAAGTTTCGTATTACTATCATGTGGTTTCTTGATGTAAACTGATTTAAACGTTAGATTTTAATGCAATTTTCTTTTATTTTTACATAAAGGATTTTTGTAAGATTATTTTCATAAAGTGTTGCCATAACAGATTATTTTATGGCTGCAACTAATGATTACAATGTTAATCAGTCTATCAGTTATCAGTTATATTTTTGGTCTATAACATGTCAGAAAATCTTGCAAAATTGACATTCTTCATTGTCACAAGTCCCTTAAGCCTGAGGTGATACCTTCTAGTGTTGTCATGGTACTGGAATTTCTTACTTCAATACAATACTGTACCTAGAAAAATGTTGATATTTGATACCATTTTCAAGATATTCAGTTTTTAATAACAAATGAAAACAAAAAGCAGCAAATTCCCAAAATTTACAGCCTCATACTACTAAATATTTGTCTTTTTTGCTTGAAGAAAAATAATTAAATGATAAATCCATCCACCCAAGATATGGAGTTACAATATTGGACAGTTGTTGCAGAAGAGTTATGTTATTTTTTTATTTTTTTTGAGACACCTGAGCCATTGTATATTTCGTAAATAACAAGCAGAGCCATGGAGCTAAAATATTTCACGCCCGACATACATTTATTATTTATATTCACACAACATGAGAATCACCTTTAGACAATTTAAACAGAATATGATCTTACAAACTTCTATAAAAAGGTGTCAGTGGGTGTTAAAACAGTATTATGGAGTGATCTATATTTTACAGAGTGACACCACTTTGTTTTATTGGCTGAATCCTCTCCGGCGGCCACTCTGATAAATAATACAGTCTCTCAGGTTAATCATTAGACATGAAAAGAGAAGTGCCCTTGACAGTTAACCGAGAGAACCTGTCCAGCAGGACCGGTGAGAGCGTGCATCGGGCACGGCTCTTTGTGTATTTCTTTGCAAACAGAACAGAACAGAACATGTACACCCTGTCAGTCTGCTAATAAACGTAATAATGCATTGTCTCTGTACAGCCAGCTATGGTGCATTCCTTACTGTAATCAACAAAGACAAGACAACAACCAGCAGTCTCTTGACTGGCCTGAGAAAATGTGATCTCTCTGTCCTTGTGCTTTGACTTAGTTAGCGATTGTTTGACTTGGCATGGTCGGCTTAGGGTGGGAAATGAGATGTGTTTGAGTTAGGCTCAGTGTGACTTTCATTACATCACGTACTGCACAGCACCTCCCTGCGTGTTTGAAAGTGTTTGAGGAATGTTGGGTCACTCCCATGCTTGTTTCCTGACTGTTATCCACCGAACAGCCTGTCTGGATGTCTGCTACAAAACATGACACCAAAATGACTGCTGCATTAGTAAACTCCATGTGAACTTTAGATAACTGTCTGGTTAATGCCACAGCATGTTTTGTATTCAAATTCAGTGACGGATGTCTTCTCTGTATCTCAGTTATAAGGTTAGATTGAACCCCAATAGGGCAGAAATATTTTATCAAATGATCAAAGAGGAAATCATAGTGACCTTTACAGTTACAGTTTTTACTGCTACCAACAGGCATTTCTCAACACTCTGTTCACTATTTCTTAATGCTTCGAACAGTCAGCTCAACAGAAGTCAATGTGGATATACTAGACTGTAGTAGACTGCTGCATCTACATCTGAAAGAAATAGATAAAGAAAATGCACATACTCCTTATTGGGACATAAGACACTATGAAAGATTTGTTGGGTTAGAAAAGGGGGCAAGTGAGGCAGCAGAATCCAGACTGTTTTGTAATTGAATGAGCCATGTGGCGTTTCACCATTGTCTCTCAGTCACAGAGTGTTTTACAGCTCATACTCTCCATTCCTCAACCCCATAGAGGAATTATTTTCCTCATGGAGGTGGAAAGTTTATGACTACTAGCCACAGAGTGGATGATGAATCACTGGACAGATCTAGAGAAGATTGCCAGGGATAGACCAGTCATGTAAAGGAATATTACAAGAGGTGTGATGTGGATGAGAACTTGTGGCCACATGCACAACACAGGGTTGAGTAGCACTGTAATTCTATATCTGTAGCTGCCCTGTACAAGTATACGTATAGAATATGTGTAGTTTTATATTGAATTACTGAAAGTAGTATAGTTTTGTGCTGTTGGAATTAATCTTTGCAAAACTGGCAAACAAACAAAGCCTATTGAAGCACTTCTCATTCATTTTGTAACAGTTGCACACCCCATGCACTCAAGAAGTGACCTTCTTTTTGTTATAACGGAGTCTTGGTTAATGCCAATTAAATAAAAGACACTGCAAGTGGTACATATTAAAGTGCTACTAGTGCCTTTTGGTGCCATTAGTTTATTTTAGGTGTCAAATTAATTGTTGTTCAGAGCTGCGTGTCAGTAAAGAGTTTCAACTGTCTTGTTTTGATAAAGTGAACTCTGTACAGAAATGTCTGTGACTAATTGTAAACAAAAAACTAGGTGAAACAGTTGGAGGGCTCTGCTTGGGAATGAAAGTGTTTAAAAGGAGAAAGGCTTGCCATAATGGGCACTTCTGCTAGGCTATTAGTACATCTAATAGAAAGGCTTTAATTGTACCATCAGAAAGGTTGGTATGTAAAGGCACTAATTGCTTGTTTTGGCTTGGTTTTAGAAAGGGCTCTCCAGAACACTCCTACCTTTCCCTTGCCGACAATAAGTGCTGATCCTGTGCAACAGAGAGGACATGAGAGGGCAGCCTGAACAAAGCTGTAATTGTCAGGCTTTATCTGTGGTTGGCATGGTGCTCCCAACAGGAACTGAAACAAGCTGTACACTAGTTAATGACACCTATCAGTCTCAGGTCTAACAAGGCACAGATTCTAAAGATTTGAAGTCAGAGCCATCAGGAACCATGCAGTTTGTTGGTTTGTTCATTGAAGTTGCATTAAATCTAGTTTGACCCACCTTAATAGATAAATTGTAGTTGAAAACATTGCAGTTACATCTGTCAATGCCTTTTCTGTCAGACAAGCAGTGGAGTACCCAAAGGCATTTCAATTATAATGGCATACTTTAGAACAGTCTTAAGCAGCATTTTCTCACATTTGAGAAGTGGAAACATTTGCAACTTTTTTTTTTGTTTATTGACTAATTATTTAGTCCATTAACTGTTCAGGCTTTAGTGCAGTGTTGGTGATAATTTGATGACTAAATGGCCTAAATGACCCTGGAACTAAAGATTGTTCCATTATTTATGAATCAATTCATTATTTGATTCAGTTAAAAACAAAAATAATTAGCCTTTTAATCTGCCTTTTCTTATGCATTAATAAAAAAAATAGAGGAAAAAAAGGCCACCACATTTTCTAGAAGCATAACAAATCAGAAAAACCACAAAACAAAAGGGCACTCAGAGAGTGCAGACCTCATAATGTATCTTGCAATGTCAGTGAAAGTAAAAAATAATTTGTGTATGACTTTTATCGGTTCCAGATGTTAATGGGTTCTTTCTCGGCCCATGCTGCACCCTTCTACTAAGTTTCATGAAAACAGGGCCAGAAGTTCTTCTGTAATCCTGCTGACAAACAAACAACCAAACCAAACATAACCTCCTTGGCAGAGGCAATAAAAGTGTGAATCGTCACATTTGAGATGCAGAAAAACAGTGTTAACTAAAAGAGTCATTAATCAGAAGTGTTTTTGATTTATTTTCTATCTAATCAGCTACTTTAAAAATGTTATTTCACATATCAAAAAGCCGTATCAGAAACATAACTACTGCACCACCTGTACAAATCAGCTTGTTCCTTGATCTTGATACCAAGGCAGTGATCTGTCTTATTCTGGCTTGTCTGAAACTAAGCAAAATGTGCTGAGGTCAAGTGGAAATGCCTACCCTTATTGTCATGTTTTATCTTGTACTGGGCAAACTGTTAAAGGGTGAATATGAGGCTAAATTACCTGATGATAACATGTGGGTGTGTTGCAGTGTAATGAACAAGATATCTAAGTTTAAAATATTAAAAAAAACAACAACTATGGTTTATTCTTAGAAAATGAATATGATCTTGCAAAAATGTCATCTTCAACATCTGATCCATTTTCTTTTTGTCATTTGCAGTTGGTTCAAGCTGGTGGACAAGAGTGGAAAAGAGGACAAGGCGCGAGGGGAGGTGCTGCTAGATATCCAATTTATGAGAAACAACATGTCAGCTAGCATGTTTGACCTTTCTATGCAGGACAAACCGCGCTCCCGCATCTCCAAGTTCAAGGACAAAGTCCGTGGAAAGAAAAAGGACGGCTTCTCTGACTCTGCTTCAGCTATTGTTCCCTCTGTCAGCAAGGTCCTCACAGACAGCGAGGGGGAGGCTGATGCACAGTCACTCAATCAGTCTCCAGGAGTGAAAAAGAAATCAAAACTCAAAACCCTCTTCGCCCCCAAATCAAACTTGCAGCGTAATGTGTCACAGTCCATGTCTACACTGGGGACTCTTCCGGAGAAGAACTCATCACTCAGTGGCAGCAGATCATCTGGCCTCAATGTAGACACTCCTGAAGGTAATTTCAACTTTCTATACTTTAAGTGCACTTCATGTTGACAGTTCTGCCTTTCCTCTCCTGTATGGTGAAAGTTAAATAATGTTTTGCATGTCAAAAATGACATCATGCTTCACTGTCTCTCCTCCCACAGTTAAAAAGAAATTCAAATTCCTGGGACACAAGCGAACAGGCAGCTCTGACAGCAAGGTGTCTCAGGGTCCTTTCTCCCTACTGAGTCGCTCCAAGCAGAGCAACAGTGACCTGAACAACCTGTGCATCAACGGCAGCCATGTGTACGCAGAAGAGACAGAGTCCAAGAGTGGATCTACTCTCAGTCTGAACAGCTCAGGCCAAGGATCTGTGGAGGATGTCCGCAAACACACCTCAGACGCCTCTGCAGATTCCTTTGTAAGTATACCTGTGCCCTCCTACAAGGAGGAGTCTGTAGATAGGGCAATAATGGAGAAACAGCGCCATCAAGAGGAGGAGGAGAGAAGGCAGGCAGAGGAGAGGCGCATAGCAGAGGCCAAGAGGCTGGAGGAAGAGGAGAAATACAGGGCAGAGGCAAAGAGACTACAGGAGGAAGAGGAGCGCAGACTCCGAGAGGAACAGGAGAGGAACAGGCGCTTCCTTGAGGATGAAGCAAGGAGGAAGAAACAGAGAGAGGAGGAAGAAGAAGAGAGGAGAAAACAAGAGGAAGAACGCAGGATGCTGGAGGCAGCAGAAAACCAGAGGCTTGAGGAGGAACGTCGCAGAGCCGAGGAGCAGAAACGACAGGAGGAGGCCTCCATGAGCGACAGGTTGACGTCCCTGTTTGGAATGATCAGAAAGAAGGAGGAGAAGAAGGAGGAGGAGGTACAGCAACAACCTAAAGAGGAACTGCCCACAAAACCTCCACGCAACAACTCAGGAGATCCTGATGAACCGATCTCCCACCGCTCCACCAACCCGTTTGAAGACATTCCCCTCAGCTCAGATCCTCCAGTCAGCACTAATAAAAGCCCAGCTGATAATCAGAAAATCAGCCGTAACCCACAAACTCCCTCCGCCATGGTCTTCCTCAACCGCAATGCTAAAGTGTCTGCAGTCAAACCCAGGTAAGCCTTTCTTCTTAATTTACTCTGCACTAATGTTATATAATAACATCACAGTTATGTCAGTGTTATGACACTGGGGATGCCAGTGGTTGCTTGTAGGCTCACTATGTCTGCATTTTGTTTTTAATATTTTCAAAAAGGCCTAACACCGATTCTAAAGCAAAAGCTGAGTTGTTTTTTCTCTACCTGCTCAAGTAAGCAGCACATATCCATTACAAATGTTATTTAAGAAAACAAACTTGTTCCCCATTATTAGGTTTCACCCCACACCACCTCTGTCAACACTGAAACTTGAGAATTCCACAAGTTCGTCTTGTTTCTGTAGGCTCAAACTTGTGACTGTCTTGAATGACCAAAACTTTGAATTTCCTCTCACGGGTGATGGACCAGTTTGACCAGTTTGGTCTCGGCACAGATGAGCATCTGGGTGTGGCTTGTGTTTGTGAAGACATTGTGGAACAGGTTGTGGGCTGAGCAGAGCTCATAAGGAGTGACTGAGCCACAGTGTTCATTTCCTTGAAGACGTCTTGGGTGATTGGACTCAGTTTTAGATTATTTTTGTGGTTGTTTGTGGACTGGAATCAAAATGGTAAGGGGCTTGTGCTTGCTGCTGTCATTGATGTTACAGTAGTCCGTGTTTTCATGAGTGATTTTAAGATGACAGATACATGGAAAGGCATTGAAAGTCTTTTGTGTTATTTAGTTGGGAAAGGTTACATTTTGATGCCATATTGAACTATGTAGTGTTATCTAAGTGGGTTAATCTTGAAGCAGAAATGTCACATTGTAGTTTTTCCATGAAGTACAGTCAAAATGTGGCACTGTGAGAACGCCACAGCTAAAAATAGAAACAGTTGTGCAAGACACGTGAATATCAGATGCTCTGTCTGTAGGTTGGCCACTGACATTGAACACTGGACCATTTTATGAACAAATTATTTAAGGCAGCCTTGTCTAGTGCAGATTTAGTAAAGCATTTAAGGGTAACTATTGCGCTGTTTGAAGGCTAAACTATGTGAGGTTGTAGATGAGAATCTGATCATTTTTCTTGACATATGAGATGCTAGTGAAATTGGTGACGGGTTGTACATTGATGGAAATGACTTTAGGTAATGTGATGGTCACACTGACCTGTAGGCCTTTGTTTTCACCCCTTGGCAGATTAACTCAGTCTCTGGAGTCTGAACCTGCTGACTGCCAAACCCCCAGTCAGCTGTGTCCTTCCCCAGCCACCCCTGAGTCCACCTTCTCTAGTGTCCCATCTGAGTCCCCTGAAACTTTCTCCAGTCTCCACCTGTCCCTGGCTCCACCAACTATAAGCCAAAGCCCATCTGGTTCACCTCGTGGCAGCGTAGAGGATTTGTCCTCTGTGGGATCTTCACCCACCATGGCTGAAAAGAAGAGAAGAGCCCCTGTGCCATCCTCGTATCTAGTACATGGGACCCAAACTGGAGGCAGGGAGCTAACAAACCCTGCATACGTAGAGGCAGATGGACCGCAGCAAGGCAGAAAACCTTCTGTACCACTTCCTGATTATGAATCACTTTTTCCTCAAAAGAGACACGGCGTGCAAGGGCACACTCGATGGGACCATATAATCGCTGAGGTCAATCAAAAACACCGGGACAGTACAGAGATGAGTGTTGATGGTCCAGAAGAGCACGGACCTAATATTAGGTCTTCACTTCCACAGGACAGTGCTGCTATGAGGAGTTTTTATCAAACGCAACCACTGGAGGCCAAACCTACGTCGTCAAAAAAAACAGCGGCCCCAGCTCCCCCTAAATTAGTTGCACCACCACTCCCCCAAAAAGTAGGCAATGCCAGTCAGAGACAGAGCCAGAATACTGCTCTCCAACCTCCCATGAGGCGTAGTCTGCCTGCAGTCCCAGGACCTGAAAACACTGATGCTTCAAGCAGAGAAAGTCTGTCAGTGATGTCCAGGGATGGAGCAAGGAAGGTGTTGCACCCATCACCTACACCGAGACCAAATAGCCAAATGGACTGGGATAACACACCACAGAGTGATAAAAGAGAAGTGCAAGTCACTGCAGACAAAGAGGCACCCACAGCCAAACCTAGACAGAGGACAAGTGACAAGGAGCCAGTTCAGCAAGAAGATCTTGCTGGGACACCGGCAGTCTCGAACAGTCACATCCAAACATCTAGTTCACATATGAGCAGCATGAACACAAACAACAGACAAGCAAAGGACAACTTTGAGTTTGATCCATTTCCCATCACTGAGCTTCTTCCCAAAGACCCATGGGCAAAGCCAAAGCAGAACCAAGAAGTAGATGGCCTTTTTACTGGCAGTGTGAAAAAAGAGCAGAAAGTTGAAGATCGGGGAATGACACCTGACGATCTTGATCAAATCTTTAACCAAGAGAAACAGACGGATCCATTTGCTGATTTTAATGGCAGCGATTCAAACAAACACAGTGACAGCAGGAAAAAAGATGAAGATTCAAAGCCAGACAGTCCCGCTTTCCAAAGAAGGAATTCACAGAGACAAGTTAAACAGAATCCTCCAACCACAACTCACTCGGACAATAAGCCTTCCAAGCCTCAACAACATCCCGCACCTAAAGCAGAAACAACCACAACAACAGCTTATCGGGCCGTGTCTGCAAGAGGTGTCAGGAAGGAGCCTGTCACACCGAAGCTTCCAGCTGATGTGAAAACACAAGGCAAATCTTATGGAGGAGAGGATCAGTTTGGGGCTGAACCTTTTATCTCTGCCTTGATTTCCTCAGAGTCCCTCCCCGTAGTTATGGAAGAACCGGCTTCTCAGGCAGGAGGCTTGTCTGGTGGAAAGGCGCCTTTGCGAGCGTGGGTCTTACCCTCTGACACTCAGCCTGTCAGTGCTCAGAATAGCAGTGGAGGTGGGCTAGCCTTAACTCCCCGCAGGTGAGATTACACAGGCTGCTTACAAAGAATGCATTTGTGGACTGGTGATCTAGACTTTGCATAGGGTATCTGGTTGCTGCTGTTGTATTGGGAGACAGATAAGGTGTTGGGATTTACCTTGGGTATGACTATTTTGGAGCTTGTGATTTCAGAGCAACTTTTGATCTTAGTGGGATGCTTTGAAAGATTTGCAAAACACCAGATTGAATTTGAATGTATTTTTATTTGATTGAGACAATACAATTTAACATGGATTCCAACGAAGAGCATGCACAGAGAGTTTATGGCGACTGCTAGTTTTCAGCTCTCATCCTGAGTTGGATTTTTACATGGACAGTGTAATGAAATTATACAACTTTCAGTATCATAAACCACAATAAATATAATAAAACAGAGCTCTGCAGGAATGAGTCCCAAAATTAGCATTTTTGCACTCCTGGTTCCTTCGTCATAAAGTCAGGGTTTTTGGTTCGATGCCTGAATTACAGTAAGGTCTGTGGTTAACACAAGCTTAAGAGTCTTTCACGTTTTGTTCTACGACATAAAATACATCAGTAAAAAACAGGCAGTTGCAGTTTCACTTCAGAACTTTCAAAAGTGGTTTTCATTTGTGAAGATTATGTTGCTGAACAAAATGTGCAAGTATCATTTGTTTGCCACGGAGCTTATGTTCTGCAGTAATCAAAAATCCAATGGAAAAATCCCATTGACATTCTATCGAGGGAACCAGGGTGAAGCTAACTCTGGGAAGGCCTATAAAAAATTAAAAAAAAAAACAGCATTCCTTCAGTGCTCTATAAAAATGCATTTAAATTACAGGTTGTGATTCATCAAAACAGGAAAATCACCAAGGGGGTGCACACTTTTGCATGGCATTGTATTTACATCACATTATACACATTACACAATACACCAATGCACATATACCCTAACACCCTGGTAATTAACAGCACAATTAGCTAAAACTAATTAAATGATTAAATAATTTTCTCCTGCTTATAATTGTTTTTGTGCATATTATTCTACTTACATGCAGTAATCTGCTTGAGGGCTTTATAACAATGTATATTCTTTCTTTGCAGGCCTCATCCTGTGAAGCCCATGAGCTCAGAGAGTCAGCAACCCATCAGCACCCCTGCTGTGAAAGAGATAAAGGTCCGTGACAGTACACCAGGAAAGATTCAGGTGCGGATTTGTTGGCATTCTGATAACAAACTGGGAGCAAAACACAAACACACTTGTTTGCACATCCTCTCACAGCAAGCAAATTGGGTTTTTTTTCTGCAGGAATTCCGTGACATTATACATGAACTCTCTATTCACCCTTTGAATTAATCCACATTACGCACATTTACAAGTCAAACGTCTCGAGTTAGTCCTAAAAGTGTTCCTTGTATTGAAATAATACATAAAATCTAAAAAGGACTGCATCAAAGAGAATATTTTTTACACATCTGAAATCTCATTGCAGTCAACCCTGAAATATTGTTAAATATTTAGCTCAAAGGTATATATTTGACCTTTGAAATAGCAGTTTGACAAAAAGAATTCCTATCAAGAGGTCTACTTGTCTACACTTTTGCTTGGTTTTTAAAAAATACGAGTAAAACTCAATCTGCTGACAAAGGCCACAAGATGTGGCTGAAAGCTGTGACCAAGTAAGTGGACGATGTGATGGGAATTTGTTTTGTTAAAACATTATGTTTTAATAGTGCAAATAGGGTTATAAAAGCATCTTTACAAAACCCTCTCAAAGGACAAGTTAAAGAGCCCTTAACAATTCAATATGTACTTATGTTTGTATCACCTGCATATGTACTCAGCCAGTATGTTTTCATTGCGATGTGTATATACTGTATTCACTTGTTAACCTTCCCCTCAGGTGGCAGACTCAGTGGAAAGTGGCCCTTACACTCAGCTGACACAGGAGGAGTTGATCACACTGGTGGTGAGGCAGCAAGCCGACCTGTCCAGGAAGGACTCCAAGATAGTCGAGCTCGAGGAGTACATCGACAACCTGCTGGTCCGCGTCATAGACGAGAGCCCCAGCATCCTGCAGTCTCTTAATTCCAAGCCAGTATAAGGTAACGCCGTCTGGAAAAAGAGAGGCCCACTTAAGGACGTGGTTATGTATGTTGTGTGTTTGTACTGTTGTCACTGTGTACTGAGAGACATGGTCTCGATGAAGATCTGTGAGCATATGCACTTTCTTAGTTTCAGAGTCAAATTAGTTTGAGAATGTTGGAAAATTGACTCTGAAGTAATAACATTTGATGAACACTTAATAACAAGCAAATAAAACATCTTTACACGAGCAAATGAATGTATTTGTTTTGACGGTACTGAAATTTGCTTTAAAAAGACGTGTTACATGAAAATCTATTCAACTCTGATTTTATGTACCATACTTGATGAAACTTGGGTTGAGCTTTATTTAATATCTTAAAGATGCAGATAAAAATGATTGTTTATTTTAAGCTGTTAGCTGGCCTTTTTTACTCTTTACACTGGGCTTTGTATAACTTATTGCTGTGCAATGAATGATCATATACATACCAACCATTCTAAATTCGTGCACCATGTTAATGAGGTAAGAATGTAATATTTCTCTCATATGATTTACGATTTAATGAGCAGCCTTAATATTCAATTTGTTTATATAACAAGTGTACAATGACATTTCCCTCCACTGATGAAATCTAATTTTCTTATTTCTTTTTCGATCCTTCTGGCTTGCATGTATTTTTCTTTTCTTTTTTCTTTTTAATTAACAACATTCCTCCCACGTTTTACTCACCACAGTTGAATGTCAGCTGGCCATCCAGTCCTTAAAACATATTGTGCCTATTTGTGCTTCAGAGAGGTGTTATTCAGAATACCAGCAATAACTAAAATTGCACCGCAGGTATGGCAGTTTTTCCTTTCATGTGGTTGTTATGTAGCCTGTGCACATAATTTTGAAATATTATGCAAGTGACAGTGCAGAATCAAACTCTTCTATTGTGAGGTTTTGATCACTGTGATGTTTGTGTTGTATTTGTGAAATGAAAACTGAGAGATAATCAACAATGAATAATTAGAGGAATGGTAGTAGAGTAAGTGTCAGTAATAACCTACCAGCCTTGTCTTTGTATTTGAACCTACACTAATGAATGAACATATATGCCTTTATATGACTATTATTTTATGTCTTGGCTGCATTGATAGCAATATTAATCTTCATGAATGTACAGATCTGTGCCTTCAAAACCTTTTTCATGACTTTAATGTCTGATTTGCTGGATGAGCTTCTTTTTCTGGACTGAGAGCTCAAAGAATGTACAGCCTGATGTGTCGAGTGTTTGTTGACATGATAATAATACTACAGTAAAACATGTAAAACTTCAGAGAGAAGCGATGCTGAGCAAAATACGGTTTTATTTGAAATAAAGACACTAATTATTTCACCACATTGTTTGTATTCACAATTATTTACAATGTTTTATGTACATGCGGAAAGAACTGAAATATCAATCTATATAATTGTGATTTTATAAGCGCTCAAACAAGCTACATATTGCAGTGACAACTCCAGTTGTCTTTATTGGATGGATGCATGGATAGATGGACAGATGGATGCCCCACACCACAAGCAAAAGTAACAAATGTTGCCATGGAAACACACATAGCATGTTTTATCATACACAATAGCTGCTTTTCAGACCAAGAAATAGTGCAGTTGCACATCTGTCCTTTTATCATGGTACTTAACAACAATGTAAATGGAAATACTTATGTATTGTAAAATTAATAAAGATGTATTAGGAGGGACTAATAGCAAAGGTGGAAATACAAATGCAATACTGTATGTTGAATAGGATAAGTCATGTGATGTATTTTTCTTATTGTCAACAGATCCCATGAAAAGAGAAAACCAACACTGAACTGATCCTGTGTATCTAAAGCCCAATATCACTTAAGCTCTGCTGTGCCACATACCAAAATTGCTGTCTAAAACCTATTAGAAACTCATGAGTGAGCCTCACAGTTGCACCGACTGCAGTGGCACTGTAGTTTATTCCCAATCACTCCCACATACACCACCCTGCTGCTACAAATACTCAGCAAACCAAATCTACTGCTTAGAACAGTCCCCACCAAATCCATTATTTACTCCTGCTTGGGAAACATTTGCTGAAAACTACAGTGCCCAGCTGTTCTGGGACATCATCTATCCTTTTATAAAAATGAAAGTAAATATTTGCAACTTGTCTTTATTTTGTATTTTCTCTGCTGATCCTCTTGACTCGCGTGTATTTTTTTTTTCACTAGACGATTCTCCTCCCACATCCAACTCAACACACTCAGGTGTCTGATGGTCGCCAAGTCCTCACAAACATATTGTGCCTATTTTTGCTTCAAAGAGGTGTTATTCAGAAAACAAGCAATAAATAAAACCAAGCAGCTGCTAAATACTGAACATATTTTGAACTGCACCACAGGTATGGCAGTTTTTCCTTCATATGGTTGTTACTGTGCACATAGTTTAAAATATTATTCAAGTAATAGTGCAGAATCAAACTCTTCTGATAATAAGATATTTTGATCACCGTGAGGTTTGTTTCACAAAAATGAAAACCGAGAGAGAGAAGTTTTTAGCTTAATTAGGAAAGGATTGGCTCAGCGCTGAGAGCCACACAAAGGCAGGGGAAGACAGGCAGTGCTGACAGACAGATAAACACGCTGTTGGTTTGGGTCTTTTCATGAAATCTGTCAACAGACATAAAACTACAGAATTTTGCTTGCTTTATCCTTGAAGTAAATAAAAGTTGCAGTGTGTAGGATTCAGTTTGGTCTATTGTAACATTCATATCTTTGTTTTCATCGTTTAAAATCACCTAAAACTAAGAATCATCTTTTCATGCTTTCGTTACCTTAGAATGAGCCTTTATATCCACAGGGGAATGGGTCCTCCTCCACAGAGTCTGCCATGTTTCTACAGAAGCCCAGAACAGACAAACCAAACACTGGCTCTAGACAGTAAAGGTTCCTACTGTACACACTTGGAAAGGAAGAGGGGAGAGTATTCAGTTGGTTGCAATCTGCAACCCTCAGTGTTAGATGCCACTAAATCCTACACACTGGTCCTTTTAGTCAATATTTAAATCTGAAAAAAAGAGGATTTTTCATGGTCCAGACACAAAAATAGATAGAAGTGAGCTCACTAAGTCTCTGTAGCTTGCTCTTCATCTTTGCTTAAGGCTAGCACATTGAGGCAACATAAGTTATTACAAGAAACACATTCAAATCTTCAACCAAACTGTCAGCGGTCAAGCTGCATTGTGGCAATATAGACATATGTGGCATAAAAACAATGATATCTCTGGCTTTGCTGTATTGATTAAGATCCTATTTTTCTACATCGTCCATCATAAGTTAGACAGTGTAATAGAAGGGCAATGCTAAACTGGTGGAGTACTCTTTCAAGCATACTGGTAACAGGTCTGACACCAGTTTACAGAATTATGTGGCTATCTTGAGTAAAAGTTGGATCGCCATACAGTTATGAATCCTCTGTACACCTATCTAATTCTGTGTTGCTTGTCTGTTACCAGAATGAGATGAGTATAATCTACTGTCCAAAGAAACATGGACTAACCAACAGCAGGCTAAAACACAGGAGCTTCACAAAACCACGCTGGCAGTGGCGCAGTTATTGGCCGAGATGCCGATACGACGGCGGCATGTGAACATTTTGCGAAGCTCAGCACGGAAGCGGTCGTGCAGCCAAGCGTAGAGGAAAGGGTTACAGCAGGATGAGCTCATTGCACACAGGTGACAGAGCAGCTGAATGAGCAGAAAGTACCGCTTATCAATCAGGTCAATGTCAATGTCTCGCAGCACATTGAACACACTGATGGGCATCCAGCAGATGCCAAAGGCTGCCACCACCAGGCTCACCAGACGGAAGGTCTTGCGTTTGCGCATCCGCTGAGCCTCTGCCTGGCTCTGGGTGTGGTGGCCGGGTACGACACAGTTTCGCAGTTTGACAGAGATGCACAGGTAGGAGATGCAGAGCGCCGACAAAGGCAGGACGTAGGTGATGAAGAGAGTGCTGTAAGCGTAGGCCAGCCGCTCCCTCTCCTGGCCCATCCAGAATTCCTCGCAGATGGTGAAGCCTTCATTCTTGAACTCTACATGGTAGGTGTGAGCCACAGCCGGGGCCACCAGACCGCAGGACAGCAGCCAGATCCCAGACAAAAGGTAGGTGCACGCCAATACTGAGATTCGCTTTTTAAGAGGATGAACTGTGGCATAGTATCTAAAATGAAGCAGAGAAGAAGAAAGCCTCAGAGATATCTTAGATTAGATCTATCTAACTAAACTGTTAGAAACAATTCTAGAGACATGCCAAATATGAGGTCTAGTGTGTGGGATTTTGTGGCATATTGTGTTAAGGGTTGCAGATTACAACCAACTGATGCACTGTCTACACGTGTTCAGATATTTTTAAATATTTTACCTCTGTCAGTTCTGTCCACACGATCTTCAATTTACAATATCTGCACAAACCCTAGAACTCCAAACACTTGCCGGTATTAGCTGTCTTCAGACATCTCCCCTTGTCACAAAGTGCACAGACAAACATTACCTTTTTCAAAATACCTACTGTAGATGTCATCACCACACCAGAGCTCATTCAAAGATACAGGTTTGCCCTGGACATCCATAAGTTTTGCTTCCAGTCCCACCACCCTGGGCCTGATCCAAAATTATTGTATCTGGCAGGCTTAAAACTGCAAGTGCTGACATGGACCAACCAGCATTGGGTGCAGCAGACGTCTCCATTCCTCCATGAAGCGAATTTGCTGTTGTTGTTTCTGTCTCTGGTGTAAGCTTATTACTAAAGCTGTCAAAGTTAACGCGTTAATAATGAGTTATGCAAATTCCTTTTAACACCACCAATTTTTTTTGACGCATGATTAACGCACTACATTCTGTAATTATGACCCTCGGCTCACCCTGTAGATTGGGAAATCAGGAAGTGATGCAGCAGTAACATTGTGGGTGGGAAGCAGAAACAAAGCTCTGTGAGCAGAGATGGATAAAGACAGGGATCTTATGGACGGCAAGTTCAGCTTCAGATGATTCTCTCAATAAGACTAAAGTTATCTGCATTTACTGTCGATATGAATTGAGTTACCACAGGAGTACGTTGAGCTGCTTAAAAAAAAAACAGGATTTTTGGTTGACCTTTGCAAGTTTAAAGTTGGACACTACTTTGTGTTAGTATTACTAAGTAATGTTACATTCAGGCCAATATGTCCATCTGTTGTTGCTTGTTGGGCTTGAGTTTACCATGGTATGCTGTCAGCATACTTTTTGAGCGTGCAGTACGTTTGAGGATATTCTGGAAAATATTCTGGACAGTGTTTGTCATTGTTTTGGTTTGTTGCAATAATAATTAAAATATATTGGCATAAAGCAAGCATATTAGTCACCTCCCATGTTGATAAGAGTATTAAAAACTTTTACTTTACAGATAAACAATGTGCAATTAATTTGTGATTAACTTCAAGTTAATGATAGACAATTGTGCAAATAATCGCGGTTAAATATTCTAATTGATTGACAGCCCTATTCATTACACCAAGCAACTACGTACATGCACAAAGTAAGGACTGTACCCCAAATGCACAGTAACCAGAGTTTTGAAAAATCTGCACCTTAGAGGGCGCTTCAAAAAAATCTTCATTTTAGTGACCTTAAACTCTTTTTGGACAAGATGAGAGGACGAGAGGCCAAAATGTGGAGGAAAATATCCATTTTCAAAAATATCAGTAGACGTGTAGACAGTGCCAGAAACGTCTCCCATGTGCCATGCTTGAAGGAGAACTATAGAGGCCAATGGGAAAATCCAAAACGTGACTGGCCCTATCTGTTTGGTATGTAGCCACTGTTTGGTTTGATTGTTCTGGGCTACTGTAGATCACTATGATGAACTCCGTCGAAGAGGACCCACTCCCTATGTAGCTGTCGCATTCTAAGGTACAAAAAAAACACAGCAATTCTTATTTCCAGGTGATTATAAACTAATAAACACATAGTTATGAATATTATATTCAGTTTCTGCCAATATATCCCTCTAAATCCTACACACTGGACCTTTAAGTTTAGCACTGAATTAACAAGTCATTGGCTGCCAAAAGCAA
Organism: Epinephelus moara; assembly: GCF_006386435.1. Lineage (NCBI taxonomy): Eukaryota > Metazoa > Chordata > Actinopteri > Perciformes > Serranidae > Epinephelus > Epinephelus moara. Next base: position 16,095,908 of record NC_065513.1, read on the forward strand.
TTAACAAGCAAATGACAACACAGCTGTTCAGCACCACAGATAATACAGCTTCAGAAATGACCACAGAAGGAAGTCAATGCCAAGTTGACAGTGTCCAACCAAAAAACAAAAACAAAATCATTTTCACAAAGGTTTTATAAAAATCAAATCCAAATTCAGCTCTGTCGCTGTATCCATGGTGAACAGACAAAGCAGCGTTTTTGCTTCTGGCTCACAGCTTGGTGTAAGGAGCACAAAACCTTGGAGTCCTGAGCAGTGGGGGGGAAAGTATTAGGGACTGATAGATCATCTTCTGGCCTTTTGTCCCTCAGCCATACGGGTTTAAAGTCAGGGAAATGTGTGGGATAGGATTATACACAATATCTGTATAGAGCTGAAGAGGATCTGTTGTGTGTAGTGTAGTGTGAGTGGCCAGTTTTTACAGGTAAATGATATGCTGTCTTCAATCATGAATAAAACAAGATATTGAATTTTCATGGCCTTGCAAATAACATACGATAACATAAGATTCGAGTGCAGGGAGGGAAGTACATCGAGATTTTATTATTTTCCTTGAGGTGTTTACCAATACAGTTCAGAACTTGTATGAGATCCCTACCGTCATGTGGTTCTGGAAACTCAGAGAATGAGAACAGTTATTTTCAGAGCTGGCACAAGAATCGACTGCACTCAGGTGTTTACAGATTTGCTTACTGCCACTGCAATTTTGTGCAAAAAGAGATACTGACATTCATTGTGAGGAATCATGTACCTTATTATTTTTTCATAAATCTGTACAGTAGCTTATTACAGGGTGGCTGATAGGGTTTGAATAAATGCCTCAAGCTGAAAACCTTGCTCATGTGATGGTAGTGAATAGCAATATGCTGAATATTCTTCAGGTTTTTGAGGGTTTATTTTATAGAGTCTGTCCTTAGCCTTCTGGCTCCTTTTCACTTACCTGTCAACACCAATTGCAGTGAGAGTGAAGACCGACACATACACCGTCACAGGCTGAATGAGGTACACCAGGTAGCACATGAAGCGACCGAACACCCAGCCGTGTGGGTTGAAGGCGTAGGCCAGTGTGAAGGGGACACACGTGGCACACATCAGCATGTCAGAGAAGGCCAGGTTTCCAATGAAAAAGTTGGTAACGTTGTGCATCTTGCGGGTGCGGCAAATGACATAGAGGAGCAGATAGTTGCCAAAGACTCCCACCAGAGCCACCAGAGTGTAGCAGGGAATGATGAGCAGCTTGAAAGACTGTAGCAGCTCCACACCCACAAACTGGGGGCTGCGCTTGGTGGAGCCGTTCTGCAGCGCCACCTCAAAGACCTGGCCGGTGTCACTGCCGTTCACCTCATGCATCACAGGAGTGAGCTCAGCTGACCAGCCGCTGCCTGTGCCCTCCATCCCAGAAGGCTGACGTCAACCTGGAAAGCTGAAATCATGAATACAATAAACTGCAACTGCAACTATTCAGCAACATGCACACTGAGATACCACTGCCAAGCCAAGGATATGCTGAGTGGCTGGTGGACATAGATAAATAATAAACCCCCCACTACTGTAGACAGTCATTTAATTAACTCCACTTGAAATGTTCCTTTTCATTCTAATCCAGGATGAATGCACTGCAGATAAGCTGTACGTAGGCTTCAGTTTGATGAGCAAGTTCCTCTGTCCAATTATAATTCCTGTCTTTGTGATAACATATTTTCCAGTTCTGTATCGCTCCAAAAGGAAAATTACTGTACTGACAGTAACTTCCCTCTGTTAGAATACAATGAAGTTTCTCATGGCTAGCTACATGTAGAAACCTTTACAGAGATGTGTTTCTGTTATTGTGTTTTAAGTCTTATGATTGGGGTTCTTGCTGTAAACACGATTGTCTGTCACTGTCAGGTGCCTTTCAGGTATTTCATCAGAGTTTCAGAACTGCAACACAAACACTGAATATTAAATTGAATGCTGCTGCGTGGCTCAGACCTGCTCTGGACTATTATCTACCATACACTCTGTATGTGCAGTGTTTATGTGCACAGCACAGGCTGCACTGGTTCTAAGTGAGGGCCAATTTAACGTCAGTGGGGAAATATAATGGACATATTATGACTGCATGAGAACATGCTGACATAAAATGGTGACTAAGAGGATTTACTCTGTGGCACATATGGATAAGACTTGTTGCATTTTGAAGTTACTGTTCAGATTTTTTTTTTTTTTTAAAGATGCTAGTGAGACTCTACAAAAAATAATGATTTCCCTGAAAAGTGTGGCTGAGATTGAAAAAAATAAAATAAAATACAGCAGCTGCCAATTTTTTATTTTTATTTTTTTTTGTTAAGAGGAACAATTTCTGCTTCAGATTCAAACAAAATGTCCCGAACTTCCAAATTCTCTAGATGGCAGTTTATCAAAATACATTCAGAAAGCAAGACTAAGTATTGGATTATAGCCATGTCTCCAATAAGAGTAAAAACAATAATTATTTATTCATTTATTTATTTATTTACAGTACATGAACATTTTGTACTTGTTATGTATCTCTAACAGCAGAGTCTAATGATAATGGGTATCGTGCTGTGGACTGATTTTTTTTTGTGGCTGTTTTTTTTTACAGTATGTCTAAACCATGTTTTCTGTATGTGCTCCCTTTGATTCGACATTTTTAATAGAAAAACGTCTGAAATCACTCAGAGACAACACAAGAAGCTCAGCAGCAGAACTGACGCAACAATATCAGATGTAGTAAATTCATAGTAATGCAGTTTGCATATCTAGTGCGACAGAGAAAACTGTAACATTTGATTCACAAACTGTTTCTGATATTTTCGTCATTAAGAGAATACAATACCCTGACAGGAATTAATTGCATATATGTATGGAAAATATACAATTTACTTGCTCTGCCAGGTAAATTAATTATCGAAACATGACTGTATCTTGTTGAGTCATTTAAAAAAAGATTCAGCCTCGGAATATTGCGATGCAGTTACAAATTTCGCCAAACCATGACCAATTCAAAATGCTCTAAACTCCTGCAAGTGAGAAAAGCGTTTGAAATCTCTTACAATGAAACAGAATTGACGCATGTATTTGCATTATCTCCATCTGTCTCTTTTCAGCTCAAACATTTGCTGCACTGACTTTTAGTTGTGCCTAAACTGAATCTACATGGCATTTCGCATGTGGAATTTGAGGAAACAAAAAAAAGTAGCACACCTACCGTGTGTTGATCCTCAGTTTTCAGATAGAAGATATCAGTGGGATCCAGCGCGGAGCTTCTGTGCGCCTCTGGAGAGATGCGCGCTCCTCGCACAAATGAGCGCACGTGTTTCTGAGCAGCACTAAAGACACGCATCCATGCACTCTGACCATTAGGAATTTAATACATCAGAATTGACTAGCACTGCAATGACTTAAGTGGCAGTCGATTTTAAGCGTGTAGAGAGAGAGAGAGAGTTGCCATTTGCGATCAACAGGTGCGGTCCGGCTGGCTCGCTTTTTCTATGTGTGCCTTTAAACCTGACTGACAGCTCTGAGGACTGAAAGAGCTTCTGACGCGCGTGTCTCCGTGGATGGTAGCTTTACCCTGCACAGAAAATCACGTACAATACTCCCAGAATACATCACTGTAACAACACCGACAAAAAAAAACAAAAAACTATTACTGTAGGCTGATGAGTAGTTACAGTTTGGCTGACCTTTTCATTTCTGCATGTTCATCCTCTATATGTGCTCACTATAATATTCCTGCTGTCAGATAAAAGCTGGAGAGGTGCCAGTTCACCTCCTGGGCACTGCCGAGGTGCCCCTGAGCAAGGCACCGAACCCCCCAACTGCTCGGAGCGCCTGTCATGGGCAGCCCACTCTGACATATCTCCACTTAGTGCATGTATAGGTCCAGTTTGTGCATGTGTGTGTTCCGACCTGTGTGTAATTGACAAACAGAGTGAAAAATTGAATTTCCCCTCGGGGATTAATAAAGTATATAAAATTAAAAAAAATAAAAAATAAAAAAATAAAACACAATATCTAACCAGCTGATATTTGTTGTTTCATATTGAGAAATACAGAGGAAGCTGCTAAAGTCAGATATGAGTCATGAGTAATGGTGACAAGCACCTTCTATGCATGCCCAAAAGGTCCACTGCTGAGGTCACTGCCACAGTGGCTCTAATGTTTGAACTGTCATCCCTCACCACTCACAAATATTTGTAAAAGGGGCCTAGGGGCAGGCTGATAAGGAGGTGACGTGATGTGATGTCTGAATGTTGAGTGGCCTTTGTATGGAGGACAATCAGAGCTGGAACTCTGCAGGCATGGTGTTTCATTTGTGCAAACTGATTCTCAGTTTCTCTTAAACAAGGCAGGGCAGGGCAGAGACAAAACAATCGTGGCTATACGCTGGCATAAGTGGATTGATTCTGAATCAATAGCCCGGTGTGAAGCCAAACGACCAGGCCTACTGGTGGGATATTCACAGTGGAGGTTGTATTCAGTGTGTCTGAGACTTCGCTGCTTTCATTTAAAGATGTAAGAGTTTGGTCGTAATCGATAGAGGTTAACTCTCCCTACTCTTCCTCCTGCATGCAGCCAATCGCAGCTCAGTCCCGTGTCAGCAGGATCTGTTGAGGCAGAATTAAACCAGGATTTATTCTTCCGGTCAAAACACAGAAGAACAGAAAATACTACATCAATTACAGTTTATACTTTTCTTTCTGACTAAAATGTGTCATATTACTTTCAAGTCAGATTTAACATTGTTGGTCAACTAATTCAATAAGGACAGAGTCAGTGCAGGAAAACATGAGCACTTTATGAGACAATGGGCCCCTGGGCACAGACATGCAAAAAGCCCCACCACCTCCCAAACAGGAGCAAGACACAGACTTTGTGGTAATTTTGTATGTTTTATTCATTTATTTATGTTTGCTAAATCACATCTCTTTGTGGTAATTTTGAGTGAGGTCATTTTGTATCTCCTTGTGGGTTTTTTTTGTGTCTCTTTGATGTCATTTTGTATCTCTTTAGTCATTTTGTGTCTCTTCAATGTCATTTTGTATCTCTTTATAGTCATTTTATCTCTTTGACATCATTTTGTTTCTCTTTATAGTCATTTTGTGTTTCTTCTACGTCATTTTGTATCTTTAGTCATTTTGTCTCTGACATCATTTTGTTTCTCTTTATAGTCATTTTGTGTCTCTTTGACGTCATTTTGTATCTCTTTGACGCCATTCTGTATCTTTTTATAGTCAATTTGTGTCTGTTTGACGTCATTTTGTTTCTCTTTATAGTCATTTTATCTCTTTGACATCTTTTTGTTTCTCTTTATAGTCATTTAGTGTCTTTTTGATGTCATTTTGTATCTCTTTAGTCATTTTGTGTCTCTGACATCATTTTGTTTCTCTTTATAGTCATTTTGTGTCTCTTTGACGTCATTTTGTATCTTTTTTTATAGTCAATTTGTGTCTCTTTGATGTCATTTTGTATCTCTTTGATTTCATTTTGTGTCTCTTTGACGTCATTTTGTATCTCTTTATAGTCATTTTGTATCTCTTTGATGTCATTTTGTATCTCTTTATAGTTATTTTCTGTCTCTTTGACGTCATTTAGTATCTCTTTATAGTCAATTTGTGTCTCTTTGACATCATTTTGTGTTTCTTTGACGTCATTTTGTATCTCTTTATAGTCATTTTGTGTTCACTGATGTAATTTTGTATCTCTTTATAGTTATTTTCTGTCTCTTTGACGTCATTTAGTATCTCTTTATAGTCATTTTGTGTTTCTTGACATCATTTTGTATCTCTTTGACGTCATTTTGTATCTCTTTGACATCATTTTGTATCTCTTTATAGTCATTTTGTGTTTCATTGATGTAATTTTGTATCTCTTTATAGTTATTTTCTGTCTCTTTGACGTCATTTAGTATCTCTTTATAGTCAATTCGTGTCTCTTTGACATCATTTTGTTTCTCTCTATAGTCATTTTGTGTCTCTTTGACATCATTTAGTATCTTTTTATAGTCAATTTGTGTCTCTTTGACATCATTTTGTATCTTTTTATAGTCAATTTGTGTCTCTTTGACATCATTTTGTATCTCTTTGATTTCATTTTGTGTCTCTTTGACGTCATTTTGTATCTTTTTATAGTCATTTTTTGTTTCTTTGACGTCATTTTGTATCTCTTTGATGTCATTTTGTTTCTCTTGATAGTCATTTTGTGTTTCTTTGACATCATTTTGTATCTCTTTATAGTCATTTTGTGTCTCTGACATCATTTTGTTTCTCTTTATAGTCATTTTCTGTCTCTTTGACGTCATTTAGTATCTCTTTATAGTCAATTTGTGTCTCTTTGACATCATTTTGTATCTCTTTGACGTCATTTTGTATCTCTTTGATGTCATTTTGTTTCTCTTAATAGTCATTTTGTGTTTCTTTGACGTCATTTTGTATCTCTTTATAGTCATTTTATGTTTCTTTGACGTTGTTTTATGTCTCTTTGTAGGCATTTGGTGTGTCTTTGATGTAATTGTGTGTCTCTCTTTTTGTGCCTTCTTGTGGCTGTTTTGTGTCTTTTTGGTCATTTCGTATCTCTTTGTTGTAATTTTTGAGTCTCCTCCTGGTCGGTACGTGTTAAATTGAGTGACATTTTGTAAGTGAAGGTCAGGGGGCCACTGACACTTTTGGGCCCTCAGTAATCTATCCATGCTATTCATCCACTGTCCCTCCAAACCACAGACCTATTTTTATAACTTGGTGGGAATGATATTATGGCAAAAAAAAGATTTCTTCTAAAGCAAAAAGTTATAAAGGAAGACAAAGATGAGTACAGCAGAAAATTGCAGGTGGCAGTACAGTGAAAAAGGGGTTATTCAAGCTCTCCTTTAGTTTCAAGGTCAGCTTAAATGTAGCAGAATCTCCTTTTCTTGTTCAGTCAGTAGCAAACACTTACATGTAAGACGACGAGACAAAAGCTGAGACAGCATTTCAAAAGGTAACACTGTTTGCTCTGGTTGCATCACTCTGATATTTGCCTGACATTTCATTTTCCCTGCAGGAAAGCTATTTACATTACAAAATTACATTTTACATAACATAAACATGCATGTTTTTTTTGTTTTTTTTATTCAGTCACTGATTTATGAAACTGTGACAAAGACATCTAACAGCACCACACTGCATATTAGATAATTGGTGGTTGTTTCGTTGTACTGTATGTCTGGCTGTGTAAAGTGTTTCCAGATTGCATGGCATTCAGGGCTGTGTATCACATGTTCTCAAGTTCATACATGTATGACCATAAATGCTGTGCAGCTACAGTCGTCCTGTTTGACATTATGGGCCTAATTTGTCTAAGATAACAAGCAGACTGCTGGGAGAACTGTGTGATTTTGCCCCATATTTAAGAAGCGGGTGGAAGACATGCTCAGATCTTTTACTTCAGTAAAAGTAGTACAACTATGGCGCAGAAATACTCTGTTACAAGTCTGCACTCAGAATTTTGCGTAAGTACAAGTAGCCTACAGCATCAAGTTCCAACACCAAAATATACTTAAATCACCGATAGTATAGTACTTGCAGAATGGAATCTAGTGTTCTCAGACAAATGTAATGGAGTAAAAAGCACAATAGGCCTCCACTTAGTAGTAATCGAAGTACAAAGTAACACAAAATATTTAAATCGCGGTATGAGACCGCTGCTTGTTCTCGCGAGATATATTTCGGCTACGCTTTGGAAAGCAGAGCTAAATGGTAAACAAACATGGCACCACACCGGTAAGGTAAGACAACACGTTTACATGTCGTTTTCTATATGTTCTCTGACATTTATCCTAATCATATGAGGTGGTCTTGTGGAAAAAAAAGCTTGTTTAGTGGACTAACTTTGCACTTGAAGTATGCCCGTTCACTTACATTTTAACAGGTCTGACGCTACTATGCGCTGTATCTAGGCTAACGGCTAACATGCTAACTATTATTTCTATGTCACTTGAAACAAATTTAGGACGATAGGAGACAGGTTGAAATAAACCGAAATTTCCCTTTAACAGGCGAGTCAAGGCTTGTGATCAGCAGTTTTTGAGAGTTAAAGTGAGACTCGTGACTAACTCAGACACACTGCTTTAGAACGATCATAGTCACAAACTCACCGACTCTCCTGTTCAGTGACAGACACGAGACTGAATAGTTGCTAAGCACAGCAACACTGTAGGGTTAAAATCCACCACAGTATGTCTTGTGCTTCTCAAAGAGTGAGCATCAGAGAGAGTTTATCTCCAAGGCCAAGTACACTGTGTGTGACAGAAACTAAACATCAGTCCCTGAGCAATAAAGAGGAAGGTGATCAGTCTTCATGATGTGATTTTCCTCCCTGCAGTCAGCTATACATTGGAGTTTAACAACAAAGAAGTGTAATTTACAAGGGGGTGGGGTTGGGTTGCGCAGGGACATATCCCCTGCACTTGTTCAGAGAGCAGTATAAGATCCCTCCACTTTTTACAATCCAAAAACTAACATATGGTTAAACTGTTGTGTTATTTTCTTTAATTTTCTTTAATTTTATTTGTTTAATTTATTTATTTATTTTAATTTATTTAGTTAAACTGTGGAACAATGCCAATATAAACCTAAAAATGTGTAATTCAATTTTGGTTTTCAAAAGAATGGTTTACAAAGCTCTTTTTTTGATTTGTATTGATAATTGTGTTGTATTTTTTATACCAGGTTTACTGTATTGTGTGTGATAACTGAGTAAAAACACTGCTACTACTACTATTGAAGGGATGAACACCATTCCTCCTCAATGTATTATCTCATTTATGTATATAACCTTTATTTCATCGGGTAATCTCATTGAGATTGAGATCTCTTTTGCAAGACAGACCTGAGCACAGCTGATAGAAAACAAAAACAAACCGGACATCTAGTAGACATCAGTATCTAGTATCAGTGTTGAATGACTGAAACTTCTCTCATTTGCCAAGCGTTCAGCAGAACTACAGTGGCTGATGCAAAAACTTGAATGGCCCAATCTAGAGCCAGACTTAGGTTTGTCCCTTCTGGGCTACTGTAGAAACAACATGGCGGACTCCATGGAAGAGCACTGACTCGGTATGTACACATCTCGTTCTAAGGTAACAAAAACATGATTGTTATTTAAGGGTGATTATAAACTATAAAATGCTCTAAGATTATAAATTATAAACATAGTTATGAATATTATATACAATGTCTGCCAATAGACAATAGTTTATCAGGTGGGTCAATGTATTGATCAAATTTATCATTTTTTGTTGTATTTTCCTGTATAAAAATATTTTTGTCAGAGTCATTCATTTCATGGAGGGGGACAAAATTATGAAAAAACATGGTCGTGTTTTGTTCTACCTTGTGTAGGGGTATCGGAAAATCGAAAGCCCTTTTGAGGATTTGTGCCTCTACTAACTGTGTCCCTCCAACCTTTGAAATCAAAATTCTGCCCCTGGTTGAATAATCCAACTTTCACAGCCTATGGATAAATGAAGCTCAGCGTAAGTTCAGTTAGAAAGACCTTTCCATGCTCATTCATTCACAATTCTCCCTCTCTCACTTCCATGCTCATTCATTCACAATTCTCCCTCTCTCACTCCCACTGCTTCCTCCAATCAGCTGCCTCCAGGCGTGCACTCTTCTTGCTGTCCTATCGTAATTAGCCACGGCCTCCATCAGCCAATCAGGTTGTCACTACGAGATTTTAAATCTGTTCTCTCCTCTGCCGCTTTCAGCTGTCATTCTAGGCAGAATCGCCACCCCTCCTCCACCCCGTTCACCTCCAGCCGTCACATCCAAGCTCAAAGATAAACCCGGAGACTCATTCCTCTTCTCATCCGGATCATCAGCACCCATCCATCTGATCCTCATCTCTTCTCCACTTCCTCTACCACCACCAGCGTCTAGACCCCGGGGGGGGTTCCCTAATTGGCTACGGATCCATCACCCTCCTTGTAGCTCACCATCTCGAAGGGGTCTAATCGCCAAAGACTTTTCACATTTTCACATTCCATTCTCATGTGCATTTGTAATTAAATATTTTCTTTCCTAACCAAAAAACATGTCTCTCCTGATTGAACTAGTAACTATTGATATTGTGGTACATTATCTGAGTCTGACATAGCTCCTGTAGTCATATTATTTTAACTCAATCCATTCTATTAGATCATGTCACCCTATGGTGAACAAACACTGCTGGTGTGTAGCGTCATGCTGTTTGCCCTTATCTAAAAAACCTTTTAAAAAAATCTTATCTTCAGTTGGTGGGTCGGTCTAGCTCTTTGGTTGGTACTGAAGAGGATAAATCTTACTGACTCCATGTTTTTTCCCTGAGGTTGGCATATTGAACTGAAGGGATTGTCATGAAATTTGGTACAGATGATTACAATACCCATGAGCAGATCAAAGTTTTCACCCTTAGATAGATTGGCAGAGCATATCTTTGTTCCCAAGGCCCCTGTGTTCCCTATTTCAGTGTTCTGTTAACACACATCAACCCTCTTATTGTGTTCATGCAACTTTCTTTTAACTCTCTGTCCCTAACATAGCTTTGGCTCACTCTGTATATCAGTACAAAAGACATATCAGACAAAGAGCCATATTCAGCTAAAAATGTGAGATTGAAATTGAAAAGTAAGAGTACGTGTGAAGGTTTCTGATCTCCTTTCCAGGTTGTTGTTTTTCTAACCTTAACCTGTTTGGAGATGTGAATAGTTCATTGTTATGTATATTTTAACCAAACCTGGCCCGCTTATCTAACATTAATCTGTTTAGAAATAGGAATCAAACCTGGCCTATTTTCTAACCCTTAGCCCTTTCTCCATTCCTTTATTGGTTAGTTACTATTTTTTGAATTAATGAATTCTGAGTATTTTAATTTCCTGTGCTGCAATTTATTTTGGAGCTGTCCCCCTAACAGAAAGACTATATCTTACTATATTTAGACAACATGCTGTACCAGTAGAACTTTATCACTCTCAGAGGCATGACTTCAGTCCTCTAACTTAACCCATGGCATACCCATCCCATTATGAGCTATAAAGAGCTGGGGAACAAAGACTCCTGGGAATGTAGGAATGACCTCTAGATGGGAACAATATTTTACATGTATTCATTGTTCTCAGATTATGTATCCTAATAACTTCAGTGGCCCCAAAACTTTTGCTTTAGCGGTTTTTATTTGTGGTATTGAGTTAAATATCTCTCCTTTTATTGGCTAGATTAACATGGAGAAGAGGATGAATTCTAAAAACTCTGATGATCCCTGTAATTTTCATCCAGTGCCATCATCAGGAGATGTATTTTGCCAATGCTTTTTCACCAAATAGGCCTACTTGCAAAACTAATGACTTTTCTTCTGCCTCAGATGAGCTATGTGCTTAATTAAACATGTCACTGAGTTTGTTGGCATGTTGACGTTGGCTTTTAGCTGCTGTGCCTAATTTAAGCCTCGGAGCTGCTGACACGTCTGTACACTGGCAGTCTTGTTTTTGCTTCCAAATGCATATTAGTCCGACTAACATAACATTCAGTCATACCTTTTTGGACTCAAAAATAATGTCAGCGCTAAAGAAGACTTTAGCAGTAAAGCTGATGTGGGCTGGTGTTCAGGGTCCGTGGTCAGTGTGACCGTCTGCTGTGCCTCTCATAGAACACTGACGTTATTGCTTAATGCAAGTGGCTGTGTCAAAATAAGGTCTCCATCTAACAGTATTCCATCAATTTAATGCAAATGGGTCGTGTGTCGAAGCCTCTGCAGAATCAGGTCACTCACACGTAAATAAATATCACAATTCTTTATGATATGCAATCTAAGGCAGCCTGTTAAGTATTTTAAATCAATAAAAAACGTTTCAGAGGACTTGCTACAGTTGCCAAATTCACCGTCATTACATCAGCTAGTGCCCCTCTGACCAACGACTAAGCTGCAAGATAAATAGAATTAGACTCTTTTGATAATAGACTCAGTTAACAGATTATGAATATTTAATGTCGAACTCAAAACTCAACCTTCATATGGCTCCATTTAAAATGAAAAATATAATGCATCCCTGACATACACAAGTGTAGCACTGTTGTAATTAGGCACTATTATTTCAGAGGATAACACGGTTCAGGTAATTTCCGTGTTATTGTTGCTCCACTTGAAATAAATTATTATGTTTGCAGGGGATAATTTGACAGTAAATAGATTCAGCATTGTAGGCTTGTTTTGTTTGAAGTTAATACTGTTTGTCCACTCATCCTGTGAGTCATGGCCAATCATTGATCACTGTCAACACATCTTATTCTAAGTCCAAGTGCACTAGAGGACTAGGCCAGCATTACTCTTGTGGTAATGAAAGGCTGCTCGGTGTCCACTCGGTGGTTCCCATGTCCTTTTAATGTACTGCCTTGATTGTCATCTTGCAGTGACAATCTAAAGGTCCCCGCACACAAGCCAAAGTTAACTGTTTTTGTCATGTAATTATATAGACTGCTAACCGGCTTGTGATTACTCCTTCAGAGTCTGGGTTACCATCATTGTTGCTGCTTGGATGTGTGTGCTGAAGTGAGATGGCAGAGACAGAGAATATTGATTGGGAGTGTATATATATGTCCCCGGGGTCCCATGTTCCCCAGCTCAATATCCTCTTAATATGACACATTAAGGAAACGTTTCAAAGGGTTTTACTTCTCAGTAAAATTTTTCCTTAGGTCCAATGTTGTCAGTATTAAATACATAACATCAATTTTTGGCCACTGATTCATGAGGTTGCAAGCAAACAGTTGTATGGGGAGACACTGAATATTGTCACGATGACATTGCGAACAACTATCTGTTCTAAACTAAAACCTACTGAAAAGTGGTACCAAAAGAATGTCATGGCCAATTCTACAGTGTCTACAGTCTACAGTGTTTGAAATCTTTTGATAAATGTGAATATACTCTCTGGGTAATGCTAATATTAGAGGGCAGGCAGCACCTTCCTCCCATTTACTTTTTATTTTTGCAGACCTGCTAAGTTCAGTTTCCACTTTAATATTTATATTTAGGCAGTCCCATTTATTCATGCCTGTGGGGGTAACTGCACATGGAATATTAGCATGCATGTAAACAACTTATATCAAACTTGAAACTTGTGATATGAGCGAGTATCTGCAACACGGTCTACATGTAGCACACTCAGATGCAAATCAAAGGGCTCCTAACAGCGTTTAATGGCTCAGGCCCTGTATGATGGTGGATGCTGATTATCCTCGTCGTTCACCCCTGGTCACTGGAAATGAAAAGAGCCAGCTCGCTGCCTCCATTAAATATCTTGTCGCAAACTGTCTGTCAGAACAAAATAGCATCCAGTCACATTAGTGGCATATCTCACAAATGAAAAGAGGGTATAAAGTTAGTTAGATAAAAGCCGTGTGTTTTCCAAAAAAGTATGTTGGCACACAGACATGCATGATAGAGAAGTGGATTACTCACTGATGTTTTCAGAGCAGTTGTTTGCTGTATTACATTTGCATCATTTGAAAGCATTTCTTAGTTGAAAGCAAATGTTACTAAAAACATTATTTGGCAGTAAAACCCCAAAATAATCCAATGCAAAATACAGCTCATTTCAGAAGAGAGTTTCCTCCGTGGTTGGCACCCAAACTTCTTAATAAGAGTATTGTTTTTGACAAATAAAAGCATTTAAATAAAAATCTTTTGGCTTCTTCTCTAATTTGGTCTTTCTGCCTCTCTGGCAGGCAGATATGACGGCAGCTATTAACAGTGCAGGCCCTCACTGAGGCAGTAGCCTGAATGATGGAAAGAAAATGGAAATATGTTGAAAAAGATACATATATCATACTCACCAGGGATAATTGAAAAGAATCCAGCAGTGACATGCATCACGCTTGTGTATGGAAATATGGTGTTTGCACAAGAAGCACAGACATTTGTTGAACATTTCAGTCAATGTTGTTTACTCAGCAAACCCAATAAATTACACAGGCAGCTGAGATCAGCTGTGTACACAGACTGTGTTTTCAGTATATCTGAGATTATTTTTTTCCTGACTGTTGTTTACAGGAACTGCAAAGATTCATGAAGCTGGGGAGCCTTTAGCTTTGAATGCAGTGAGCAATATATGCTGTTTGTCTGAGGCCAAAGTTTCCTTTGAGCTACAGATAAGCTCTTGATTCACTTTATATTAGATTAGATAGTGCTGGTGAGTCATCAAAGTCATCTAAAGATCATGTTGTCTCTCACAAAGTGACGTATATATAGTAACTTCACAGAGACACCATAACTTCTTTGATGTTACAAAATCAGAACAACATCTAAAGCAACTCACTGAACTCAACTGAATATAAAAGGAGTCGCAGTCATTCATAACATTACACGTCCACTATATGATCGACATTAAAATACACTTGATACGCTTTCTTGCAGTGAATTTGATGAGAAGATTGATACCATTATAACATTTGTCCATTAAATATGAGGCTGCAGCCAGTGGCCTGTTAGCTTAACTTAGCATTAGTTTAAGTTCATAAGGCAAGGAGGAAAGCAGCTAGCCTGGCTCTGTCTGAAACTACGTCCACACTAACACGTTTTTATTAATTTCAGAAATAATCTCCGTCCATACTAACATACCTGGATACACATGGACACTTAACTCATTAACACTTGGCATGTGCATGCCTGTATAAACAGAAAGAAGATTTTCAACTTTGCGGTCAAGGAAAGACCAGAGATGTCTTTGCTTGAACACATGACAAGGTGAAACTGTTACTTAAAGTAAGACATGAGTATAAGGAGCGAACGTTGGTGTCTGTTGTCATCATTGTCAACAGTCTCCATTTCTGCTCATCCAGACTAACACTCTTTCCCAGTTTTCAAAATTAAATGCTGTCAGCAGCGTTTTCAAAAGCCTCCGTTTTTAGGGGTTTGAAAACGCCGGAGTAGTGTGGATGCTAGGCATAAACATAGAAAAAGATATGTGTTTTAAAAAAAGAAAAGAAAAAAAGAACATCCAGTGGATACCAAAATCTGCCTGCCAGCACTTTTCAAGCTGGGAATTTAAATCTTTACAACAGCNAAAATTAAATGCTGTCAGCAGCGTTTTCAAAAGCCTCCGTTTTTAGGGGTTTGAAAACGCCGGAGTAGTGTGGATGCTAGGCATAAACATAGAAAAAGATTTGTGTTTTAAAAAAAGAAAAGAAAAAAAGAACATCCAGTGGGTGTTTTAAAAAAAGAAAAGAAAAAAAGAACATCCAGTGGATACCAAAATCTGCCTGCCAGCACTATTCAAGCTGGGAATTTAAATCTTTACAACAGCTTGTGGTTTGTCACTATCCTCTGCCAAGAAACACCCCCACACCCAATCCCTGTAACACCACAAATTGACATTTTTACATTTCAGTTTTTGTACCAATTAAACAAACCAGATATGACATTAATTTTCAGCTTTAGAAGTGCTGGTAGGTGGAGTTCATTACTTTTGGTGGAGCTAAGCTAACAAGCTGCTGGCTTTAGCCGTACAGGTTTTGGTAGACTACAAAAAACATAAGCACCAAAACGAAAGTGTGAACATATAAATATACACTTAAATTCATAAGTCTAACTAAATTCTAACAAGAAGATAACTCAGCTGCTGTCATACTCTTTTACCTATGGCTGACCTACTGTATACCGCACACACCACACATGATCGCATCCCATATTCATGCCTTCTCACCTGAAGGACCATCACAGCCTGCTCACTGTTACAATTACTAATGATTGCACCTCTGTCAAAAGTCACTGGCAATTCAATAATAATTTGCAATAGCTGGGCCTGCAAAACACATGAAAGGTTCAATCTAAATGAGAGCTTCAGTCAGGCTGAAAAGCCCCTTTGACACTGATTTCAGAGCCTGATCAAAAGCCACATGGTCATAGTGAAGTGGTCAGAGCCAGATGGATGGACTCGACAATGTAGTCCAAGTTCAGACCGTTGATTGCACTCACATTTAGACAGCCACTCGGGTGCAGGTGCACGTGTCTTCTCTTTGACAGAAATTCTACCTGCTCACCTAAAGTATACAAAAAAAAAATACACGAGAAACACTGTGAACGCACATCAGCATTTATGATAATAGCATGGGCTTTGTTGTTGCTGTTAGTATTTAAACAAAATATTCAAGTGGGAAAACACTGTGGAATCAATTATAATTTAAAATCATCACCATTGTTAAAGGAGCTGTATGCAACATTCAGAGCATACGAATTTGTCTGGGGCGGGATTGTTTGCACACAGCTCTCAACATGGAGGTAGCTGAGTAAGCAGCTAGCAGCCACCAGTGCTAACTTAATAAACAGCACAAACAACGTCAACAATACTGACTGAGATAATATTGTTTCCTAGGGGAGAAACCAGAGGGTGGTTACTATGCTTCTGTGATGACGTCGTCCCGATATCAGCCCTAACTGCTATATATAGGCACTGCATTCACAGGGACTCACACGCACTAACATGCACACACAGCCGGCACGTCTACCACAATAACCCACAGAGAAGCTCAAATTACAACACACACACACACACACACACACACACGCCAAGGAAGCATGACTTCATTCTCAGTTTGGGCACCATTACTCCACTATGTCTTTACAAAGCAAATATTGATTCGCTGTTATTAATGTTGTGAGCGTCACATGCGGCTCCTTTAAATAATCAAGTGGGCAGTAAGAGTTCTGTAAATAAATATTCCCACGAATACTGCATCAGTGAACACTGATTAAGGTTACAGCCTTTGATTGTACAGGCAAAAAACAAGATGAATATTTTATAACTATGCATACATACTCACCATTCAAGCCTGTATGACAGTAGAGTCCACCTTGTTTAGTCAGGTGGTCCCAGGAACCTGGAGTTCCCAAAAGCCTCAGCCTGTCTCCTAAAACTTCTCTGATCAGCATACATCTCTCCACAATGTGTTTTACTTCTTCCTGCCTTAGAAACAGAAAAAAAGGACAGCATTTGGAAATAAGATCTAAAGTATACGACTCAAAAGCTGCAAAACATGAAAGATCCAGTGAGCAAAATGTGGCATTTTGTAACTGGAGGATTTTTATCACTAGTAGCATAAGTGCTTTTTGAAGCTTTGCATATCTGCCAGAGTGTCCTGAAGCGACCAGCCATGGTTATGGACATCTACTGATACAGTAGCAATGTGGCCTGAGCCACATTCTTTAAATACTAGATTATTGATTTGAGTGGCGCATGACTCACCATTCAACAAGATGGGCAGGGTTACTGAGCACTGTGGTGACAACATGTGCTCCACCTACAGGTGGCTGGGCCCACAGCGACTTGACTATCTTGTCGGCTTGAGACCGCACAGATAACAGGAGGGAGCTCTGCTTCAGGACGCATAGGAGGTGTCCAACAGCCTCACCTGGTGAAGAGAATGAGAAGATGTGTCCGATGTGAAGTAGCACTTTGTTTCGGCAATAGCAGTGAAATGTTCTACTTCCTTTCTCTTATGTTTCTGGTACTGATAATGAAGTTGAAGAGGGACACTTTTGAATTAGAAACTAAAATATGGCACTCCGCTGAGGGCGAGGGAATATTCACCAGGTCGCATAGGAACAGGCAACAAGCTGATCTGAACAATGAGTTACCTGATGCTACTGTAATACAAAGCTCAGAAATGAAAGGTAACAGAAAGCGTGACTAGGACTCTGTAGATACTATGAGCATGTATTTTCTGGCGCACAATGGGTACGACAGACATGAATACATAGCTGCTCTTTTCTGTTGTATGTGAGGAAAACTGCACAAAAGAAAAGAAAATTGAGTTCAAATTGACAGCAGCAGAACAGCCGTGGTCTGCACTGATTTAACATCACAGATTGTAGTTTGTAGCATGGGCTGTTTTTGGCCATAGTCACACACATAAACCCATATTCTTCAGATGGTTGTCTCACCATATAGTCCAAAGCAGTGGGAGAACGACTGAGCACAGACAAACTCCATCCCCTGTGATGCACAGTACCGCACAGGCCAGGCATCCCGCTCTAAATCTCCATAGCAGAGCGCCTGAGTAGGCAGCAAGAGGAAAGGGAAAAGCCTACGCCTCTGTGGAAACAGCGCGGAGACAGCAAATGAGGAGGAGCGAAGAACAACTTGTCTGACAGAAACAATTTGAGCCTCTGTTAAAAAGTACAAATGTACACGTCAGTTACCATGATGAGTTTGGTAATTACAGCCCATTGATTCTGAGAGAGGTCTGCTCCGGTTGGATAGTGGGCAGACGCCGACAGAACAACAACGCTTTGTTCCGGAGCCTTCTCCAAATCCTCCAGAAGCTTCTCCAAACAAACGCAGCGCTGCATGTCATCCCAGTAATAATACTCACGGATATCTTGGATCCCTGCTGCCTGGAAGATACCTGCCAATGAGTCTGCAGAGAGGATCAAGTCGAAACATTATAACAGATAACTAAAGCAGTGCAAATCCCTTAAGATCAACGCTGCTTTACACACCATGATGTAATCACAACGTTGACCTTTAACCTCTATCCTGAGCTGCATTTGTAATGTAAATAATGTCTTATTACTCGTTTTTGTCTGTCACAATAATTAATGTTACTATGGATACAGCTTCTTTCCATGTTAGCGAATCATTTATGCATGTTATTTGTGGCATACATGTGAGTCATCTTCCAGTCTTCTTAATTATCGCTGCCAGGCTCAAGCACCTCTCCTGGTTGCAGTGATTCACATTTTTTCGAAAAACAATTTTATTTGCAGCTGTGTTTTAACAGTCACTGACGGCTGACTCCTCTCTACACTTAACCGGCAGGTAGGAACATCAGGGGACCAACAACTGCTTCAGTTTGGAATTTAGTTTCTGCTTGGGACAATGTACGTGGCAGATACATCAGTGTTGGTGGATTCATGTGTTGGTATTTTCATTTTTACATTGCTGGTGTTTTGGGATTGTCTGTCTCCATGCTATTTATACATCACCTCCCTTTCATTCTACTTCTTGGACCCACAACCTCCCTTTCACTCCCTGCTCCCCACCCATATGCCCTCAGACACATGGCAGAGAGCTGCATGCCACTGAGTGCACTTTTCTTGTAATAAAACAAGTAGTGCATACAGATGCAATCACCACACTTGGATCAATAGCCACAATACTTATGTTCTTTACGTCTCAAGAGCATAAGCTAATGTGCACCAGCATTTTGAAGCCAACGCACTTTGTTGTTGTAATTTTAAATGCTGTTAAGAGAAAGTGAGGTTTCATTTACCATCGCAAGGAGAGGAGAGGTAGACGGGCTCACACCAAGCAGCACAGACATCATTGCAGTGTCTCAGGAGTTCAGCACCAAGACGCACAGCAGCGGTAAAACCAGGAGTCTGGATACCTAACACCTACAACAACAGTCAGGGTTGAGTTCTTAATATGACTGATGTGACAGTATTTGAGTACTAGATGAAACTAGATGTAAAACCATGACTGCATAATTTCAAATCCGTCTGCACACTGCCTCCAGATAATGACAGCTCTGATTGATTAGATAATTAGGTACAGGATATAATGTGTACATATAGAGCTGAGATTACCCGATCCTCCACTATAGCCTGACAGCTCCTCCCCAAAGTCATCTCTGTGGCTCGCCTGATGTATTCTGTCAGACCAAGAGAAGATGGATACTCTGGACGAAGGGTGGGATCAGCGCTTAACTGTTGCTTTATTTTTCTCACAAGGTGCAGCTCAAAGGTTTTTCCTTCCTCGCTGTAATACTCTGCAAAAGACAGTTATTGCAAATGTTTTTGTTTTTCAGCCAACAAATCACTGTTTCAAACCAAAAAAGCATCAAGGAAAAAGAAGGTCAAAACAAGAGAAATCTGATTGAAACTCTCAGAAAGTCCACTCTAAAATAAAATTAAGATGCGTTTTTGTGCAGTTTTGTTAACATGATCTGAAGTTATCAGGGATCTCATTTATAATCATTGCGTACGCACAAAACAAGGCCTGAAAGAGGCGTACACCACTTCCGATGCAAAGGTTGTGATGTATAAAAACAGCCTTGATGAGAAAAACTTGCTGAGAAATATGAGATGGGAAACTGTCAAATAATTTTTTTGCATGGATCCTACACATTGTTTTATAAATGATAGTAGTGGCAACAATCAGGAAGAAGTTTAAAACAATGTGGTCGTGTTGTAAGGACAGATTCTCTACTGGCAATGTGCTTAAGAAGTTACTGTCTCAGTGGTTTATTGCATCGTATCATGGTCAGGGGTGTCAAATAAATGGCTCTCAGGCCAGAACCGTCCCGCCAAAGGGTCCAGCCTGGCCTACTGGACAACTGTGTACGCCTAATATTGATGCACTTGTGAAAGCTGAGAGGTGCCAGGTTTTAGGAGCAGGTTAAACATGCTTATATGTGCTTCAGAGGCTTTTTCCACCCTGACCAGAACAGAGAAGTGAACACATATTCATTCATCACTTTCATTTTTCATAACCAATTATCCTGTTAGAGATAGCGGGGGAGCTGGAGCCTATCCCAGCTGACATTGGGAAAGAGTCAGGGTATACCCTGGACATGTCGCCAGACAATCACAGGGCTGACACATAGAGACAGACAACCATTCACACTCACATTCACAGCTATGGCCAATTTAGAGTCACCAATTAACCTGGCTGTCTTTGGACTGTGGGAGAAAACCCACGCTGACACTGGGAGAACATGCAAACTCCGCACAGAAGGTCAGGGTTCACACCAGGAACCCTCTTGCTGCCTGAACACTTATTATGGTTATATTTAAAAAAATATTGAACACTGCGCAGAATTTTGTCAGTAGCTTTAGTGCACAACAATCTGTATCAGACTTAGATCAAAACAGTATTAGTGGGATCCTAGCATGAGGCACTGCCAAAAAAGTTGAGTTATTCATTGTTTGTAAGGCAGGGGACAACTTAATCTGTTTCTATACTAGCTTCAACTTGAGTTTGGTGTGGTGATGCCAGCATTACAACACAGAAGTGGAAATGTATGGAAAACTGCACATGTACAGTAATGACAGCAAGCAAGCCACTAAGTGTGGAAGAACTGAGGCATGTTGATGAAACTGCACTTGCTTTTCTTCAGACACCTCAGGCTGTTCATCATCTGCTTTGCAAACGGATGACCATCATAAATTAATCATTTAAACTGAAAGAAAGGGGAAAATTGGGAGTTGTTGTCATTATGATTTTCATGCTGTAAGTACTACAGATCTTTGCAGGCCTACATAGAGGTACAGGCACTCTCTGGGGGCTTTCTGTCGTGGCATTATTTTTGCTAAGTCCAGCAGTCCAACAACAGGTAAGATAAACGTCATCATGAGTCGCTAATTGACAGTCAATATGCAAATAAATGCGGGGAAACTCCTCCCTCTTCTCTCATTTCCGACTGAAACTCTAAACACGTTGGTGTGAAAAAGAAACCGCTACGAACCAAGGCATGATACGCGCGGACTCACCTCTCCCTGCCAGGTAAACTCTCCTCTTGTGAGTGTCTTTCTTGAAGGCGGACCACAGCCTTGTTTCAGGACTCTCTGCTGCGGTGTGAGCATTAGTAAACACAGACAGATGACCTCCTGGGTCTCCATTTTGCTTGACCCCTTTTTCATTAGGGCTGCTGCCGGGTCGGCTCATCCTGAACCCAGCCAGGCAAATCAGCCCGCTACCCGCGAGCCTTTTGTTTGGGCACTGTTGCCAGGCTACAGCACGTATATGGATACTGTCACCCGGGCAACGGTGATGGATGAGTTTATCACTCCCTAATTTGTGGATCTGGTGAGTTTACTTTTGCCATCACAGCTAGCTGTCATCAAATAGACTAGCCTGTCTGGACATGAAAGGATCAGTTTAGGTGAAAGTCCCAAATGTATTAGCTTCAGCCTCTAACACCGACAACACATCAGTTCAAAGAGGACCCTTTGCCCCTCATTAAGGTTTGTGCTGGTGGCTCTACAAAGGGCCTGCAGGCCTCCTTACATTAATGAAGACCCAATGACTTTAAGAGAACGAGTCAATAGGCATCACTTAGTTTTACAAGGGTGTTGCAAATTCACTTAGTGTATGTAAAATCAGCATAGGTGTAGATATTTGGGGGGACTCAGTGTTTAGAAGGTGCATTTGTCATCCCTACCCCATTAAAAACAATAAAGTAGCAGAGGACTTTTAATTTTGACAAAATTAAATATATTTACACCATAAATTGATGCAGAAGAGGAACAAATGAATGCAAGAAATTAAATGTTTAATGCTCAATTAATATTAATATATAGTCCTCCCCAGTGTTGAAACAAATGCCCTTGAGACAGGTGCTGGACTTTTTTTTTTTTTTTCAATTATTTTTAGGCAGGCCTGTAGGACACAGAGCCTTCCTTGGGGGAAAAGGACTGAAAAAACAGCCATTTCATAGGGATGACGAAGTAGCAGTGAATCTCACAGTTGTTGCAAAGCAGAATCAAAGTAATCATCCTGCAGCTATTACATGAAAGAGGTTTTGCAACTCACTTTGCGAAGCTGGTTATCACAAATCACTGCACTAGATGGCAGTAGATGGCCAAACCGGGCAGTTAGTCTCGTCAATTAGCTGAACAGGAGTAATTTAAGAAAGGAACAGTTTTCCTCAGCCTGCTTCGTCCACTGTGCTCTGTGTTATTTGCCGCCTTTGTGATGGATGTTTTCCCTTGTGTGATTGTTAAACATCAGTACAGTATGTTGAGTGCAGAACAGAGCAGTGCCTTTTATTTCATTCTGAGGGAGTGGGAACAAAACATTTACCTTTCACTTTGTCGATTGCAGGCCGTGCTTTTTCTCCCATCACACTGTATTGTGGCTGCAGCTGAAATATCTGTGGGATGTCAGGTTATCTGTGTTTGCCCTGTTGTCAAACAACAATAATGTAGTCAGACAGGTACAAAGGCAACAGCAGAGAGTCCCATGAAGCCTTCTTTATTTTATGACTCAGTGTGGTCATCTGAGAGAAACACCAATAAAGTCTTATATCTACTGTACTGTCACATCATGAGGCTGTTATCAGTTTCAGCAGTGAGAAAGGAGATGCCCTGGCAGAGGTTGTGAGCTGGGATCCAGCAGTATGCGCCCCAGTCATGCTGCTATGTTAGCAGGATGATTCCACAATACTTCATCTAATTAAGGTGCTATCCACTTAATTAGATTCAAGGGCTCCTAATTGGTGAGCTCTGAGGTCTGAGTTTGGTGTCTTCCGAGATGTCCCATGTCCTGAAAATATCTCTTTGACCTGAAAAAAAAAGTGACTGTGATACTGGCTCAGGACAAGATGTCGACACAGGAAAGGCTTGACAGAAAAGTTTTGCAAAGCAGAATACTGCGTATATGAAGCGTTTGCATGTGCAATCAACTGTAGAGAGAGAAAAACACTTTGGAGGAGATCCAAGATTAAACACTTTTAATCAAATACTAGAGTTTGACCAAAATGCCTGAGGCATGAATATTAGAAAATGTTGCGCATTCCTTTAAAAATTAAGCAACATGGTATTCATTAGTGCGTCATTTAGAATTGAGAGTTTCTTACTGAAGTGCTGAAGTAATTAAATATGTAACCTATTTTTTAACCATCCTAGTTAGGGTGAATATAATTTGTCTATGATTCATCGCCTTCATATTATTTGCACAGTGGTGAATGTTTGCTTATTAAATCAGCTAATACAATGGACCAAGTTTTCAGCTGTTCAGCATTTATCCCTGTCTTAATATCTTATCCAATTTCCCCAGTTGTATCTTAAGTAGCTTTTCTCTTCTGTCCCTCAAAGGTTGGATTTGATTCTAATCTAATTCTGCGCTTGGAAAACATTGTAACAGGAATCAGCTGATAAAAATGTGCCTTAACCTCAGACAGGATAATTGTTTCCACTCCTTGCTGAATGATATTTCGGTACAGCCCACCTTGCTGTGCTAATGTTGGTTGCAGTTTGTTTTCAAATGTCTTGCATTTGACTCTTGGTTTATTTTTTTAAACTCCCAGATTTTGTGAATTCCGCTCATATCATAACATGATGTCTGCTCAAGCAGTGGCAGAGTAGCCAGAGGTCGTGGTGTTTCCGGTGGGTGGAGGATTACTTAAAATAAGACAGATGAAGTTGTTTGGCTTGTTCACGCCCATATTGACGGTCACGTCATTTTACGCCAAGGTTTGGGAACCACTCTTGTGAAAGTTTATGATGATGATGATGTCAGTGACTGTGGTGTACCACCAAATATATAGTATTGATATTTTTTCTTGTGGATCATGTGACTGACAGAACATAACACAGCCTTACTGACACTTTGTGGACTGGATGTTGACGTTTTCTGACTTTGACTTGAATTTTTAGATCTTGAAATAACCAGTTCAATATGAGTACTTGAATATAGGTGAAATTATACCACATGACCTGACCATCTAGGAATTTCCAAGAGGCAATTTCAGCCCATACTAATCCACATAGATGGCTTTCAAAGTAAAATATTACAATGCTGTGTTTAAATTTCAACATTATACACTTTGTTTGTCGTGTTATTCACATTATCACAGCCTTTCTTTACCTCCATAGATGTGAGTTTGCACACAGAACACACGTAACCAGCGTTACACAGTTTCATAATATTTTATTTCTCAATGCAACAGATGATGTCATGTGAGTAATAACGCACAACAGGGTGTCCCAGTATAACAAAGTAATGGATGAGGTGGAGGAGATGTTTCCTCCATGGAGTCCATTATTTTTCTATACTTGGACATTTCCGAGTGTTACTGAGCTCATACTAGGCCACTTACCAAAGGGAGGGAGTGTACTGTTAACATAGCATGTAGCAGAAGTGCGTTATGGTCACCTGCAGTTTGTAATAATGTAACTCACACAGTGATTCATGGTTAACTGTGGACAGAAATATGTCTGAGTCATCCTGATGTAAGATTTTTGTAGCCAGCCAATCAGAAATGAAAGAACATTTTCCAAAGCCATGGTTTAACTTAGAAAACAAATCTCAAAGGTTTTTGTTGAAATAAATGTCTGTTAAATCACGATTGCAGAATGAGGTGACACAGTGGTGATATTTTCAGTATTATGGGCTGGGTGTTGACTTTTAGTAGGAAGTAATCACAGGAAATGTATTGTGTTTCAGTGACATCAGCACTTACATGGGGCTGGAATAGTCTCAGTAGGACTAGGTTTTGGCATTGAAAATGAAATTTGGTGATGCAAAAGGAAATATTGGCAGTAAAAAAAATAGTCTAACTGAAAAATAAAACAGGCATTACATTTTTTTATTTATTTTGTTGTTGTTTTTCAGTGACAATATTCCATGTCTTTTTCACGTTGCTAGTTTTGTTCCAATCTATTTTATTTTATTTTTTTTATTTATGTATTTTTTTTAATCTTTAGTTCAAATTCTCTGTCACTGTTTTGGTGTGGAGGGGAGGAGTTTGAGGGTAGGGGGCAAGGGGAGCATAATTTACATATAATCCACATACTAAAAAGAGAGAATAGCTCTTCTTGACCCACAGTCTTTCAAGAGAAATGCCTGTGTTTTATTTCTCAGTAAAACTTTTTTTTAGTGCTAATGTTTCCTTTTTTAATGCCATATTTATATTTATTTGCCATATTCGATGCCAAAACTTAGTGTTGCTGTTCTAGCTCCGTACACTTACTGCTATTGTTTATCAAAAATGTGTCTACAAAACATGACAGCAATCGTTTTTGGCATTTGTTGACAGCGCATCTGATTGAAATATTGCGGGGAGCAATGGAAAAGTCAGGAGCAGCCACAGTGAGCTGTTAGATGAAGAGCTGCAGGCGACCGGCTGTACACCTCCAAATTATTGAGGTAACCAGCTCCTTTCACTGCCCTGCTGTCTGCAGGCTCATGCCGTGTGCAGTGTAGAATCAGATCACGGTTGCTCACAGAATGATGGAATAAGGCCAATATTGCCTGGCTGCCTTCTTAAAATGACAATAGTTTGTTTATCTTCCCTTTACAACTCAGTGAGCTTCAGTCTTAAACCGCGTTTATCACCACCGGTAACTACAGGTGTCGTGGGTAGAGAGAGAGAGAGAAATTAAGATGGAAAACAGACACCAGAGTTGAATATTTGAATGCACAGCTCTTTGGTGAAGCTCAAGTTACACTGAGCAGTTTGATTTTGTGCCATGACAGTGAAGACAGCTTTGCCAGAATCACAACCTTGTATTAAGTTAGACATCTCTTGTACTTTGCTACAGATTGAGTGTATCATAAATACACTAGATAACTTAACCAGATAATATACTGTACAACATTAGTTCATGCTGTCATCCTGGAAGCCACAGGCCACATACACTGCATCTGAAAGTTAAGTGGAATGCAACTTGCACTTCTGTCCACAGAGACCGTCACAGTGTTCCTGTCCAGACCAAATCAGCTGCTGCTCTACAGTCAATCCAGTCCACTCTTTGGTATTAGCTTCATTCGGT
Organism: Epinephelus moara; assembly: GCF_006386435.1. Lineage (NCBI taxonomy): Eukaryota > Metazoa > Chordata > Actinopteri > Perciformes > Serranidae > Epinephelus > Epinephelus moara. The sequence continues at coordinate 16,122,422 of NC_065513.1, forward strand.
TAAGTTTCAGGGCCGGTGTTTGTACTCTTCTTCAGCTCCGTGTCACTGCTGTTTGGTCTCAGCCTTTGCTGGAGTCACAGTAGTGGCTGGGGAGCTTAGTTTGCTTCAGTAGCTTGACGTTTTACAGTTCAACCATCGTTTTCCTCCAATGTGAAGCTGAAAATAGAAGACATGAGTGAATCTCACATGTTATTAACATGTACTCAGTGTGTGTAAGTAGATGAGGTGTGCTTATTAGTCTCTATTATAAAAGTTTCGATAAAGAAGTTAAGATAACATTGAGAGGTGGGATGATAAAAGTGATTTATTTTTTGTGCAACTGAAAAGCACCTGATTCAAAGTCAGCTAGCTGCCTCATTCTAAATCTCATATCATGGTGTGCAGCCCTGTGAGATATGGCCCGACAAACAAATCAGCCTTTTCGGTGTACTACAGCGTGACTTGTTGGCTTTTTGCTGCTCACACCCTTTACAGCATTCCAGTTTCTATCAGATAAGAAAGCTCCAACACAACAACAACAACGTTTTGTTGTCTTACAGGTTATTTCCCGTTTATTTCGTTTTTTCACTAATTACTGAAAGTTGTTGCAAGGTTGTCCTCCTCCCTTCATGCTTTGTGAAACTCTACCTTTCTTTCTCCAACATGACAGGAATTCTGATGCTATCACCTCCTCTGTACATGTCTCCACAGGAAGACATAAACTATCTAGAACTATTGCTTCACAGACATGTGAATGCATACAGGAAAAAAATGTGCAGTGGGCAGTTTACAAAGTGGCGTTAGGAGAATTTCCAAAGCTTAATGGAATCTAATCCTTTTTTACAGCATGTAGAGAAGAATCGCTGCAGTGTTTTGTCTATTGCAGTGATTTTAAGTTGTTGCATTTGGATGATTTAATGGAAAAAGACTTCAGCAATAACTTTGTGTTACACAATCTGTTGAATCTCACATTCGCACATCAGATGTTGCATTATTTTAAATCACAGACCACAGACATAGGGCACACATAGTCTCTGTCTTTAAAGGAATATTTCACCCCAAATGACCATTTCTGAATCGCACACCCAGTGTTGGCTTGACTTTGTGAAGAAAACTTCTGTATATGCATCAATTGAATGAGGCAGAGTTCATACGCATGCACTGCTCACCTGTGCCTGAGACTGTTTACGTGGAAGTTTATAAATAGATTTTAGTGAAAATGCATGTGTTTAGGAAGTACGAAGCATACATCTGGATAAATAAGACTAGACTACTAAACTACTACTACTAAAAGAGAATTTTACCGCTGAAGTTGCGTTAGAGTTTGTAAACAATTATTTTGATATAGTTTTGCTGTTATTAAATGCGGCCCCCATTTACTTCAATTCATCAAGAATTAACTCCTTTTTTGAATTCTTCTTTCATCATGGAGGTATGCCAGAAAAACAGTTTTCTTTACAAAAATCAACATAACACAGAGTAAGTAATTGATATACAAATGATCACTGTGGTGGTGCAGTATTAGTTTAAAATCTGCCTGACAAAGTGCAGATACAATTAGAAGTCAATTTGGAATTTAAGTAAATATTAGGAACACCTCTCTAATGCAATACAATTCAGCAACTGCACAAAATGCTGCCTCCAGGAGGATATAAAGTAAATGTATCATTAAAATGCACTAGTGTTAGTGGTGTGTACCCAACAACCTGCCAACTAAGTGTAGAACCAGTGACAAACTCAGCTACATTTGATTTGTCTTTTTTCTTTTTAAGGTTTATAAAGTAGGGTCCATACTTTTTTTTTTTTTTAGAAAAAATCCTACATAGTGTAGCTTTAAGTTGTTACAATCATTCATTCATGGTTAAAGATAGCATCACTGTAATACCAAGTCTTGACACAGTATTGAGTATTTCAGCTGCTGTGGTAGAAAAGAAAATGTGTTTGCTCAACTCCCGGATGCCTCCATTTAAAGACCGTGAGGCAGTGTGATTGTTTCTGATATCAGCCATGCTTGAAAGGGAGTGTTGGAGGTTTCCCACAGGTCACCACCACCATGTTTTGCTTTATCCTGCTCCCTGTTTCATGCTCTCTTAGGCCTGGTCTTGCTCTAAGCTAACTAAATGCACATTATGGAACTTGGTGTGTGAGGCTGGGTCGGAGGCACCGTTAGCATAGTGCAGAGAGACAAGCTCAGAATGACTGGGTTCGCAGCACAGGAAAAAAAGCATTAGTGCACGCCAGCCCCTCCTAAAATGCCATCAAAACATCAGGATGCCCTAATGTGCACCGATTGATACACTCTGCTGCGCCTCAACTTATTACACCAGCATTTGGGCTGCCTTCAAATCACAGAGAGCTTTAACCTGCCACACATTAGCAGCTCTGTGCAGTAAAAAGCTTGTCAGTCACAGGCTCTGCAGCAAATGTCTGTCAGCACTCCAAATTTAACACAACATACCCTGCACATTACATGATGCGTTGGAAATAACTTGTCTTCCATATTTACTGCATGCTATGTTTTCACACTCAAACTGCAATAACAAAGTTTCCACTAATACAGCATGGGGCACTCTGGGAGGACTCGCCATGCTTGTGTGGGAAATACAATTATATCTACATATTTAGCCGACTAATGATACAGTTTGTTCCAGTAACACACCGTCACTTATAAACCTGAAATGCCAGCATTATAAACAAAAAGTCTTTTTATATTTGTTCTCATGAATATGTCCGAAGTATTTACATGATCATTTGGAGTAATGAGCCACTTGTAGTGACTTTAGTGAGTCAGTATTTATACTTGAAATGACATTCTCCATCTCAGTCTCTCTGTGCTTTATTGGGTTATTCATGCTTTTTTTAGCCCACCAGGTTCACAAGCTGAGAATACGAATATATTTCCAAACATGTACTATATTTATTTATTTTCATGGCTCGAGAAGAGTCCATAAAATTTTATTTTATTTCCAACAATGGGTCAGTGAAAGAGATTACACTCCTTGTTGTGATCCATCAGACGCTGCTTTGAGAGCTAAAGCTGGACGGATCAGCCTCAGTGAGTTCTTGTCCCTGTGCCATGAGTGTCTGCTTTTCACATGATAACTTATTGATGTTTATTAGGGATGTCCTGAATACCAGTTCTTGGTATTCAAAGCTTCAGTGAGCAATATCTACGATTAATGGACATTGGACGTGGGGGGAGAATAAAGAAAGACAAGGACATAAGATGAACTCTTTAAAAACAGTCAATGCACCTAAAATAATTTCACAGTTACACACTTTGTAAGCATGCAGTGCACAGTGACATTAGTAATCAAGGGTACAGTAGCAAATTCTGGGCCCTATGCGAAGGCAGTCTGTGTGGGCCCCCACCCTTCCTCTCTTGATTCATGTGTCTCTCAAGCTATTGAGAGATTTGAGATTCTTTTTTGTCTTTTTTAACAAAGTCAGTTTGCTTTCTTTCCCTTTCCTTTCTTTATTTTTTGAGCCCTGATTTCCCTTTCTTTGGAAAAGACATGACAGTTTATGTAAGTGCTCCAGCAGAATAAGTAGTCACTCACTTGGCTTTAGCTACGTTTAGAGACAAAGGTGCAAGGGTGGACTAAACCATTTTGCACCTTTTAGGGGTGAAAGGGGCCTCAGAGAGTTTCAGTCTTACAACCAATTTATTCACTCATTCATTTTCTGTAACCACTTATCCTGTTGGGGGTCGCGGGGGGCTGGAGCCTATCCCCGCTGACACTGGGGAATAGGCGGGGTACACCCTGGACAGGTTGCCAGACTATTGCAGGGCTGACACATAGAACTAGACGACCCTTCACACTCACTTTCACACCTGCGGACAATTTAGAATCATCAGTTAACCTATTCTGCATGTCTTTGGACGGTGGGAGGAAGCCGGAGCACAAATTACTTCTTCTACTACTACTAATTACTACATGAACTACTTCTAATTCAAACTTGCAAACAAAACCAAACTTTTCATCCCAGGGTTTTCGAGGGCCCCCTTCCTGTTGGGGCCCTGGGTAATCAGTTCCACTTCCCCCCATCTCTGCGATGCCCCTTTTAGTCATAATTGCTAGAAAACAGAATGCTTTGCAAGATGTCTAAGCTATTACACACAGCTTTGCCAAGCTCATTGTAGATTTGCGATATGCCAGTTTCCTTTGGTGTGTCTGCCTCTTGATTTTTCGGGGGTCATCCTGGTCAATTTCGAAACTATTCTAGACGCTCGACTTTTTCAACATTTTGCTAGTGAATCATTAAGCCCGTCACTTTTGGTCAAACGGTCCCAGTTGCTGTACGGTTGGACTGCTGGTGGAGTCAGACCTGTGCTAATGGTGATGCATGATAAATGATGGTGTATTACTATCTCTTAAGTTACGGGCTATTTTGGATTTTTTGGGCCTTCAGATACTGATTTGGATGTTGATGATTGTGGCAATGATCAAAGCTTTGCAGTATAGGGTCAGGCAGCCCTATGTTTATCATCCTACAGTTTTTCCAAGGAGGAAAGTGTTTTAGTGTGCATTTGATGGCCGTGCAATCCTACTTTCAGTTCAGCTGTTGTTCTCACATGTTGACAAGTTGTTTCCTCACGTGTGCCTCTTGATACTTTAATTGTAATGCACCGGCACAGAGCACACGTTTCCTGCAGAGTATGAGCCATAATAATGACCCTGGTTCATGCGCTCATGTGCCTGTGAGGCTCCTGTGCTGTAACTCTGCAGGAATATTAGTCCTGTGTCTGTGCTGTAAGCTCAGCTATTAAGACTCTTCATCTCTGCTCCACATTCACAACTCAATTTAGTCCACAACCTAGTTGGCTGCTGCTCTTTCAAATAAAATATTCCGCTCTCTGTTAGCTTAATTTTAGTGTTCTCAATCATGGATAAACTGTGCTAACAAACTCCCTCCGCTCATAACACACAGCACTGCCTATCAAACACATGAGGAGAGTTTGTCTTAAATACCACCAATACACATATTAGGACTAATGCTGTAGCTGCCTGTCTCACTTTAGAGCAATATGACAAAGGAAGAGAGTGCTTACTGATTTTATTCTGCAAAAAGAAAAAGTCATGTGGAAAGCACAACATTTGCCTCCACTTCCACTTTGATGACCAAAAACATCATGAAAGATGAATTATAGCTGCTGTTAGGCAGCGAATCTGTGAAAAATTGCACTTGTCATATCACATGGTGCATACGTGACAGAAGCTGAAGGCTGCTGTGGATGTTGATAAGGGCCGCAGTGATATGCCTGCATGTATTTCTATGAAAATAAAGTAACTGGTGATAATGGCCATTCTGTGCAGTGCAGTGCAGCCACTCTTTCCTAGTAACCATTTATGTCGGTGGCTGGGCCTTGCTTTTTATCAGCCCTGTCATACATCAGCTCCCGGCTTAACTAAACCTGCTGTTGCATGTTGTCCCAGGATTTAAAGGAAATAAGCTGCTCAATAGCTCTTTTGTGCTGCTAGTTAAATAGATATAGGAGGTTGTCAGGGATGACTGAAGCCTAGCGTGGGCACTCTAAAGCAATAACTAACCATTTCAGCACTCCACACTCTACCTGGAACAGTTTGTCATATTCCTTCATCAAACCTGTCTCTGAGCCGTGGCCCCCGCCAGAGTCATTCTCTGGCGGCTGGTCTCACTTACGTTTGTAATCCTGCTCAAAGCGCAGGGTGAGTCCGCTGAGCCTTCCCCTTGGGGTGATTTACTACAGATCACACCAGGCTCCTTTTAAGGAAGACTTTTATATGCTCCTAAATGTCTCCAGTTTTATAGCCCCATTGATTATGTCTTTAAAATTCCACTGAGCGGTTGCCATGTAAAGGAAAGAGAAAAATGATGTATAGAGTGCAGAGTAAATATTTAAAATGAAACATCCCTCTGTCGTAAAACTGGGTTACTCATGGGATGTAACATGGCAAGGCGTGGGCTGCAGTGTAGAGGCTGCGCCACTTGTCAAATAAAACTGAATTATGAGTAGTGAACTTAAATTTTATGTTCTGAAATTGAACTACTTATTTTATATTTGTAAAAACATTACTGAAATGTAATGGATGAAATTTAATTATAAGTTTAAACACTTTTAAATGTACACGGTATATTAATGGTAATTCATATATAGGAGATGCAGTCTCAGTGTGTTACAATAAAACAGTGATAAAAGCCTTAAATTATGAATCATTAGCGACATCAACCAAACCCAGTGATTAGCTATTAGTTATTACATTTTGAACAATCACACTGCATCAAGTAATATATTGTTTTTTCTTGTCTGGCTTTTAAAACTGTACTGCTGGAATAAAAAAGTTTTTCTGGAACTAAATGTAAACTTTTGTAGAATTTTTGAATTTCTGATAATATCTTCTTAAAAAAATATTGAAATGTATTAATTGTTTTTACTAAAATCAAATTCAGATCATAAAATTAAATAATACAGCAAATACTGTAAAATATATATAAATGGCACAATTATTACATCATAGATAATCAGCCTTTACTTAATAGTTAAAAAAAAACTTTGTTTAAATCCTTCTAGGATATTTATAGCTATGGCACAACTCATTATTACGACATATCTTCCTGTAATCTGTTGAAGGCCCGCTGTCAACTTGTAGTGGTGTAATCCACCAACCCCATTGAACCCATGTTAGCATGGGCGTTCTCATTGGCTGTCAGTCTTGTAAACAGCCTCTCCAGTTATGGGGGAAGTGTTGTGCATATGTGATAAAGATTTATCTGCTGCAGGGGGTGTTGGGCAGGGCACACTGAGGCCCTCTGACAGGCAGAAAGCCACACTAATATTTGGAAATGTCCTCAAACATCAAATGGCTTTGTGGTTCTGCAGAGTCACTTCACAGTTATCTTTGTCATTATGGGACTGATTTTCAGCCAATGGAATAATAAATAAATTACAGTATGAACATTTCTATAAAATACAAATTAATTAATCATATTCCTGATTGTTACTAGCTAGTGTGCTAAAAACAAAAACCCACCTCAAAGTACCAGTGATATTTTTACAACACTGACATCAGATGGAGTCGAAGATTGATTGCAAGTAACACAGTGCAGTAACTGATACAGGTAAAGCCCTCAAGTGTTTATTGAACTAGGCAGGGAAATCTAAATGTTAGGCATCACTTTTACTTTTGTTATAGCATAACACCCCAAACAGCCACCAATGCTTTAGAAGTTATTTATTATTTCTGCACTGTTCAGTCCAATCTATTCTATGCCCACATAGTAACACGCTGATGTTTTGAACATGTCCAGATAAGGATTTATACTTTTAAAAAATGCACAGCGGGCGTTTAAATAAACTCAAAATGTCAAAAATGTAATCCACAGTCTTTGTGCAACATGCACAATACCAAGAAGATATGTAAATATGTAGAGGTGAACCTTTAAACCTTTAAAAAGGCAAAACATATAAACAAAAATAGATAAATAAATAAACTTGTTTAAAATATATTTGAAACTTTATATTCCCTAAAAATTGTTGCACACTCTGCATAAGTCATGCATGACAAAAGTTATCATTTTCTAGACCTTTTTTGTTTTTATTATTTTGTAGGCAGCTATTGTTTCTCAAACTAAAACGAGCACATGAGAACACCAGTGTTTTTGTTATTGTCATTGTGCGATGCTTTGCTCATCATGTCATGGAAGTCATGGAAATTGTTTGATTCTCCATGACATTGATTCTACGAATGACCTGCTCACATGATGTAAGGGTTAGCACTATTAATGAGAAACAAAAGGACAGTGTAGTACTATAAAATGTATTTTATAGTTTTCTATATTTCTTATTAATTAAAAAATGAAAAGTTAAAACACTGAGTGTGACATTGCTGTAGATTATTTTATATTGTGGTGGTGCCTGATGTCCAACATTCGCTGCCATAATTATTTATTTTCACTGCCATTAGGGTTTCACTGTTTGTACTTGAGGAGGTGGAAGTATCCTATTCATAGAAAGTTAGACATTTATAGAAAGTGGACATTTTTCAAACATTCATGATACTTTAAAAATGACTGTGTGGGTAGAATAACATAAGATCAAGGAACTTACAATTTGGTTTCTGGTTCTGGTATGTCACTGAACTGTGTGCTTCCGTTGGACTGCAGAGGACCAAAGGAAGCCTCCTCACTTTTGCTGCTTCCCTGAGTGCTGCCCACACTCTCGTTACGCTCTTTCCCTCTGGTTGAAGACTTTTGGAAAGAGCCGGCAGTGCCCGACTCAGCCTGCCATAGAAAGCAGGAGCAGCGAGTCCGCAGCTCTTTATAGAAAGCATTAAGCCGCAGGGTGGAAATCCATGGACAGCCAAGCAGGCTCTTGAACGCAGTGCGAAACTCTGGACTCCTGCAGTAGATGATAGGATTGAGACCGGAGTTAATGTAACCCAGCCAGTTTAACAGTCGGAAGATCCTCTCTGAAGGAATGTCTCTTTCAAATGCATTGATGATGTTGGCCACAAAGAATGGCAGCCAGCACACAGTGAAGGTCCCCATGATGATCCCCAAAGTCTTGAGGGCCTTGTGCTCTTTGACGAGCATCAGCCGGGAAGGCCTCCGCTTGGTGCTCTTTCTCCGTGTCACGCCGCTGGAGCCTGCACACGCCGTCGGCAGGATATTGTTGATGTGGACTCCAACTTGCATCTGCGTTGTTGGAAACTCGTTCTGGAATCGCAGGCGATTCTTATCTATGAGCTGAACCTGCCGTGTGGCTATTAGAAAGACTTTTGCATACACAAATATCATTATGAGCAGTGGAATGTAAAAAGAAACTATAGAAGATATAATAGCGAAGGCCCTGTTGGTCACAAAATCACAGCATGTACGGGTCTCGTAGCAAAGCTTCGCAGCTTTATCTTCATTATCACGCCAATACCCTTTCATGATTGGTACAAAGGAAATTAAAGCGGACACAACCCATACTAAACAAACTATTACCCTGGCACGCCACTTATTGAGTACAACCTTGTATCTGAGGGGCCTGGTAATGGCTATATACCGATCCACTGCTATGACGCAGAGCGTCTCAATGCTCGCTGTCACACACAGGACATCCACAGAAGTCCAGAACTCACAGAACATTTCACTGAGCTGCCAGTTACCAGTCACCACAATAGTGGCCCCCAGAGGCACCACGAAGACCCCCATGATGAGGTCTGCGCACGCCAGGGACATAATGAAAATGTTTGTGGTCGTCTGCAGCTGTGACGTTCGAGCTATAGCAATGATGACCAGCAGGTTTCCCAACACTATGGTCAGTATGATGATGACCAGTATAATGAGGCTCCAGGGTCCCGCTGCTGCATGATAGGGCTCAGTCCTGTTGATCACAGAGGATGCTGTGGTGCTCAGGTTGCCATCCATTATTCACAGTAAGCTGAAAGTTTTTCTTTTCACGTCAACGTTAACAAAACTGAAAAGTCTGCACTTCTTACAAGCATCATAAATCTACTCAATAAATTAAAACTACTCTTTACTGTGCAGTTACTGCTTACATTTTACACCTGGGGAGTCTTGTTTGTGTTCAAAACGCAGTGGTGGCTTTCCATGTTTCCAGAGACGTGCTTGTTTGTGGAAGTTATTCTGGTGTGGGCAACGACAGCATGTTCTCCAAAAAGATGTATCCAAACTGTCCACAAAGCTGAAACAATATTAATTGACGGAGTTGCAGCACTTTCATAAATCCAGGAAACATGAACATAAAGTGAAAAAAAGTTCTTGAGAAGAAAATCCGGCTGTGTCCATTTTAATATGTCCGCTGGGATTAGACTAGTTTGCAGTGTTTTCCGCCGAATCTTGCATGAGCCACAATGCCACAGTTGGACTGTTGAAGATCAAGCAACAGTGACGCCGTTGCAAGAACCACCAGAGTGCACCAGAGTGGCTGCCCACTCTTTCTTTTGCTCTCTCTCTCCCTCTCTCTCTTTCTCTCTCTCTCTCTCTCTCTCTCTCTGTGTGTGTGCAGGTTGCCCAAGATTGTATTGGCTCTAATCACACCCTGACTGAAGGCAGAGGGGAGGAGTTGAAAAGTGTGCATGTGCGCTGAAGCCATACAGGGATCACTACCCTAATAGACACACACACACAATGATACACGTATGTAACTATAGGCAAAGACCTAATCCTGTGTCAGAGCGTGTAACGTGTGTAATGTGTGCGTAGAATGATCTTTGTAAGACACCATGTAAGTTTAAAAGTAAGTGATGACCATCAGCTCTTTATTCTTCAATATCACTGATGCTGTGTTGAATGTAGCAGCTGCACTAAGCTTGTTAACCCATTAACTGTATCTGTCACCTGACTGTGTCAACAATATGACAGGCTTTTCCACTGCTGGCTTCTGCTCTGATTGTCAAATGATGCTGGGTTATGTCAAGCACACACTTCCATGACTCAACAATATGTTTTGTCAATCAGTTACGCACCGGCTTTGCAGTAAACATAAAAATATTTCTACTATTTATGCAAGTATAGCTGTTTTAATGCGATTATAGCTCATTATCTTCACTTTAATACACCAACTTTAAAGGTCTCTAAAGGTTTATTTGCAATACAGTTTGTGGTCAACTTTGCAGACCACAAGGCACGAGGCAACCCCAACTGTAGAGAACAGGAAATAAGTGCCCTCCCTTTGACTCAAAGCTGTAAAAGAAAATAATAGATGGCTATCTCGCTGTTACTCAAGCCGGTGCACTGAAGAAGAACAATCAGGCAAATGCCTTTCATGCGATTCACTTCAGATATCCAGCGCTGCGCTGTGGTGCTGAGCTCTCTTGTCACCGAGCAGTTCCTTCTTTGGTCCGATCAGCTGTACAACTGCAGCTGTGATTGCTCTGTGTTTACTCCCACCTTGGGAATAAAAGCATTTCTACTTTTGTTTCTGCTTAATGAGAAGATACACAAGGGGATACTTTTCATACCTCTCTGTGGCACATACCTTTCATGATGATTTTCACCCCGAATAGTCCAATGACTTTTATATTAATAAACGTATTAACTGACACAATAAAGACAATGTAAGAAAGGCTGCTCATATTGATGAACCTACCAAGAATTATCATCCAAATCTGCATCTCAACATTGTTTTGTGGAGCTTTATAGTGAGTTTCAGCTCATTGTTTAGCTGCACACAACATAAATATATTGGTTCACTCTCACGGTTCTCATCACGTCACTGAGAGCAGTTTTTGACAAAAAAGCTTGTAAAACCCACAGTACACTACCTTCTCAGCACCAAACACAGACTGTCTATAAAGTCAAATCATCCTGCTACAAAAACGAAGCCACAATATCCCGAATACAGCCACTGCCACTTTGAACTGGTGACATCATTTGGAGCCAGAGTCCACACTATTGAGATCCCGACTGTACACCCATCTGACCCATTCGCAAGCATACTCATTGTTAATCATGACGTCAGACCCACTTTTTATAGCATCAAATAACTAATTAAAACCAAACTTATCGGACAAATGAACCCTTGAACATACAACAGGGAAATGAGAATGACCTAAAACGACACAAACCATCTTTGTAAAAAATGAATTTGATGTGTACTTTCATTTTTTTGAATTTGGCGTATGTCTGCAGCCAGCCACCAGGGGGTAATTGAGACATTTTGGCTTCACTTTTGGGATGCTGTCATGTCGTCCAGCTTCATAATCTATGGCACCACATGGCTGACAGTCACAAACAACTAGCCGATGAGCATTTAGCAGGCCCCCAGTAACACTGCTCAGCTGTGCAGCCAATATTTCATCATCATCTTCATCAACAACTGCTCCTCCTCAACTGCCCCTCTGTCCCAAGGCGTCCCCCAGGGTTCGGTGCTTGGTCCTCTCCTCTTCATCCTCTACCTCCTCCCCCTTGGTCAAATCATCCGTCGTCATGGTCTCTGTTTTCACTGCTACGCTGACGATATCCAGCTATACATCTCCACTAAATCCATCACCCATTCAACCCACTCCACCCTGTCGAACTGTCTCTCCGAAATTAAATCCTGGATGCAAGCAAACTTTCTTAAACTCAACTGTGACAAATCAGACATGATCCTAATTGGTCCAAATTCCCTCACCCAAACAGCCAAAGACTTCCACCTCACCATCGACAACTCCACCCTGTCCCCCTCCCCTCACTGCCGCAACCTTGGTATCATCTTCGACAGCAACCTCTCCTTCGACCAACACATCAAACAAGTCACTAAAACAGCCTTCTTTCACCTTAAAAACATTTCTCGCCTCCGCCCCTCACTCTCTCGCAATGCTGCCGAAGCCCTGATCCACGCCTTCATTACATCCCGCCTTGACTACTGCAATAGCATCCTTTATGGCACAACCTCCAAACTCCTCAATAAACTCCAATATATCCAAAACTCTGCCGCCCGCCTCCTCACTCACACCCGCTCCCGCGACCACATCACCCCTGTCCTTCAGAACCTCCACTGGCTCCCTGTTCCACAACGCATCCACTTCAAACTCCTCCTACTCACCCATAAAGCTCTCCACAACCAGGCCCCCTCTTACCTCACAGACCTGCTCCACCCTTACACCCCTTCCTGCAGCCTCCGCTCTTCCAATGCCAACCTTCTCACCGTCCCCAAGACCAAGCACAGAACCTGGGGGGACAGAGCCTTCTCTGTTGCTGCCCCCACCCTCTGGAACTCCCTCCCAAAACTCATCCGTGACTGCACTGACCTCCCATCATTCAAATCACTACTCAAAACTCACCTGTTCCGTTCTGCTTTTAATGTTTAGCTACTTTTACTCATTTACTTATTTCCTTGTTTTTTCACTCCCATTACTATTCCTCTTTGTCTTCGATGTCTTTGCTGATAATTGTTGTTTTATTTGATGTGTTTGAACTGTCTCTGTAAAGTGACTGAGAACTTTGAAAAGCGCTTTTTAAATAAAATGTATTATTATTATTATTATTATTATTATTATTATTATTATTATTTCCCAGCGGCCACTTGCGGTGTTGCAGTGAAAGCATCCCCTGCAGCACAAAAAGCATTTTCCCCATAGGCCACCATTATTAAAGACAGGGTTGTAAAACTGTTGACATTACAACCGCAAGCAAGGTCAATTATGACTCTTTCTGCTATGAATTTTTGATCCATGGAGGCTGTATATTTGTAAACTTTATTCAAACTGAGAAAAGCGTTTTAAAAATCTTGTCACGTCATCACAATTTAAAGTCTCTGAGCCGAGCGGGAACTTGCAGGCGGAGCAAATGGGGGAAACACTTATGCACATATACACTACTGCGGTATAAGCCAGAAAGCTAGAAACTTTTTTGGCATATGCACTAGGCGAGCAACTCCATTTGAATGAATAGGCGCCATCTTGGCATCCAGTATCTAGATATTATTATAAATCTGTGACATTTATCAACTAAGGAGATGGATACTTCTCTCAGGAGACAAAAAATGAAAACTATAAAATAGGGAATGTAAGACAAAGCTAACACGACTCCAAATGAATGTTGTTGAATGTTGCTCCGTAACTGCAGGATGTGTAAATAAGCAACTGTTTGCTAACAAGTTCCTTATTTAAAGTTGAAAGGTGATAGGTCAATGTTGTGTTCACAACTTGTTCCTGCTGTTCCACATCTTTTTTTTCCGGTTTAATATGTTTACATACAATACTGAACACTAAATTTTCACAAATTCTGCCAGCACATTTTGTTGGTTTGCTACACCGATGGTTTTGAGCATCCGGCTAACTGCTAAAAGTAAACAAGATATTGTGTTTTAATTTGTGAATTTGGTAGGTGTTGGTAGGTGCGGTGTTGCCCAAGGACAGAGCAAAGCTAGCTCAATCTTGATGCCAAGCTAAGATAACCAGCTGCTGGCTGAACATAGTTATATTTTGTTTGCAATTTGTACTTTAGATATCACATCATATTTGGGTTAATTAATGTATCATGACAGACACATTGCCTTCTTTATATCACTGAACATGAGTTTTTATGTCTACAATGGGTAGAAAGCTGTCTGCATCTGTACCTATTTGTGGCCAATAAATGTCAGTGCTTAAACAAATGGAGAAACTAATAGATGTTTAATCAGATTGCGGTGCAGCATGCTTTTCTTTGCCATCGCATGTCTTCCTTATCTTTTGGTCCTATTTAGATTTAAATGGATTTTTTTTTAGCCTGGGTTACTTTGTCACTCATCTGACAGGAAGTTGTGGAATTGTGAGTGCATTCACAAAAGGGAAAAGCGGGCAAAAGCAAAACACTGGCGCCTTTTTAAACTTGGGGCCCCATCTGACTGCATTTCTGTAGATGAAGGTCACTGCTATAGAGTTGACAGCTTGATAGATGCTCATTTGTCTTGCGTGAGAAGATGCCATTGGGCGAGCTGGACCTGGTCCTAGTGTAGTCAAGCACGGCAGCTGGCACAAGAAGAGTTGTTGACAGTGGAATCAGCTGTGACAGCTCTCTCACCATTGCAGACAGGGCCCTGTGACGGTAATATTAGTGTACTTTGCATGCAGGGATTTAATACATTTATTTATATTACAGTTTTCACAAGACAAGTGCTTCACAAGACAATAAAAGCAGGTAAATGAAGCAAAAGTAAAAAAAAAACAATAAGCTAATATTAACACAGAACATATTAAGAACAGCATATTAGTTAGATAATAAAGTGGTAAAACAAGGTGATAAAAACAAATGTATATACATAAATGTGTATAAATATATACATGCATTCACAAACAGGTGCATAAATACACAGTGTGCTCTCATATGCTCTGTACACATGCTTCATTACACACATAAACATATATAGACACATAAAATGAGGACCTTCTAAAAATGCCATCCTAAAAAAATAAGTTTTTAAATGTTTTTTAAAGTGGATACAGATGTAGATGATCGTATCGCTACAGGAAGAGCATTCCAGAATTTAGGAGCCCTGACAGCAAAAGCATGATCGCTCTATCTACAAAATTGGACCTGGGAACAGCAAGAAGTATCTGACGAGATGATCTTAGACCACTTTCAGGCTGGTGTTGAGAGACCTGTAATGTACTCTGGGGCCAGTCCAAGTCGTGCTTTAAAAGTAAGTAATACAATTTTAAAACTGATTGTAAAATGTAGAGGAAGCCAGTGCAATGATGCTAGGACAGGTGTGAAGCCTGGCAGCAGAGCTCTGAAGCAGTTGTAGCCTCGGAAGTTGCTTCCAACAGAGGCAGGAATAAAAGAAGTTGCAGTAATCAAGCATGTATGACCTTCTCAGTATCACTGAAGGAAAGAAAAGATTTTATTTTGGAGTTGGTTCTTAATTGTATAAAACAAGTGTCTTGATCTACTTTTCAAAAGTAAGTTTGGAGTCAAATATGACTTCTACATTCCTGGCAGAGTGTGTGGCATAGGGAGCTAAGAAACCGAGCTGGGGTCTGTGCACTTCAGTTGTGCAGTGTGGACAGATTAGTAAAGCCTTTGTTGTGTTATTTTTGGGTGTAGGTAGTTTTGATGCATCCACTCTTTTTGATTTCATTAGGCACTTATGCAGGGAAATAAGGCTTTTTGGCTCATAAGAATGATGGTATATATAACTGTGTGTCATCTGCATAACAGTGGTAAGAAATTATATGTTTCGGCTTTTATGTGACCAATGGAAGCATGTAAAATGCAAAGAGGACTGGACCCAGAATAGGACCTTGTGGCACTCCCTTAATGTGATTTGAGCTGGCAAGCATTACTGAGAGAATTCTATTATACAAATAAGATTTAAACCAGTTAACGGCAGTACCTGAGATACCGACCAAATTAACAAGAAGTCTTATAGGAATTTCATGATCTATTGCATCAAAGGCTACAATGATATCAAGAAGAACTAAAATAGAACAGAGCTCAAGTTTGCATTTAAAAAAGGGTCATTATTCATTTTAAGGAGAGCTGTCTAATTGGAATTTATTAAAAAATTATTATCATTCACAAAAATAAACATTTTTTCTATAACCTTTGATAAGATTGGCCATATAGAGACAGGCTTATAGTTGGCTGGATCAGCAGGGTCAAGTTTAGATTTTTTAAAGAGGGATTGTATGACAGCATGTTTAAAACTGGACGGAAAGTTTCCCGTGACTAATGAGGTATTTTTAATAGAAACAATGGAGGTGCACCGTATCAATGACCTTTTAAAGAAGATGTGTTGGGTGTACATTCAGAGCACATGTTGTTGACTTCATGTCCCTTACTGTGTCTTTCAGATCGGTAAAAGAGATGGGCTCAAAATAGGAAAAATTGGTGACTTTTAGGATATAGGAGGGATAGCCTTAGTAAGCTGGTTGTATGAAAGCTGTGAACTTATTGTTAAAGTAAGTAAGAAACTCTCCACATCTAGTGGGGCTACATTAAAGTTTAGAATGTGAGCAACTTGATAGGCATGCATTTGATTTTTTAAGACTGTCAAGAGATGACAATTCTTTATCAGATCTCCACTTTCTTCTTAGTGTGTGATTGTGCTCAATAAGCTATAAATATACATTTGGTTTGCATTTCTTAAGTTTAAGAGAAACAATATAACTGAGAATCGAGGTGCAGTTGTTGTCTTACTAAGTCATCGGAGTTAATGATATCAGTGTGAGTAGCTGGGGTGTAAGTATGAAGACTGGATGTGAGAAACAAATGAGTAATCTGAGCTGCCGAATTTGAATTAAAAACCACAGAGTCACAGTTCACTGTCTGAGGTGGTTGCATAATTGACACATTAAAAGTTGTGGTTTGGTGATCACATACACAGTATCTGTTACCTCTAGGGAATCCAAACAAATATTAAACAAAATAACAAGGTCCAGGGTGTGTCCTTTTGAGTGTGTAGATCCTTTAACTGACTATGTGAAACAAAAAAGAGTCAATCAGATGAATGAAGTCAGGAGAGAGAGAAGCTGAGGGGACATAAATATTAAAATCACCACAATAAGAGACATTTAGAAGCTCTGGGTTAAAATTGCATTGGACCTTGGAGGTCTATAGATTGCAATGCAAAGCAATTGAATATTTCCTCTGATAATAAAACTAAGTGGTTTAAAGTGTAGACACCAAAGGAGATGGTGGATTAGTTAAAAGAGTTCCTGTTGATTACTTCCATCCTCCCTCTTCTCTCTGAGGATATAATTTGTTTAAAAAAAAAAAAAACCCTGAAAGTGAGGTGGTGTGGATTCAATCAAGCAAACAGCCACCTTCACTCGGCCAGGTTTCAGTTAAATAAGTCAATATTATTTGAACTGATGATGTCATTGGTTCGCAAGGGTTGAGCTGCGCCTTAAAAACTGTCCTTTGTCCTCTGTCCTGTGATGATGTCATGACAGTTAAAAGATTTGTTTGGGAGGGACCTTGCGTTAAGAAGCACAAAGTTAGTCTTACTATCACAGCCCCCAGGGTGTGCATCAGAGGGATTTATAGGAGCACGTTTCAAAGTCACCGAGTTTGAGGTCGCTCTGTGTTTCTGTAGGGATGCAAAGTAAAATATTAAGAAAAAATGTCTAAATGTAACAGGTCAGTTTGAACAGGTGATCTAAATTCAGGAGGGTCCAGCTGGTTTTTGCATTAGTCAAGTCCTGCTATTAGCAAGCAGTGAGGAAAATTTGAAATCAACAGCCAAGTGCCTTTTGTGTTCAGCTTAAGTCCATAGCTTTGGTACAAGTCAGTTCTGGTCCAGAGAGCATCGAAATGACTGATGAAACCTGCACCAGCATTGTAGAAGTTCATCAACCAGTGATGCAGGCTGTAGAGGTGGCTGAAGTTCTCACAACCCTTCATTCAGCGTGGGAATGAGCCCAGACACGACACAGAATTTTTCCAAACCCTCAGTGGTCGAGTATAATGATTTAAAATCCTGTTGTATTTTAATGGGTTGTTTTAATAAATTGATGTCGTTCATTCCAATGTGGACAATGACTGTGAGCAGAAGGATGCAGGTCAATAAGGGCAGGGATGTGTTTGATAACATCCAGCACCTTTGACCTGGAGAAACAATGTGTGATGCCCTTAAGAATTTCTATGAACCTAACAACTGAATCTCAACAATTACCATCATTGATATTCGCCCGAGGTGGCGTGGGGTTGTGTGTGGGCTTACTGACAGAGTATGTTGCAGGTGATGGTTGCTAAGAGGTCATAGCCCTGGTCAAGGGGGTTGAGGCTGGGTAAGAGGCCTGAACGTTGCTGCCAAAACAGTCGGATTATGCATAAGCTTTGGGCGTAGTCCAATGCAGTTTTTTGGTGGAAGAGCATCTTTTGCTTCCACTGGGTCAAACAGTGGGGAAGGGACCCATCTCCCTTCTTTCAGCATGGCCAACCAGCCAGTCCACAGTTCCCAGCAGTGCAAAATCCATAGGTGTGTTATCAGAGGAGCCAGCAGGCCCCATGACAGCCAAGCGGGAATACATCATTTCCAGTCGTTCCATAAGTTCACTGATAAGGTTTTCAATGGATAGGAGCTCAGTCTTAAATTGAAACAGCTCTGTTGATGAAAACATGCTTACTGACCTTGAATGTAGAGGGGATTACTACAGATCAGGAGAGTTGAGTCACAGTGGCGGTAGGCTTTTTGCATTTTTATTTTGATATTACTTGCATATGATGTAATTTACCAATTAAGGTCAAATGTGTGGTGTCTCATCTATGAAACAGCAGCATCATCCTGTGTTTAATCATGCCGATCCTTCAGATTAATAATAAAATGTTCGCAGCATCACTACCTGTTCCCTACTTTGTGTGAATTGCGTTTTCGCTCTGGGCAGCAGCTGCATATTTCCTTTGGGGAAGAAAACCCAATTTACAGTGTGCAGAACAGTTCATGATGGCAGGCTGTAAATCATCACAGCAGTCATAAGGCTTTAGAAAGCCTGTTCATGACATGCTTGCTCCCAGCATATATTGTACCCTGGGAATGTTTCCCTCCTCTCCATGGAAACCTCAAAGACGATATGTCCCAATCAGCTCATAGGCGAAAAACTTCTGGTATATCTCTGTCAAGAATAACAGCATATAGGGAGGGCATGATCCGTGGCAGCCATCTGGACTTTACAAGCTTACATTTCAATTCACAGCGCTATCCATCTGGCCAGTGCCAACACTCCCATGCTTGGAAAAGTCCACACACAGTCAGTCTCGCACTCATTGCCAATGGAGAAAGCCAGAGGGTGTAAATCTTGCCGACATCAGTTCGTTCATATTCAGCAGGACTGATAGTGGGCCATTTGTTAAACACAAGATGTAGATTTCTCAATTGAGTGGCTCCGCAAGATGTTGTTTGGTTTTGCTGAAGTGCCGACCATTGCTTTGCCAGAGACAAGAGGGAAGTTTAATGTCTTCATCCTGTCAAACAGAAGTAAAACAGAAGCCAGTGGTATGAGTGTAAACATGCAATACAAACGAGGCCAGGCTTCAAAGAAGGCACTAGATTAATTTGTTTTGTGTTCATGATTCTACATGTTAAAGGACTGTCATCAAAATCCTGATTCAATCCAGAGTTAAGAATTTTAGTTGTCACACACACTTTCACCGCAGTTTGGATTGTCGTGACTTTTCTGTACATCAGATGTTCATGGATGCCGCCTGTAAGTTTGTTTGTTTGCTTTTCTTCTTTTGCACAGGAAACTCAACATTAGATGGAGAAGCCAAACAAGACCTAAAGGAGGAGAACGGAGTGGCTACAAATGCAAAAACAAAACTTCACATCCCAAAACACTAATGACGGCTCTTGTAGAAAATTTGTAATATAATAATATGCATAATATGTATTGTGATTTACGTCAAGGAAATTAAATTTGACCAGAGAACATTTCTTCCTCATATGTGCATCCTGTGGGGGTTAAAGCCCAAAAGTGTTTCCCCGGCCAGCAGATATATAGCATGAGATCATGTGTTGAGGTGAGAGGAGGGTTGCTCAGCCTTCCGTAACTATCATGTTGTGGGTAAATCGCGCTCATTATGTTCTGAGTGGAACCACATGTAGAAATTTAGCATAGTCTTTTCTGGGGGTTGTGTACAGGGAATACTGAGGCACTGATGTCCCTCCTTACACTCTCAGGAGAGATATCCGAGACCAACATCAGGCTATTTTAAGTATTTCATTCTGAATACCAAACCGAATGCATGCAGATGCTTTCATTCGCTGTGAGTCATTAGCAATAGTGACAGCTATTTGCATATTCCACATTTCAAAGCAAAATGTCTCCCACTCTTATCTCTATTTGGCTTTGTGATACAGTAAATAGCAAAACACCTCACTGGTATGCTTCTTTAAAATGTATGATATATATATTTTATTTATACCTTTAGTGATACAATCCTCAGTATATCTTAAATGTATAGTTTTGCATTTGCTTTTTGACATCAATGAACTAGTTGGGGCGAAGGCCAACTGTTGCGTCACCTCACGTTACCTTTGTCTCGGCCGAAAAGTTGCACCTGAAAACACCGCAAAGACTACAGCCAATGGCCAAGTAGCACATACGTTATGCGGCTGCATGAGAGGAAATAACTCTCCATACTATCAGGCAGCGGTAGTCCGTTTTCGTCATTTAAAAGGGAAACCAGAATATTGACAGGATGGATTCAAGTTAGCCAGTTAGCACATTAACAACACGTGATGTCGAATGATGTTTACCATGCACCAGCAAACAATACACAAACGGCACCCCAAATTATGAACTATTTCTGCCAAAGAGCTCATGGCTATAAACACAAACTTACCTCATATAACAAGTTTGTTTTGAATTCATGCCCTCTTGACTTCAGCCATTTGTTTGTGTTTTTTACTTCTGTGTCTCCTCTTGTGCTCTGAGGTGAACTGCCAATCAGAGTCAGTTCTCTCACAGACAGGCTCCACCATCTCCGACGCCAATTCAACAAGCTGAATTGGCTGAAAAAGAGTTGAAAAGGGCCAACAGGGGCCGACTAGTTCCAACGTTAGGACAACAGACATTTACTCACTGCCTGACATTGACCAACGGTCGGCCATTGGCTCGGTGTGTCTTGGCCCTCAGATTAAAGTGACAACAAAATGGAACCTGTGAAATAAAATATGACAGACAAATATAGTGTTGGTAAATGAAATAATAAAAAAAAAGTGATATTTAAAATCACTTTTCAAGTAATTTCAACTTTCCATTTTAAAATAAATCCAACAGTTTATCAATTTAAGAGATTTTTTTTTTTACTTTAGGTTTTATTATTCATAATTTTTATAATTACTTTTTTTATTAAAGTTTTTTTTTTAAAGGTTTTAAATGTTAAGTAAGTTTATTATTCTGGTGGCACACTCCAGGCTCCACGAAGTTTATCCATTTGTTCATTTTTCAAAATTCTGTTCAGTGTTTGCCAGAGAAGAAGAGATCATACTGATGTGTGGTTTATTTTCTAAACTTAATTGCAGCGGATGCTCCGTCATAAGTTTGCTGTTTGCTTGTGGGGAACGGCAGTGAAATTTGTTTATGCATGCACGCATTACAACATATGACACAGATGTTTATCATACATGTGTATGTGGATGAAGTTGATGTCTTCATGCCCTCAGAGATGTCATTCAAGTTATGTCTACTAAGTGAAATCCTCCAACGTAACGTCTCTCCTTTAGGCAGCCTGTTAATTAAATGTTCATTCTTTGACATGTAGGACACTTTGCTTATGTTTTTTTGGGAGTATTCGTACAGGCCGCTGCATAATGACCAAGAGTTACCTTATGTGCAAAACAGGACATGCTACAGGCAGCAGGTCGGTGGATTGGAGTATGTTGTCTGACTAGTTTTGAAAGCAAAGCACAGTCTAAATGATACCATGCTGGTGTTTCCATTTGGTAAACACTGAAACAAAAATAAATGGGGCCTACTTTGTTGTGCTGCTCGTGATACTCACATCAAACTCTTGACCTCTCGGTCAGCAGGAGCAGGTCGCTACCAGGTTGTAAATCTGCGAGACTGTTGGCGATGGCCATTACAGCATGCTATTAAAAATCCATACAGCCACAAGGTCTGCCATTACTGCTTAAAGGCAAACAATAAATTAGAGCCAGAGTCTGACACTGGCTTTATATCTTAATAAAAAAAGAAGTGCTTTGCTCCTGATCTTCCTCTGCATCAGTGTCACAGAGAGGAAGGCAGGAGTGCAGGGTGCTGGCGCCAGAGACAGAGACACACAGACAGAGAAAGAAGAGCTCTGGTTCAGCTCTCATCTGATCCCCAGCGGATCAGTGACTACTGTCAGCAGCATGTTGGCCCTCTACAGCCAGCAGGAGTTTAGTTGACATTAATCACCATAATTGCTTATTACCACCTGTGATCTCACTGAATTATTGATGGTGTTCCAGGTGAGATCCACCAGGTGAAATCCTCTGTCAGGTAAACAGATAAAAATTAGCCGCATGGGAAGTCTGGCAGATTGGAGATGTGACAGTCTAGACAGTCAAAACAAGAACGTGAGGCAAAACAGACAGTTAATTGAGTGTAGGAAAACAAAATAGGGGCACAAAAACAACACAGAGCAAATGTGGGTAATACTGTGTGTATTTTTAAGGCCCATGGACATAGCTCATTAAACTGCTGCAAAGCTTTTAACAACATGGATTGTTTTCATCATTGTGAATCTTTTCTTCTCTGTAATAACCACATAATTGCCGGCACATTGTCATGTGTGTGATGAATGCAAGATACAAGAACGAGCTAAAACTCCACAGTGCCATATTCCTACTGTATCTTGTATTTCCAACAAGTAGTCCCCAATCAACATCCCATCCATCCTCTACAGGGAGTAAGGAGACTGAAGGCTAGTTCAGTAGCTCCGTCCATAGGGACTTGGCTTGGGAACCGGAGGGTCACTGGCTCACGTCCCCATATGAACCAAGCATGGAGCGTGGACCGGTAGCTGGGGAGGTGCCAGTTTGCTTCCTGGGCACTGTTGAGGTGCCCTTGAGCAAGGCGCCGAACCCCCAACTGCTTGGGGCGCCTGTCCATGGCCGCCCCCTTGCTCTGACATCTCTCCATTTAATGCATGTGTACGTGCTATTTGTGCATGAGTGTGCATTTCCGGCCTGTGTGTGTGTGTATGACAACTGAGTGAAATTTTTTTTATTTCCCCTCAGGGATTAATGAGTGTATCTTCTTCTGCTTACCCTTGCACATATTAGGCAAGAAGAAGGCTTATATATATATATATATATATATATACATATATATAAAGATGGTCAGCCATTTACACTCATGGCCAGTTTGAAGTATCCCAGTCTCAGAACCCATCAGCTGTTGGTCTGAAGCCAACAGCCTCTCGGGGCAAGGGCCAATATTTTGGGCTGATCTAGTGTAGCCAGATAATTTAAAAAAAAAGTTAATATAAACTTGTTTTCAGATGATAGATGATGGGTTACAAGGTTGTATTTCAGCCAATCCGTCCTGCCTCTCCACATGGCCTGTTTACCTGCCATTGAATCAATACTCTGGCTGCTAATATCCTGATTTCTCCCATATTAATAACTATCATATAATCCTAAAAAGGGATTAACAGACAGAGACAAGAACAGTAATGGTGCTCTTGAGATGTAGTCTGTCAGACTTCAGAACACCACTTTTCATTTTGTAGCTTGGTACATTAATAGCTGTGGAGTGAGTACAGAGCAGTTGTTTGTGAAACTGTAGCAGGTTTGAACAGATTCGACATTATGAACATCATGTTCAAGATGGTAAGATATGGGTAGTTCAAGGAATCACCTTGTCGGCCGGTCATCCCTATCCTGCAAATGATCGCAAACTTAAGATACAAGAGATTTCATGTCGTGGCACCTTGTAAAATTGAAACCAGTTATGTTGATCCTCTTCTGTCTACTCATACCACATTTGTGTTTAGACGTTTTGTCTAAACTGTTTCAAGCAAATACTCCTGTGTCTTTCCACAGCTGCCATTTTGCACAACAACCTTACACCATCCTGCTCTAATATTCTAAACATCGGTGAAAAACGAGACACTGTGCAGACATTACCTGAAGTGACGTGCCGACATGCTGCAGTACACAGCGGTGACACATTTTCCAGACTAATGTCAAATCCCAGCCGATGAGTGAGCAGTTGGGCCTTGCTTAATAAACAAGGTGTACCACCCATTTTCTCAAGCTGCATTAGGCCTGCTGTATAATAATTAAGACAGGAGAAGTCCGTCAATCACTCTGAAGATTTTTTTCTTCTTTTTTTCTCGTAACAAGGACATAAACAGCCCTTATTTGGGCTCACAGAACCCCTTTTGACTGGCCTGCATCCTTAGCAGTCAAACTGCAGTAACCAAATGTTTCCACAGACTTGTCATGTACATTTAAGCACAGAGCCTCCAGCCACAGTGTTTCAAGGCAGGTCATTGTATCTTGCTTTGCACCACACCACCCACATTAAGTGGCCTTATTATAGAATAAGTAATTTCTTGTATTTTAAGGGTCAGAGGGAAAGGTCTCGGATTAATTATTGTAAAAGGCTGTTTTTCATGCAGATGCGGTGCATTTGTAAGCAGAAATTCTTTACTATAAATACGTGAAGATTTACCTGATAAAGCAGATGAAACAAGCACATACTTACATCTCAAGCTGCACTCACTTGCACTAGTACACACATATCCTTGTTCAGTGAAGAAAATTATATCTTGACTTTTAGACATCCCTTAATCTCTAACCTTAGCCTGAACCCTCATCTCCTAACCTTCATACTTGTGCTAACCCAGTCCCCTGTGTACTACATTCCTCCGATTATTTCCATCCTACAAGTACACACACATAAGCACGTCCATGCATCCACACAAAAGCTATATGTATTAAATGTAAACATTATTCTCATAGGGGAAACCCCATGTATATGAGTGTCAGATGGCAGCATGTAGTCTCATGTGTGTGTAGAGATTGGGAACTGACAACAAACCATACATATTATTAAATATGTATAGGTTTTTCTTTATCTTTAAACAATACTTAAATGTACATACATATGTTTCCATGGGATAACTCATTATCCAGTTTCTCTGTAGTACATTATATTAATAAGTTGGATCTAATTTAACTTAATTCAAGCATGTCTAATTAACTTAATTAATTCAGTTTAAATGTAAATTAGATAAAATAAATGTGGAAATTATGTACATTCAAATGATTGTTTATCAATTATGTCAAATTAAATTAAATTTTACAAATTCTATCTAAATAAGTTTAATTTTTTTTTTAATGAAATTGAATTTTAAAAAACTGAAATTGATTTTAAATAAATTTAATTTAAACATGTAATCAAGTTAAAAACAAATATTATTTAATTGTGAAAATTAGCTTAACTTAATTTAAAAAAAGTATTTATGAAATGTTTTTGTGATTAGAGACATTACAGCTATAGACTGATTGTAAGCAGGTCTGACTGAGGAGTCCTCTGGACTGCCTCTAATGTCTCTCAGACTGAGGAGCTTCTTTAAGTGTTAAAGGGATAGTGCACCCAAAAATGAAAATTCAGCCATTATCTACTCACCAATATGCAAACAACTTTTTATGTTGGGGCTTCAGCACACTTGGATCACTACGGACGAGCAGTATGGAGATATTCTGTTGTTTCAATTATGTGTTTTTGGACGTTTGAATCTGGGGCACTGTAAGCCTCCATTAGGTGGAGTTGTGTTGCTACCCCCTCTCCCCTTGGATCTCCGCAAGGGATGTGAGGACTCTAAAACTTCACCTGAGCCTCCATCGACATATGGGTGAGTAGATAATGGCTGAATTTTCATTTTTGGGTGCACTATTTCTTTAAAGTGCTTTGTTAATTACCCTTACATCAAAATCTTAGGGAGTCCTCAGGAGTTGAAGTGCGACACACCCCTTCTTTTGGAGTGTCTCCTAACTCAGGAGCTTCTTTTGGTCTTCGGATGTCTTGTGAACACAGCTCCAGGTGTGTTCATCTAACGGATAAATCAATGGAAGTAAACCAAGAATATGTGGCCTGCACCTATCACATCACATTTTGACAAGTGGTATACTGGGGAATAATAAACAAAGCTGTGCAGACTTTTGACAAGTTCAGCTGAGCAGCGTGAGCATACTGCTGCCAGCTCGCCATTTCACCTGAAGGAAGGTGCCAAACTCATTTTCTTCCACGGTACACATTACACAGCCTTGTGTTTCTGCACACCGACAAAATGATTGGTCATGTTGACACAGGAGGAAAATGTATTTAATATCAAGATAACAGTTTAAAACTTATCTTGGCATCCATGCGGAATTCTGTTGTTTGTTTTGAAAATATATAATATAAAGTCATACCATTTGTGTGAAAGGTTTTTGAAAAAAAGTGAGGAACGTTAGACAAAGGCAAGACAGACTTCCAGAACAATATACCCAAACATGTGTAATATGTCAGTAACAAAGAACATATTGCTATTAGTAGAGAAAATCGCTTACAGAAAGCTACGTTGCACCTTGATCAATACCAAATCTGACTTTTGATGTCATGGCATGTACAGTATTGACGGATATTACAATGGTTTGGTTACATATAGTAAATATTTACTGTAACTACTGCCTAATGTGACCTCTGTTGTGAAAACATAACTTTCCGTCTATTACAAGCCACTATAAATCTCAGGTGGGAGGGTGAGTGGAGAAGGGTCAGAGCTAGCAGAGAATCTATCTAGTAGCTGAGGATCAGTCGGGTCATGTCAGGGGTGATAACACTTGTCTTTGGCTTCATGCAAAGAGGAACAGTCCGGTCTCTGTATTAGCTTTTTGTTTCTCTCATCAGAATCAGCAGCCTATTCCAGTTCACTAATTTTGTCGCTGCAGTAACCCTTTATTTAGCAGTTCTTTAGTCAAACATGAAAGTGTTTGTATTTTCACTATTGTGGTATGTTTGTACGGTGGCCGACAAGGACAAACGCATAACAGCTCAAACCATTTCCATTAGGTGAAATGTGCTTCAAAGACGATGTCATTTCAAAAACAACAAACAAACAAATACAGAAATGTTGCAAAGTCAAAAACACACAAACCCAGAAATCAAATGCAGCATAAAAACCCTGCATATCTAGTCAACACAAAGGAAATTCTCCAGGCTTCTAAAGGGAGCAATAAGTCAAACAGCTTGATTTTTTACCCAACAAAGAGACCAGACGAGAGAGAGTGTTCGTCTTGGAAGCACAGAGAAAAGCGGAGTAAAGAGGCAACATAAAAGGGTATATTTTGTTTTGTACATTTGGCCTTGGTCTTTTAGAATATTTTAAAGAGTAAAAGATTAACACAGCTATTTATTGCACTGGGCGCTCTCAATAGGAGTCTGGAAAACTTTTATCGTGTTGAACTTTTTCTGTTTTTCTGATGCATTCTTTTCTGTTTGTGTTTGTGTTTTTGACCTTGCAAAGTGTTTGATGATAATGCTTTCCGCTGTACATGTTTTCATTTGCAGCACATTTTTTAATTAATCAGCATCGTTTCTAAAGCTGCAGCATATTTCTCCTTCAAGTTCAGCATATTGACTTAAAATGTGCTTCTATGTCAGTGACAGCTGTTTTCTCTACCTGATCCAAGTGGCCAAAAATAAGTTATCATAAATTTAACAGGCGCTGACTTGTTGTTATCACCCAAACTGGCCATTGCATCGCTCACCTTCTTAGAGTCATGCTTATGATGTCCAGCTTTGTTTTGGAGTCCTTTAATCTGACTTCAAACCGTTGCTTAATCATCTGTTGCTGCTCACTGATCATATTAAATGCCAAGTTTAGGGCCATGCAGCTTTGTCCTTCAGTTCTCAACCTGCCCATTTGCTCAGCTGTGCAAATAAACCCTACCTGTTCTCAATGGAATAAAATAAATATGCAACTGAAAGAAGTTTTTTACTCATCATTAATGTAATTTCAATTCAAATGAGTGGCAGCTGAAGCAAATTTCCATTGGTGCTTGGAGTGTCTGCACCTTTAAGACTGTCAGTGGGCTCAGCCCCTGGCGCCATGTAAAGCATATTGTAATAAGGCTTAACATGCTGATTGAAGATAAAGCTGAGAAAAGGAAATGTAGAGGAAGGGGAACTGGGTTGTGTAATCTACTACTGAATGATCCCTCATTGAGAAGTACAACATGCTGTCGTATTATGACTTTATTGTTTTGGATTATGCTACTGAAATAAAATCATGGTGGGTGTTGTTACTCTGGGAAAGCTTCATAACAGTATCTCTAATTGGTGATCCCAAGGGGCTTTAGAGATAAAGGGACAAGAGGCCAGTGGGGGAAAGGCGGCATCTGCCTTCCTTTGTTCCTAAATTCCTGTGCTGCACGCAAGTCCCTTGACATACTCACCTCCTCAGTGCCAGTCAGACTAAGATTAAAAGGACACACCTCAGCACTGCTTTCTTATGCAACAAGTCTGTTTGTCAGTGTGTTCGCAAGAATCTTGACTGGCCAGTTTATGCTTGAATTGCACTGGGGAGACAGAGTGAGTGGAAGGATAGATGTGAATGTCAGAATGCGTGGGTGGAGGAGAAGATAGGTAGGAGAGGTTGTAGTCTTTAGACAGCAGAGGGACACGAATGGCATAAAAACATGAGAGAGCACCCTGCGATAGCATCTCTTCAGATGGCTTCCTTTTGCTTTGGAACATTGCTGGCATTGCTAATGGTATATGTAGGCACTCGACGAGCTTAGACCTGTTCCTCTGACTTTTAAAATAGAACAGCCGGTCCCTGTGTTTGGTTCTTCCTTTGCGGCAAGGTCGGTAGTACCAGCCCAAAAATGCAAACAGGACATCTCATTGCTTAGGGGAAACCAATCCTCATTATGTGGGGGAAAAAAACAACACGGCTGGAGAAACATGCCTTGTTATCCCAGAGTCATTAGAGATACTGCCATGCCACTGATCCAGAATGGAGTTAATGTTCCCTTTTTAGAGAAATTGGCCTAAAATGCTTCACCTTGCTTTCTGAACTATATTGAACAGTGTCAGGCAGGTTTTATATTCTATCTTTGTGAGCATCTACCTTCTTTCTCTTGAAAGATTTACTGCATAGATTGGCCAGGAAAGGTGTTTGTGCAACTCATGTTGTAGCCTAGTTTCCAGTTTGTAAAGCTGGTTTAATTCAAGCAGTGTCAACAAGGTCAGCCAAAGGGTAGAGAAGAAGTGGGAAATGAAACCGCAATAACACAGTGCTGATAACAGTTCAGGACAGTGGGACAGATTTCTAATGGAATTACATGTCATTGAGACTTCGATTGCTCCTGTAATTACCAGCTTATCAGCAACAGGCTAATGACAATGTGATCAGATGGGCAGAGCTACCTCAGTGTCCCACTGTTTGTTTCTCTGTAGATGTTAAGAAGCAGAGATAGAAATCTGATGACTCAAAATGTTTTTTGGAAACCCAGAAACTTTTGATAAATGTGCCTAAATCTCTGGACTTGAATGAAACTCCAGTCACAGCAATGACGACTTTATAGTCTGTATTTTGACCTGCTCTGAGACTTGAAGTCACCTTAAAAAACAAATAACACAGCACCATGCAGGTCTTGCACAAAAACACAAGCCTCGTTTCCACCGCCACAGTACAGTTCAGTTCAGTTCAATATGCTTTTTTTCTGTTTCCACTGTGAAAAGTTCAGGTACTAACAGGTGGAGCTGTGAACACTGCCGTCTGTTGATTGGTCAATAGCGGACGGTCACTCTGCTCAGGGCTGAGTTGTGGCTGGTTTTGAGGCTCATGAAACTACTGTTCGTACCATGGAGAGTTTTATTAGTAGATTGTAACTATAAAATAAAATGACATTTTGCTACATCTTGTAGCAGCTGTAGTCAGCTACAGAAAAAATAAAAATTCACTGGGCTGACTGTCAATGACTTTTAAGGTGGAACGTTAACCTGTAATGTTACTCAGTGCATGAGTTGATGACGTGAATCCATCAGCACACCTTAAAATTCAGTGTCAAAACTTTGCAAAGCGTCGTTCCTGTGGGCTCCGGCAACACTAAACCCCTGAGCTTGCCTGAGAAGGACTGAATGCACAAACCCCCATGGAGAGAGACTCTCACTGCAGCCTGTTTTATTTTGTTCTGAAGATGTCGGCATGCAGTTTAGCCCTGTGGACGATAAACAAGGTGCAGACAACCCGCTGAGTTAACGTTACTGTCATTAGCATCAAGCTAGCAAACAATGGTACATCCTCACGGTCGGACATAAAGTAATAACATTAACAAATAGCGGCGGGGCTTTTACTCACCACAACTGCAGAGGCTCCCAGCTTCATTTGAAACAGACTACATTATAGACGGTCTGTTATTTATTAATCCCTCTGTGTGTTTATATATTTACTTTTTAACCGCTCCCGTTGTCTTTATAAAGCTAACATATCGCACTGTCATTTCAAACTCAACACTTGTTTCAAATTAAAAGCCCCTTATAACCTTGGCTGAGAGAATTCCTCCATTTTATAAATAGACTTTTATTCTGAAACATTTGTAGGAACTTGGTTGTGGAGGATACAGTAGCTTGGATGTTTGCGTACGGTGCTTCAAATGAAGCTCCTGCCATCTGCTGACGCTTTTAGGTAACTACAACAACATTTGGGTTGGCACATGAACAGACACAGTGACTCAGATGATAGTAAAAGTAATAAAAATAGGACAAGAATAACCCGATGACATCACACACGTCGTGAAAGACGACCGGGGATAATTGGTGAGTAACATCGTGTAGTGTGTCATGTCTGTCGGCCAAGTCACGGCACGATTTTATGACTCCATAATCCTGTAATGTGACATAGTGACTTTCAGAACGGGCAGAAAAGTCGTGTAGTGTGTACCAGGCATAATGCCAGTCCTCCTGTGTCTGACCTGTCTGTCAGCTAGTCCTCCTCCACCTGTTTTTAGACTCCACCGTAGACAACGGCAGCATTTCTTTTCCCCGTAGCTAGCGACAAGCTTTATGACTTCTTTGAGACTGATAGGTTTAACGTTATCTCCGTTATTAGAACCAAACGACAGCTGTTGCTGTTTCGGAGCTGAAGGACCAGCGTTGTAAAAGTAACGGAAGTAACTAATGGCTTGTTTGAAAATGTACTCAAGTATTTGGTTACTCAAACAGCAAACTAACGCGTTAGGTTACTCGTTACTGCAAAAAGTAATCAAAGTACTCAGTACTCTCATCAAGAGTACTGTTTGTGGTGGAAACACTAGGGTGTAGGTACCATGTCTGAAGGGTTATTTTAGGTCCCAAAGGTACCATACCGGAAGTGTTTGGTGGAAACGAGGCTTTATATGCATACTTTGCATCATTAAGACTCAGCTACGTTAAAAAACAAACAAAAACACCACAATCATCTGTATCTGAAACCGTAACGTCAAGAGCCGCAAATCCAAAATAGTAAGCTTTAAGATGCTATAACTCTCTGTAGAGGTGAGGGTCTTTCTGTGTATTTGTTCACTACAAATGACCTCTTTCACATACAGTGCACAAGGGGTGGAGCAGGGGGTTCGTTCTGGGGCTCCTGCCTTTTGGTTTTCACAAAAGCCTCATGTCAATGCTCTTCCCTAAAAAATCTAATATAACTGAGTAATTTTTTTTTCTGTTGGTCTAATAATCAGTTCAGAGTATTGAAGACCAATGTACTTGGTCAACATATCCTCATACAACGGTTCGTATGATATCCTGCAAACTAGCGCCCCCTAGCGTCCTTAATATACAGTTTCGTAATTAATGTAAAGTTACGAAGGTTAGGATTAGGCAAGTAACGTCACTGTAGTGGGGGTTAGGAAAATAAATATAGATGCATCTTAAAATGACTCCAAATTCACTTAAAGTTTACATGGTTCCAACACTGGTCGCCTGAGGGAAAGTCCCATCCTGTGTTTTGAGACCCATCCACCCCCCCAACCTGCCCTAACTGGACCCCTCGAGACCACTTCCTTCTTAACTCTTGTCAGTGCACTGGTCACGTGATCGCAGCCTTCCAAAATACATGGGTTATGCACAAATAACTGACTCATCATTACGTGGGATATGAGCAAAATTTGGTGCATTACTTGTCATAGGAAGACAAACAGAGCATGAGACCAGCCTGACTTTGACCTGTTGGGAATTCTTGATTTGCAATTAGAGCAGCCCAAGTTATTGTGTCATGGATTCAAATGAAGCAGATTTGTCAGCTAAACATTTCTTCTGGGAACTCTACTCAAGATTAGTAATGTTGTATACACCAAATTCCTACCTTATTCATGAAATGTAACTTAAAAATAGCAACATCAGACAATGTTTGCCTCTTTTTTGGGTGGCAGTAGTAAATGATTTGTCCTTAACATTTATTGTGTCGTGGTTTCAGACTGATTGAGACAGTTGGAGAACAATTAGATACAAAATAGGATGTTTGCTCAACAGGATTACTATCATGTCTTTCCCAAATTATGTACAAAGCATTCCACAATCTCAAATGGCTTAAAATGTTGTTTCCATAAATAGGAGAAAATATCTCCCCAGACCCGCCCCCCCTCGGTTTGGGCTGAGTCCTTAATGTTTACAGCCTTTGGCTCCACCCCTGCAATATACAAGTAATTTGAGCCATTGTTTACATTAAATAAAATATATAAAAACCAGCTTTGAAGAGTTGCCAACTTGTAATATGCTTATAAAGACTTATAATGTATTAGCTACCTTGGTATCTTAAGACTTTATTTGTCCCAAAAGACTCTGCCTGAGTCACAACATAAGTAGGATGTTGATGCTTGTTAAGCAGAGTGCTGTTGGAATCTGATCTTTCTGGCCCATGTTACAGTATACACTAAGAATTAGTCTTTCATTCACTACAGCATGTTTTCTGTGCAGAGTTTCCACCCAACCAGCAACTTTTAAACCTTTCTGAATGTGCTCCCCTGTCCTTCACTGTGTCAGCTGCAGAAATCTCCACTTCCCATTGCCGCTGCAGCCTGATGTTGGCAGATTAGACCTGGAGTTACCAGAAGAATGGTCCCCTTATAAACTTATTTTAATGGCGGCACCAGGCCAAATGGGAACTTAATAGCCAAGGAGAAGTTGTTTGCTGAGATATGGAAGCAATTGCCTTTTCTTGTTGTAACTCCTTATATGTATCTTATGCTTATCAGCTCAGTCAACAGTATCGTATTTAAATGATCTATTGCTGTTTTGTTACACGTTTTGGACTGAAGAAAGAAAGTAATTCAGTCTTTTTTATGTTTGTGCCTCCAGCAGTTTTCCTGTCTTGTGATTTAAGCCTTTTCCTGTTTTCCTCAATTTATTGTTGTTGTTGATGTTGCATGCTGTGAGGAAATTGTTGTGGTTGCAGACTGACCCTCCAAAGACAGACTCAGATTCAATGAACGTAACTAGTGTTACTACAGAAAATGTGAAGAGTGTCTGAAAAACTACCGACAGTTGAAGTGATTGCTACTTAAATCATGAGATTAAATTAATCACTTTCCCACTGCTGTGCCATCTACTTCAGTTTGGAATGATAATAAGATTATAATTCTGATAATTTTACATTGATTAGTTGTTTTTCAGAATCATTTCCCCTGAGTCCGCTGGTTCATCCATCACTCTAAAAGTACCCTCTGGTCAAAGATTGATCTGAACTGCAGACTATGATCCCATGCGCATCCATGCACAGAAGTTTTGTCCATTATTTTCCGCACGCTGCACTTGTGTGTGTTCACGCAAATTCTTGCACAGCTTTCTATGTGTGTCTATGGTGCAAAAAGACAACTGCACAAACTATTTTGTAATGCCGGTTTCCCCCCAGTGTGCCAAGTGGTTGAGGCCGTGAAATGAAGGATGCAAGCAGTTAAAGTGAAAGATTTGCTCATAGACCATTTTTCAGGGTTATGCTCAGTAACTAATCTTGAAGTTGTGTGATTTTGCACAGGGGACCTTCCCACATAAGAGACAGGGGTACATATACACTGCCAAGAGTCTGTAGTTTAAATCAAATAAAGTTATCAGATTATCCTGTGTATTGTCATGACCCACTTAGCTTTAATAGAGTGGATGATAAAGCCTGTGTGCTAATGTTTTTTGTGAGAGTGCACTGAAAGAGATGAGTTCAGCTGGAGTTAACAACACAAATAAAATAGTTCATTAAATATGCTTCAGTGATTTCTCATGCATTTTTGGAACACCCACTGGAGAGAGTTAATGCAGGCTTCAACGGTGAGCCATGGGAAACCAGGAGAGCCTTTCTTTCATGAGTCTGTGAATTGGATTGGATTAGAGTTACCTCTTGCCCAGTTTACACCTGGTTTTAACGTGCATCTCGGGTAATCGGCTCACAAGTGGACATCTCTAAGTACAGGTGAATGCATCCAATGCATCCTCAATGAGTTGTGAAATCAAAAGGCTCAAGCAGGGATATGTTTCATTTGTATGTTTCATATGTAGCGTATCAAGGATTCTCAAGTGACGTAGTTCTAAATATATACATGACTTTGTCTTTGGGAGGTGGAGGGGATGATGGATGGTGTGACACCTAGATGAGACAGCTGCCGAGCCGCAGACCACTGTTCAAGACCAACAAACAACACCGGCTGTTTTTTAATAAGACATTGCAGAGGATTGTGGTGCCAGCACTGAGTATTTTAAGCCGAGGTATGATCTCTCTCTCTCTCCCCATAACTAAGTGGTTTTAGTGTCTAAACATAACCACATATTAACCACAGCATTATTGAAATGTAAAGTTTCAACATATCTGACACATAATAATGTTCAAATATTACACATCTGTGCTCTGCAGAAATGTACAATGCCAGATCATCCAAGACGCATGTCAATACTATACTGGCCATTTCCAAACTACAAGTCAAGTCAAAAGATTTTGTATGGACAGTTTTATAATCTGTATTTTACATTGCCTCTTGTCTCAGTCTGCTGTTTGCTTTCTCATTCTTTTCAGATGTCTCACACAGTGTCCTCTAATTGAATTCCTCCTTTATCTGAGAGTGAAATCAGGCTTCCTTCTTGAGTTAGAGCTTCCTGGGTTGTTGCCTATTTGGTTGTCTCCAGCATTCCCCTATTCCCCCCGCCCCCCACCATGATGGATCCCTGATGCTCAGAGGACAGGTCCAGGCTTAAGCCAAAGACAATTTGATGCTTGAGAGGTAGGCTGAGTGTTACTGCGTACAACCGCAGCAAGCAGCATCCTGTTTGCTGTTTTTGTTTTATTGATTTGTTGTTAGTTTAATTGGCCCATGTTGCATTGTCTGACTGCGTAAAAGTTTGACTTCACCTTGAGCAGGAGAGGCAACTCACGGCCTGATGGGAACTGCATTTTTCACATTCTTAAACAGGTGTGGGACACATTTGATGTGACTCTAGATTGCACACTGTCGCCATCTCATCATCGTATCACCAGTGTAGAACAACAGGCTGCTCTACACTGAAGAGGAACAAGTAGAGAAATGATACGGTGTCATAGAGTATATTTGTATCTCAGCACTTTTAAATATGTGTTTTTTAGCCGTTTAATGAATGTCACATAATATTCAGAAATGCTACTGCATCCTTATTGTTGACCCCACGATATAAACCCACAGTGTATCAAACTGTGTGTAAATTCATAACAGGTGAACAATCTTCAGCTCGGTCACTGACAATTTGCAGAACTGAATCCCCACTGGGCTTTTTTTAACCCTTGATGCAATCGTAGCACAAAGGAAATTTCCAGTGCTGCATGTGGGCGTGTTGAATGAATGGTGTTGCCGTGTGTGTGCTGTGTAAACTCGACCTCCATCTGCAGTATAGAGCCCAGATGGCAAGATTGCAACTGACCAGGCTTTGACCCTAAAGCCTTCCGACCAACAGCAAGAAAAAAACAATATTTCACTGTGCGTGAAAGCCACATTAAAGAGAAGGGACTGAATTGTTTTGCATTGCTTATGTATCATTTTTCTTGGCCATCCTGGTGGGAGATGAGTGATGAGGCTGGCAATCTCTTCAGCCCGTGAATCCAATTCCCAGGCAGCTCTAAACACTTTAACAGGATATCATAACATATACGTTATGAAGATGAATTTTACAAAAGTGAGCCTAGGCCTTGTATACATTACACACACTTCATACATTATGTCAGCTTATCTAACATCAGATTAATGTTAACTTAAGTTGCAGTAAAAGGAGACATTCTACGAGTGAGCAGAAATAGCAAGTCTTTGATCAAGCGACAGACTATCCACTGTAAAAATAAATAAATAAATAAAAACAGTTGTAGTTGTTAGTGTGTGGTCTGCCTCCCTCCTATCTCCCCAAACACTGCATTGTGTTTGCCCTTTCTGCGCCGTCTCCCCCGAGCTTTAGGGAGTGACCTGGGTCTGTGGGATGGTATGCCTCTTCGTCAGGCGCCGTTTGTAATTCCAGACACATTACATCAGATGATCAGATTCCTTTAGCTTTTCATTCCAGATCAGATAAACCTGCCTTTCACCTTTTCACCTTATGGCCTTACCTCACATCCACCTGCAGCCTGTTTGTTTTCCAAATCGAAGAAGGCAAATGAGTCAGCGGTGGTGAAACTATGAGCTGATTGGACATCATGACATACCAAGGTGCTGGGTATGTGACCTCAAAAGTATGATGAAACTCTGATGTGTGTGATTAAGCAGTGCAAGGAGTAGCCTCGGCACAGCTGGCCCAGATGGATTTCTAGGGGAACAGATCTGTTTTTAGACCTGTGTAATGCATTTCACTCCGATAGTGGCTGTAAAGTACAGAGGCTTTTCTGGTGAATTTAGCCCATAATGGCTCAACAAACAGTGTTGCATTTGTGTAGCTAGCATTATCGGCAATCCAGAAGATAACGTAGGACTGTTTTTACTGGAGGAGACAACGAGAAATAGGGACTTGGGTTGGGAGTGACGGATGGGGGTACATGAGACCATTCTGAACTTGGACATGTCTGGGTTTCTTTACGCTAGCACGAGTAATTTCACACACACACCCACAGAGAGCCGATGGGAGTTTGTGGGAACTATGCTCAGACCAATGGGAATCCTCAGCACAATTACATTCTTCAAAGGCTCGCTCCCTGGAGACGCAAGGTATATGTTCTAAATAGGAAAACAAGAGATAGTTGCATAAACCTATGTATTTATTTATAATGCCTCTGGGGATTATTTAAGGCCCAGAAATGCAGTTTACAGTTCCTTGTGCATTGGTGCATTTACATTCCAGTCTTGTTCTCAGGCCCTCACGCTGGGTTACACATGGATATCCCCTGGGTCAGTCCCTGCCACAGCGCAGCCACAGATGAATCTAGTTCAAGTTTTCTGACTCACTACACCAGCACTTAAGACTGAGAGACAGTCCTCATTGCTGCATGACAGGGACAGTTCACCCCTAAATTAAAAATACATATTTTCCCTCTTACCTGTAGTGCTATTTATCAATCTGAATAGTTTTAATGTGAGTTACAGAGTGTTGGAGGTATCAGCGGCAGTGATGTCTGCCTTCTCTCGAATATAATAGAAGTAGTCGGAACTTGGCTTGTGGTTCTCAAAACAACTTTTTAAAAACTCAACAGCAATGTCTCTTTCCAGAAGTCATGACCTGGTTACTCAAAATAATCCACAGACCTTGTTTTGAGCAGTTCCATGTGGGAACTATTTTCTCTCTAGTGAACTATACCCACTAACCCTATCACCGCACAAAAGGAAGTGTGCATCTACTCATGGACGAGAGAGACCTGAGCTCATGACAGCGTGAGATGTGAACATTAATTGCATCCTCCTCAGTTGAGCTGTAATCTAAGCTAACTCAGTGGTGCGAGCATTAGATTTTGAGCACCACAAGCTGAGTGCCACTTTGTGTTATTGGCCGATATTTGAGAGAAGGGTGAAAGCTTTGCAGTTGATATCTCCAATACTCTGCAACTCACACTAAAACAATCTAGACTGATAAAGCATCACAGGTAAGAGGAAACATTTGTATTTGTGATTAGCTGTCCCTTTAAAATCAGATTTCATCAGCTGATGGTGTGGTAAGATACTTTGATTGATAACAGTTTTAAAATAACTTGCCCAACAACGGGGAAGAATTCCATTTTGCTGCTTCAGTTTCAGCGTCTTTGTATTGTGCATGCTGGCTCACTGTCACACTGTCACGGCATCCCTGCACACTTGAAAAGAACAGAATTATCATTACTGTCATTACCAATACAGACACATTTGTTATTATGATTCAACAAAATTTCTGCATTGAAAAATGCACATTGAATAATTTTGGAATAAAGTAAAGGTTCACTTCATTTTTCCGAGAAGTCCTAAAAATGCTATGAATGAAATCAAAACTACTGAGCGCACATGTCAACTGATCCAACTCCATGGCAACTAAGTAAATGCCATACGCTAATGCAGAAGCTCGGAACAAAAGTGGCTGTGACAGACTTCTCATTTGCTCATTTTTTCAGACAGCAGAAACATAACAACGCGTTATCATAACTGCTTCCTAAATAACTCTATATCAGGGACTAGCTAATCGATTACGTTGTTACTCAGACTGCTAGACACAATGTTAATGAACCAATATCTGATGATTTCCTATCTAATAATCTCCATCCTGGCCACTTTCTGATTGACTCGGAATCAGGATCTTCCTTATTAAACACATTTTTGAGATTCATTTTGTTTCCCTTGGCTCATACTGAGCTCTTACTTGGAATGCATTACCTCATGATGGATTTGAAAGAAATTCACTGAAAAAAGGCACAGACAAAAAGACATTCTCTGCATTTTCAGCCTGTGCTATAATATGAGAAATAACATACTGTAGCTGTACAACCAACTGTGGTGTCACAGATGATCTTTTCTGCGCTTCTGTGTATCAGTTTTGACTATTAAACCATTACACTGACATTTGCCGACTTTCCAGTCGAGCCAACGCATGCTCTTCTCTCTGACGTATAATTTTTCATCTGAGATAGAGCAAGGAGTCATTTTGGGTGTGTGTTACATGTGTTTATGTAATGTGTCAGGCACAGTGTTCACCTTTGGATCTGTAATGGTACGTTATTCAAGTATGATCAAATCTCTGGAGAGAAGCAGACAGCTCCTTGGGATTACCTCACATTAATGGATGTGAGTTCACCGCAGAGCTGTGATGGCCATGGTAATATTGGCACAGTGCCAGCACAGAGCAGCTCAGTCCCAGTCTCTTCCCTCATGATAATTGGCACGATAACAGGACACATTAGACATTGCTGATTAGATCAGGAAATGGTGTTCTGAGGACACTGAATTGCCCTGTATAGGTGCCGTTGTCTTTCGAGAAAGTAAAGCTGGCCATGTATTACATGCTGTCAACAACCGAAGGCAGCCAGTTTTCAGTTTTGGCCCAGTAAATAACATTATGACGTGAGGCTGTGCTTTGTTGAGCCCTCGGATCAGAGGCCAGTAGATACAGCGGGATGAAATGAGTTGTGTCTCTTGAGGTTACATGAACTTTCTGGTGCTTCCACGTCTGCAGTGACGCTACTCGCTCAAACACTCAGCCCAATCTCATACTTCATTAATCCTTTCCCAGCCTGCCTACAACCATTGATCTATCAGAAGAGGGGTTATCTCAAATTGTCACCACTTTACCCACCCATCTGGTACTGTGATTTATAACCCACCACAGCCGAGGAAAAACACAAGGAAATTGCTTCTATGTGGTTTAGTTTAATGAAGTCTGTTGCGTTCTAAAGGAAACAAACACATCCCTCCATCACACAGTGGTTAATAGTTGGAGACAGTGATTTATTGAATCTGGTCAGAGAAAGAAACAAAATCCCTCCAGTTATTTCCAGCCCATTTTTTTTATATATATATAAAAGTCAGTGAGTATGATTACATATTTCCTCTGGATCAATCTTATCTGTCCTACTGATGAAAATGACTTAAAAACACAGACACAACCTCTGACTTCCAGAGACTCAGATTCACACACTGGAGCCAAGAGTTGAGGTAATAGCTTTCCCACAATAAGCGTAACAACACACACTCAGTCATTGTTATTTCAACACAGTCAAATTGCTTCTGTTTGGTAAGCAATTACTCAGTGGCTTTATAAACAGATCGGTCATCACCTCTTTGTACCGCCTCGGATGAAAACATTAGCAATTAGTCAACTTTGACACTATGACAAGACATTATGATGGAGGTTGTGGTCAGTTAAACACTTTGTAAGTGGGCGCTTAGCGTAATTTGTCTCTCATAGATTGGTCTTTTAAATTCAGTTTATTACAAAGTTGTTCTTATTTTCCAGTTTGGGGCATAATTTTTACCAGTTATGGTCAAACTGTAGACACCAAAGGCAGGGAGAGGAGAAGGGAATACAGCAACATCACTATGACATTGTCAGATGGGACAAAAAACACTGTACCATCAGCTGATCTGACTGGTTGAAAACAAACCAACCTGGAGCTTTGTTGAAAACGTGTCTGATCATCTGTTCTTTTCCTCAGATTGACCTTTAGGCAATATTGTCTTCTCTCCAGAGCTCAGACAACTTGCAACGTACAGTGCTTTTATTGCTGAGAAGAATAATGGGGGAAAAAAATAAGATCAGGTGTCTAATAAACCAGTCGTTCTTTAACTCACTTTCAGTAGGTGGCATATCAGAAGGTGGGAT
The DNA here is from genome assembly GCF_006386435.1 of Epinephelus moara. Lineage (NCBI taxonomy): Eukaryota > Metazoa > Chordata > Actinopteri > Perciformes > Serranidae > Epinephelus > Epinephelus moara. Next base: position 16,163,035 of record NC_065513.1, read on the forward strand.
AACGTTGGTACAGGTCACCAATTCTCATATCAAATGTTCTTATACGTTTCTAGCAAAACCATAGCGTCCACCTGACTTGCATATTTTAGCCTTCAACTTAAAGAAAAAGGACCCTGCTTTCCTATGTTTTTGTGTGTAAAAGGAACAAGAAGTTTTGGACAGCCAGCACCTGTGAAACGGTCAACAGCACACCATCATTGTATGTCCAATAAAGTGGTTACACTGACAGTTTGTTATTGTGTCTGACAACATTATGGAAAAGACCCTACAGAGTAATAAATTTTTTTATTTACCTTTTGCTTGATTCAGTCTGTTTTTGTCCAACCAAGGGTCGCTCAATGAGAAGTCTCAGTCTCAAGTCTCGTGAATTGTTGCAGGAGGACAATAACAAACAGTGAAAAGCAGTGTTAATTTCATTGATGAATATGACGAAAATTCTTCATCAACCAGACAAAAATGTTCTTGGTTGACTATCGGACATTGATAGCCAAGAACAGCCGTGCTTGTAATTATCTTCAAATGCTGCACGAACGGGAACTGCCTATTGGTCCGACAGCCCATTGGTCCAACATCCCATTGTTCTGACGATATTAAACCCATTGCTCCGAAGTCCCGTTGTTCCGAAATCATCATGATGCCCTGTGGTTAAGGTCTGGCTAGGTTTAGGCACAAAAACCACTTGGTTAGGGTTAGGAAAAGATCATGGTGTGGTTAAAATGAAAAAGAAAGTGGCAAACACATAAGCCGTGAGCCTGCTTCGCCTCCAGCCTTTCCCAGCTGACCCAGANNNNTATCTCGACCAGTAGCCTACTTTTGTTGCGTTTGCTGATCCTCTATGGTACACAAATACAGTATAGCCTAGTATAATCACATATCGGAACAACGGGATGTCGGACTAATGGGATGTCGGACCAATGGGCCGTTGAATGGCAGCGGAGCAAGCAGCCACTGGCCACTGAACTTCACATCTGATCCCTGTGGGACTCCCCGTGAGTCCCACAGGGACTGAGTGTAGCTGTGCTGTAGTTGAACAGTCTGAACCCAGATCAGTTTTCACTGACAGAGATAAAAGCTTAATCACAACATTAGTCTAAACCTCCAGACTAACATGTTGCAGATTAAGAAAGAATTCAGGCTTTAATTGATTTATTTTTCTGCTTCTTGACAGTGAGATCAATATGTTAGCATTTACAATGAACCTGGGTACAAATAGTTGTGTCAAAATTTTTGACAGCATAAACATAGAGATGTTGAGCTTTTCAAATGATGATCAGTAAGTGTGTGCTCGTAAATAATCCCTTGAACATGTCAAAAACTGCTGGAGAAATGCAAGTTTTTAAGTGTTCAGAAATTATTTGTAGTTGTGGAAAAAAAGTGTCTGAACTAAGTTTTCATACAACCTCTCACCTTGATTCTAATTTCTGATACATGAATTGATCGTAGCGAATTTTCGTTGACTAAAACATTTTCAGTTTTCATCAACTTAAACTATGAAGGATAAAAATGACTAAAATGTGACTAAAACTAATGAGCATCTTCAGCTCAAGACTAAGACTAAATCTAAAATAGCTGTCAAAAAACATTTTATTTCTCTGCAAGCACTTTTAGTGGACGGATTACATTGCAGTCCATTTGGCAGCTGCCAGCTGCAGTGCTCTTGCTCTATACTCAACCACTTTCAATAGCTGTTGTTCCCTTAAGCCACTGAGACACAAAAACATAGGAAAATACATTGCAGGTTGAAAAATACTGACCTGTCACTTTAATCGGCTATGTCTTACATCAACAACTTTCGTTCCTAGGTAAATATAAACTTCCAATTCAATTTCATATGGCATATTTATCAAAAACAAAAAACAGCTGCATTAAAACTTTCCTCATTTGTTCAGCCCATGTCTGGTTCTATTTTTGCAGGTCTGCATATCATTCCTGTGTGTATGATGAAAACATTTCACTTTCCAAATTTCGCTAATTGTTGATATCTGGGGACTCAGAACTGAGAGGAAGTCCAGTAAGACAAGCAAAACAAGTAGTGCCATAAATAGACTCTATTCCCAGATCTCCACAATAAAGTAAGTGAGTAAAAGTTGTAATTTTAGGTTTAACATTAGTAAAGTGAAAAACAGGGAAACAGTCTTTGGAAAATAGAGAGCTAGCTCTTACACGTAATTTTTCCACTTTACAGTAATGTGCCCTAAAAACGTGTAGTGGCATATAAAGGGTTTCTGAAATCAGGCCCTAAGCCGGAGAAAGCATTATCCTCCTACTGCCCCTACTTCAGTTTGTTATTTCAATCTGGAGGGCTTTGTCTGCCAGAAACCTGTGTTATTTTGGAGACCAGAGATGAGATGTCAGGCTCAGGAAACATTGCTGATGCGTATGACAACCCCCTTAATGCCTGCTTCAATTCACACCATCCATCTCATTTTACAGTGACTGGTCATTTATTTGATGTTTGTCAACCTTTTCCCTCAGCCAAGCATGAAGTAGGATTTGACAGGGCCTCCTCTCGAAACAAGTCCGATCTGCACGTACGCAATGAAGGTTTAGTGATAGACCTGTATCGATCTCACGATGTTCACAACTCTGAATACTCTTTATTTAAGACCTATTTATTTAGGTCCCCAGCTGAAATGCGCATGCATCACTCAAATTAGAATGACGGCATCAAAATGTCACATGTTTGTTTGGATAATTTGAACACTGGAGCCACAACCTTAATGGGAGTGCCAATATGTATTGTTTTTACAATGGATTCTTTTAGTAAAATGGTCAGTGTTGGGCTGGAAAGTAATGTGATTACTTTTTCAGTAACGAGTAGTGTGGGATTGCAATTTGAAATTCAATACCTAATTACAGTTATAACACTTTGTTACTTTAACTATTTGGGTTTCAGTTTGTTCAGTGTCTTTCAAGAAGTCTGATAGTTGGTATCAGTTGGGTGTCTGCCATGGAGAGTTCAGGATGTGTTAGCTTGACGCAGCGGCTGATAGCCTCTTCCAAAATATGACCCCTAATAGAACAAAGAGCTCTTGGGATGGAGTGAGTGCTGGGAGGGTCAGATGTAGGGATTAATTCACTACTGAACTGAAAGACTGTACAGGGTGGCCAGGATAGGGTGATGTGGACTCTTTTCCTGGTTCTGGTGAGCAATCTAGCGGCGGCGTTCCGAACGAGTTACAAGTGGGACAAAGATAACTGGGTGATACCAGAGAGGAGGAGGTTGCAGTACTCAATCCATGAAGATATAAAGGCATAGATGATTATTTCCAGGTTTTGGCAGGGGAGGTTTTAATTTGGCTGTTGACTTGAACTGAAAGAAACTTGATTGCATTTATCTGTTTATCAAATTTTAGGGCAAATTCCAAGATGAAAGCAAGGTTGGTAGCAAAGGGCTTGAGGTGCGGGGACAGTTGGGCTGGGCTATCGGGGAGTAATTTGATGGAATCTGGGGGGGCCGAGGAGCACAGCATCTGATTTATTATCATTGAGCTACAGGAAATTAAGGACCATCCTGCTTAGCCAGTCTGAGGTAAACCTAAAGATGGAGGGTGTATGAAGCCAGCCTGTTCTCATTTCCAGCTCGTCAAATACTGCTGCTTTGTCAGTGATTTTGGTATCAGACACTGAAGCAAACCCGCACCTATCACGGCAGTATGACACGCTGCGAGGTGTCGCCAGTTTATAGGGCCACTGGATGGCTTCAGTTTGAAACAGTTTGAAGCTGCAAAGTCTGTGCAGGTGCATGGGTAGAAGGGGAGATGACTGCAGATTTTTGACCTGAGCTATTTTAACTGGAATAAACTCCACTGATATTGATGTCAAAGTATAAATTCATCCAAAATAACAGTAAACTCCTTCTATAAATGTTAGGTTAACTGCTTTCCATGCTATGTCTTTTACAAATGTCTTTAAGCCCTCAGTAAGTGTAATCCAAAAAAAGACAGTGAATTCTTCTGGCCGTAGAACTAAACAGTAATTATACCAAACTGACAGTCCACATCACCCGTGGTCCAAATTTTTTTTAACAAATTACCCACAGTAGTGTGTTACTCAGAAACAACAGACGTGCCAGTCCCATCTCATCTCAGTGCTTTCCATCTCAGAAGCCAATGTTCACTCTAATTTTGGCTCAGAGATTGCCTCTCTGTGGATGATTAAAAAGTGTTATACTGTTTTTTTCTCTGCTGATGAAAGTTGCCATGTTGTTTATCATCACTCTTGCTTTCAAATTTGTGTCTCATTCATTTAATACAAGCTGCTGTTGCAGCAAGAAACGCATTTGTCACTTGCTTTGCCAGACGACTCATTTATTTAGAGTACAATGAAAAACTACAGAGATTTTAAAAAAGAACACGTGACTTTTTTTGCCAAAATAATAAATAAATAAATACACAAATACTTTTACCAGTTAGCATGATATACATGAGAGTGTAGGAGATGGTGCATCAAGCAGAGCTACAGTGAAAACTACAAGGACTACATGACAACTGATTTTCCAAAACAGCTGCAATACCCATGGAAATAATGAAACCATCCATGGTTTGTGGTGGTGCCATCATATCCATTTTGCTGTTGTAGTGGCCTTAAGGGAGTTCGGGGTCAGGTCCAATGACTCCACTGACTACTCATTAGCGTGGTACTACAGTCCAAAAGGGATTTGTTGTACATTTGATGAATACAGCCTGCTGTGCCAGGGGGTAGGATGAAAGTGGTCAGGATATCTGTTCAGTCACTCTGGGGAACAAGCAGCTTTATTTTCATCTACAGAAAGTGGTGTCTAAATACAGTGTGAACTTTCCACTAGAGATTTACCACAGCTGAAGCCACTCTCACACATGCACTGCAAACCTGAAATTATCTAGACATTACCCAGAGGAGCAGTATGTGAGAATACAAATGTCCGAACCGGTTGAATCGGACATTAATCGGACTTTACCCTGCCAACTCCAAAGTACAAAGTCTGTGTAATGTCTGATTGGGCCCATGATAGAGTAGGTCATTGTTTGGAGCACTAACAGTGGGCGAGAGGGCATGTTGATGATGTTACTATGGCTCTCACGAAACTGGAAGAAAATGAGTATCTGAGAGAGACGAAGACGGGTCATTTACACAAAGATGTCAATGAAAATGTCCACTGGAGAGATGACAAGATACGGCAACGTCTGTCAGTAACGGCCATAGCTGAAACTGTCACACAAATTCAAGGAACAGCAGGAGACTCTGATATTTATGATCAAATAATGAAGGACTGCAGTGTAATCCACATTGTGTCCTGCCCTCTGCATGCTCTATTCATGCACCTAATCCAAATAGAATATTTCCAGTAGGGGACACCTCATCTGACACAGACAAACTGTTGTCACATGCTATAACTCCGAACAATGTCATTTACGCAGCTGTTAGAACTTGTGCTGCTCACTTTCCAGTTTTTATGTCATCGTATAAAAATAATTACAGCATTGGCACCATTTGTTAGGAGCTACTGGAGTTGACTGGTTTGCACATAATTTGATGATTAAAAAAAATCAATTAGGAAAATTTAAACCATGGATAAAGGAACTGTCAAAGTGCTATCTTTATTTCCTAAACTTCTAAAGACATAACTGATGCTGAAACACTGAATGTTACATATTACATCTCCGAGTTCCAACAGCACACATGCATACATCTGTTACCAACGACCGTGTAATTAAGCTGTATTAATTTGATTTGTTGTGGCTAATTCCTGATGATTGCAAAGATTTAAACATTGATATTAATATATGAGAAAGCTGCTGCAGACTGAGATTAAATGCCCTTTGCTCTTACAGTTTCCCCACTGAGATGGTGATCTCAGGGTCATAAACTCTGGAAGAATCTGTTTTCACAGAGATGGACAGCAGTTTCTCAATGTGTTGCTCAGTTATCCGCCCTGATCAGACATTGCAATCCAAAACAAACATTAGACGGTGCAACACTGGGGAATATCCATGATGAAATTATATTTCTAAGCACGGGAACAGTAAAAAACAAGTTGGAGATGCACACATCCTGGAGAATGGGTTCTCTGTTTATTTTATTTCTCTTTGTTGAACTTTTGTAATTTGTGGTTTGAGTTGCTGCACAGGGACAATGTTGATTTTACTAATCTAAAGTTTGTTATTATATTAAGCAGCGTGATCACAGTTATTCTGCTTTACTATGATCAGTTTGAGAAGATGAAACACAAAATGAAGTCCATAGCTCTGCCTATGGTTTCATTCATCTATTTACATTCAACCCAGGTGTCAGAATAAATGTTGGCATTGTAAGTTTCTGCAAACCATGGATGTGTTACATTTGTACATGTCATATGTAGCAGACATGTTGAAGCTTTGTTTCTGTTTCAGTTTTCAATTTGATGTTGTGACAGTGTTGTGGTTAACATGTGGTCAGGTTTAGGCACAAAACCTACTTTGTTAGGTTAGGAAAACCTATAAATGTTTTGGCTTAAAATACATGGTTTGGTCGCTACCAACATGGCTGAACATGTCACAAACTCGGTAAAAACATATGCCCACTTTTGGCGGCTTAAAACAGTGATCTGCTGCTTGCCATCTTGCCTCAGCTCATAAATGTAATCTGAAGTATGCCATACTATGAAATATACAAATGCAACAGACATTTTATTCTGGCACCTGGACTTAAAGACTTCACAATTTGTGAATATTTTAAATACATAATGAAATGCACCATCAGAAACTAAATGACTCTCGTGGCAGCCGCTTGGTGACCCCTTACAAGCAAGTAAAATGTATTTTACTCAAGACTTTGACATCACTGGGTCATTTCCTCATTCCTGAAAGAGAGTCTTATCTTCTGAAACGACCGTCTCTGTTTACTAACACAGGGAAGAATTCTTACTCAGTGTACTGTGACCACAAATGATTCCCAAAAACAGAAATAGGGTAAAATGCTCCCCTCTTCTGTCTGTAAGAAGCACTCCACCCTTTGTTGGAGAAGAGAGACAGACATTCCACAGGAAGTTTACCCGTCGCCTCTTCCCTTCATCCCTCACTCTTCCTGCCTCGACTGATCCTCGCTGATTACTGATGGCTGGGTGGGCCGATAAGAGATGCTAATGAGGAGAGGAGACCCTTAGACATTTAGTGGTGTGAAGCTTTTTCACACACAGATAAGTTATGAAAGAAATGCAAAAAGCCCAGCGTTTAATATTATCGATATAAAAACATAGGGATGATTATGACATTTTATGATGTTTGGTTTTTTTTCCTACCGTCAAAAGTCAGAGAACACAGAATACACCGTACTGAAAGCCTTGACAGGTCACCAGCCAGTCTCAAGGCTAACACACTCACCCACATCCAGACTCCATCTGAGGGTCAGAGATTTGATTGGATTTTTCTCCTCCCACAAAATATGCTGTTGTAGCAGCTGCCACAAGTTCCATCAGATAGCGTGGTTGTTCCAGGCAGATCGGCTGTTTGTCACCACGGGCCGTCAACACCATCCACTCTCAGTCAACACACCTGCTGCCACTGCAACCGGTTGACTAATCCAAAAGCTGCTACTGCATTGTCTGTGGCTGACAGAATAGCTGCCAGTCACCACAGACCTGTGAGAGGAAGCACGTCCCGTTGCCACCAACACTATAGGCCTACGTGCAATCAATACTTCGCAGGGTGGATGTGTCTTTTACACTGCCGCTGACACATAAACACATAACTCAGAAGAGCACAGCCATCATCAGGGGGCTCAGGGGTAAGTGCTCTTTGCCTCACAGCATGGTGTCTACATGGCTTTCCTCCTCTAAATCTGTGCATGTCTGGTGGATTGATTGATCTGTCTGTGTTGGTGTTAACAGTCTTTTCCTACCTGCTGACACCTGTATGCCAGGCAGGGTGGTAGTTAGGATTTTAGAAATACTAATGCCCCAAGACAAAGACTTGCAAGTCATGGGAGGATGCAAATACTGTTAGCTGACACCATAGACTGTATATAGAGATGGGTGACGCATCTCCACTTACCCCCATGGTACAAAAATGAAGCCAGGATATCCCAATACAGCCGCTGCCATCTGACTTAATTTGGAGCCAGAGTCTGTGCCGTAGTGATGTGGAGTTCCCCCCAAAACACCTGTTCGACCAATCACAAGCAGCAGCATTGGCATACATACAGTAGCTGTCAGTCATGACGTCAAATCCCATTTTTATAGTGTCGAATAACTAATTTAAACGTAAGTCATCAGAAAATGAACACCTGAACATACAGCAGTGCAATAAGAACTATCTAACATATCATTAACCATCTTTGGGAAAAATGTATTTGACGTGTACTTGGAGTTTTGGCACATGTCCCATCCACTAACATGAAGGGGGCGGGCTTTATGCCCTCTACTGCAGCCAGTCAATCAGGGGGCGCTCGAGGTGTTTTGGCTTCACCTTTGCAGAGCTGTCATGTTGTCTATCTTTGTGGTTGATACCATATTAAATATGGGTATAATTAATGTGGGGCATACATGCTTGTTTGATTTTCAGGCACTTATGCTTGATTAAGTACCAACATGGTTTCATTTAATTAAGTTTATGTAAACAATGTAGACAATGTACATTCATCACCATAACTGAAGCTTTCAGGGAAATAGTCTCATGTATTTGAAACTAAAAATTGGACGCTGATGTAAACACTGGTTAAAAGTCAGAAACTAATTAGGATAACTCCGACATCAACGCAGCATGAGGCCACGAGTCTCAAATGCACACTTCACCACTCTCAAATATTTTTGCCCAAAAAAGACTTCCCTATAGACATTGCATTGTGAAAGAGACATCTGTAAATCAGCAGCTAATTTTTGAAGGTGTATCAACGTCCCAGTACAAACACTTAAATAGTCTTTATTTAAATCATTATGGCCTAGAATTGTAAAATTCACCAATAGCTAAATCCAAAGTTATTATGAACTGTCAGACCAAGCGGTTGGGAGGTGGGGTTAAAGGAAACACTAGTGTGCTTGGTCAGTGGGCAAGTGCCATTATCGTAGGCTACTGGACTTGCTTTCCCTAAATCCTAAAAGGGGTTTATAGCCTAGGGTGTAGGGTTTATAGCCTGCAAATTCATACCAGTCATTTAGAACTGAAGAAGCTTCTTGGATGAGAGGCTAAACGTCTTCAAGAGACGCAAGCAAGTCCAGTTGCCTACGATATTAGCACTTACAATTACTATGACGTGGATGATTTAGAATCTTCACCGACAAGTTGGTCAGCAGGCCCATGGATGTGAAAGGTCAGAGTAATTTTATACCCAGAAGTTTAACATTTTTGGTTTCATGTGCCACTGAGCAACTTTCATAGGAATCTATAGCCGGAAGGTGTTAATTATGCTCTACGTTATAGCAGAGACAGAGACGGACGGAGCCTTCTCTCCACACTCTGCATTCATTACATCCGTATTTGTGCACGTTTTCTGAAAGTTTACAGATACAGACAAAACGGAGCAGTACCACCGAAAGCACCTAAGCATAGTTCAAGCAAGATACGCCCATAGGAAATGATGAAGACATTTACATAATGGCAGAACAGAACAAATCAGAGTGCCCCAGGAATGAGTCCTAAAACTCAGTGATGAGTTAGTATTTTAGCACGCCTGGTTCCCTTGACTTGAAGTTAATGGTTTTTTTTAGTGGGTTTTTGGTTAGATGCCTGAAATGAGGTCTGTGGTTATTTCAAGCTTAAGAGAATTTCACATTTTGTTCTACAACATATAATACGCCACTAAATACCCCACTCATGAATTTTGAAGCTTTTAGGTGTTTTTAAAAAGGCGTTTGCTAACAAGTTTCTAAATGAGACTACCGAATGTCATCAGGCCAAACATGGCTTTACAGCCTCTTTGTGGTGGCATCATTAAAGTCATAGGACCATGGTGTAGTTTACTTAAAGATATATAAACCTATACTCAAGTAAAAGTCCTGGTTAACATGTTGCTCCAAACCATCTCTCCAAATACAGAAAGGATGTCTCTCCATTTTGTCTTAAATGTAAGGTAGGAACTGGTGATCTTGTTCACTGTTTCTGGTCTTGTGTAAAAATACATAAAATATTGGAATGATGTATTATTTGAAATACGAAAGGTTCTGAAGAAGGAACTTGAACTCGACCCGGTCTCCCTCCTTCTGGGTCTTCCCAGTGGCCGTGTAACTGATATATATCAGAAAAAACTGTATAATGTTGTGCCAGGAAAAATATTCTTCAGCACTGGACTTCAGATAAAGCCCCCTCAGTCGTGGGATGGCATAGGACAATAATGGAATATATACCTCTGGACTGTCTGCCCTGTCTCCTGCACTACAAAACTGATGCCTTTGAAAGAATATGGAAACCGTTTCTTGATTTTATCAATGTAAATATTTCTGCTATAATGACAAGGGCATTTGTATAAAGAACTATATTATTTTACTTTATTTAGCTCCCATTATATTTCACCCTATACTGTATAATGTACCTGTCACATTTACTTAGAACTGATCCTTCTGTTTGCAATTTTGGTTTTTATGTTGTTACTCCCAGCTTGTTTTTGTTTGGTCCTGTCTTGTGTATGTTTGTTTATTGACAAAAATTAATAAACACATAAAAAAAATTTTTTTTTTAAAAAAGTCCTGGTTAAAAAGTCCTGGTTAATAAATCACTCAAAGTTCAAGTTACTTTCCGCGCGGGCCTGTTCAAAATAATGTTCTGTTGTTCTTTGCAACTCAAAAGATGTCTGTCCTCCAGCATTTCTTAGACATATTTTCTATTGAATTAGCACCTCATGGGGAATGAAAAAGGAATTGGCTTGCACTTGCTTGTGATGGAGCATTACAGGAGGCTTGTATGCATCACAGCCAAACTTGAAATGCAAACAGGAAATTTGCTCTCAATTTTCTGCACTGTTACATCCTCTGTTGCTTTTTCTAAAATGAATTTAGAGCAACATGGGTAGAAAATCAAGTGAGTGAAAAGCTGAGAGAATTCTGTTAAAATAATTCAGGCACACACAGATAAAGGGCCCCAGCCATGATCCATAGTGCTGGAATATACAAAAATGGGCCCTACCATAAATATATATGATATCAACCATGATCTGCACAACACTGTGTTCTAAAGGAAGTGATCATCTTTTTCCTCTAAAATGTTCCCTGTGTACTCACGATGTCCTTTACTGCACTGTGTCAGTACTCTTTAAGGAGCCAGATTTCTTTCAGAATGTGCCTGCTCAGCTTCCAGAGTCCAGAGTCTCTACATAATGACTTTGGACCATACTTATGAATGTCTTTACGCTTCTGACAAATGGGCACAATAATTAGGACTTGAATCTCTCCATTGCTGTATCCCAAGAAAGTCACGAGTGTTTGCTCAGGTATGTGATGACTGGCTTTTCCTTACAGGGGATGATATCCAGATGTGTAGTGTGTCTGCTACCGGAGTGAAAGAGGGCACTTCAGCTCTGTCTCATACACTCCAAAAGTCTAAGAATCAGCTACTCCAAAATAGTAGTGATTGCCAAAATAAGCTGGGCCGATAGGAAGGAATCTGACAGTCCCTCTTGTAACAACTCGTGTGTGATCTGTTTTTCAAAAATAAACTATCTATCAGGATCTGGGACTGCTTTGATTTGGATTTAATGTACACATTCATCTCTATGTGACTACTTTGTTCTGTTTTCGGCAAGCTTGATGGAATATCTAATTAAAACTTGGATGCTGGTTGTAGCGTCTTTAATTATTGGCAGGACATACAGACATGTTTTTCTTGCGTAATGCAATTCTGTGTGTATGAAGTCACCACCCTGGAGTTAATATTACAACAATTAGCTGTGACAGCCAGTTGTGACAGACAATTGACAATATACCCCGATGGCATTAGCCCAAGAACTAGGATAGATAATGAAAGGTCACTGAGCTGAGAAAGGCCATCTAGATGAGAACAGCTACCTGGAGTCAAGGAAAAATAAAGGTCAGGCTGCGTCATTAAAGGTAAATGGTTTCACTTTCTTTAGTGAGCCCGGGAGCACAAATAATTTTGAGCTTGAAATATTTGAGGACCAGCTCCACCTTCAGGCAGGCATCAAGGTGAAGTTGAGGTAAAAGCATAAAACTAATGCATGTTTTCATTCTTGTTATTTTAGAATTACTTGAGAAAGAAAGTGAGGCAAAGAAGTGAAAACTTTCATATCGCTTCGATCTCCAAGAATGAATGAAATGTTATTTTGTGTTGAATAATTTAAAGGATCATTTTACGCATGAAGAAGAAAAATCTGCAGTTGGGAAGTTTTCTGGTCTATTATTAATGGGATACTCTAGTACTATCTTGTCCCTCTGATAAAAGCAGTATATTTAGATTTGTTTCTTTACTTTTTTTTCTCTAGGACTATGTGGAACATACTGAGGATACAGACAGACAAAAGTCAAATGGATCATGGCACAACAGTGGTTTGAGAAGTTCCTATATCAATGAATTAATCAGTCAGTCATTTATGTGTCATATGGAATTATAAAAGGTACAACTCCAGTGAAATGTAGTCCCTTCAGTTGGTTTAAATTTAGACCTTTTCTGTCTCCTCACATTGTCGGCTGCTTATTTAGAATTGTCCATGTTTCTGGATGGTACTGATGGAATGCTTTAACTGTCCAAACATCCCGACACCAACAAGACAGCTGCATGGTCGCTCCTCCCGAACATGGGCTCTGAATGGCATATAGCAGTGATCCACTCCAGGAATGGGACAGCACCTCACATTCCCAGCTTCACACCAGTTCTTATTCCTTGTAAGTCACACAAGTCCTCTCCTTCTCTTGTCTGTGTTCTCTGCTCGGTCAGATTGCGATAAAGAAAAAAAGCCTCCTGGTTGAATAGTATTGTCCAGGATTCAGCCAAGTTTTGGTGAATCAAAGGATATTACAGTTCCTGATATCCCGTCAGAAACTGTTGCGGCACAAAGGTCATCCGGTTTATTTTCCAGCGCCTGTACAATGGCTAGCATCTTCTCTATCTTTTCCTTGATGTTTACTGATGTTTAGATCTTGGACTCCAAGTGTAGACTGCCCATTGTGTTAAACAGCCAAAGATTCTGAAGCCCCATAGTCCAAAAGAATGTCCCACTGAACTGAAAGCCCATTTCTTCAAAAGCCCGTTATCCCAAAAACAAACACCCATTGTCCTGCTCCCTGAGGTTAGACAATCCAATTGCCAGAAAAAAAATGTTCATATTGTGTGTGGGTGAAGCTGGGGCTCAGGAGTTAGAGTAGTTGGTCTACAATCAGTTAATCAACGAATCAATCTCTGACTCCTCCAGTCAGCATGTCAAAGTATCTTTGGGCAAGATACTGAGCCCCAAATTGCTCCATCGGTGTATGGGAGCATTAAAACTGAGTAGCAGGTGGCCCCCTTTTATGGTAGCCTCGGCCACCCATGGGTGAATGTGACATGTAATGTTAAAGATGCGTTACATTGTCAACAACGCTGTGGTAAGTGTGTAGTTTAGACACAAAAACCACAAAAATGATGGTTAGGAAAACATCATGTTTTGGCTTTAAGCACCCACGACTGGTGGTACAAAAGTCGCTGGAAAGCAGGGAGGGGTTGGTTAAAAACACCCAGGTTTGGTGGCTCAAACGCCGCTGTGAAACAGAAACTAACTGCAGGGAGGGTGTATTTTCATAGACGAAATGGGCTTTCAGAACAATGGGACATTTTTGGGACTAATGGGGTTTTGGAATTTTAGACTGTTAGAACAATGGCATGGCACCATCATCAGCTTACTAGGCTTTAATGATGAGGAAAACTGCAAACCTCTTATAACTTTTGACCTGCCTGGAACAAGGTGACTAGCTTTTAAGCCTCACTTTTAATACTCACAAGATTGATTTTGGATGGAGTATGACTTCAATATTCAAAGTCTAGGATAATTCTGATTAATGTGACCACAGTTCCAGCAAGACACGTGAAAATAGTTTAACATCAGAGTTAGTGCAAGCTTTTTAAAGTGCTACATCCAACTTCTCTAATGGTGTAATTCTGCTCAGTTCACAGGCACCATTATAGACTGTATACTTATTGGTATGCTTGCTTTACTGACCCTGCCTTTTCCAATGATCTAAAGCCAGACACCAAATTGTAAAGATATTTTGGTTCTCAGAGGACCACACAAAACGAGAACAAAACATGTTTACCTTTAGCTATTGGGCCGGCAGGGATCCAGCATATTGTAGATGGACACAGAGGAAAGAATGCATCAAAGCGTTGTCATTTGTTACCAGAGCACTAACAACCCTGCAGCTCAAATAGCTTAATGGCTCAATTATTTTAGTGAAATGGTGACCACATGTTTAAAAGTGTGCCTATGTTGGTTCCAAGGCATTAGCTGTACCAGACCGAATGTACTGCACTCTGTAAACAAACAATCATACATACATTCCCTGTCAAAGAGAGATATGGGAGCTTAATATGAATCAACAGCCATGTTTCTTTAACAGCTCCATTATGCATTAAGTATGTAAACCACTTAAAGTTGAAATGTAAAACACATGTGATTGGTGCTTGATTAATCGCCTGTGCTCAAAACACTTTAGGTGACACTGGTAGACAGGAATTTGGGAATGAATAAGGAAAGTGGCTCCTGTGGAATAAAAGAGCCATAAAAGGGCAAGAGATGTCTTTTGTTAAAGTTTTTACAAAGCTTAATATGACTCCCCCAAAACACACACAGAGACAAATTCAACTCTCCTACAGAGATAAGGAATGAGTAATGGTCGTATTATCCTTAAATCAAGCTTTGTGAAGTTGGAGGAAAGAGAAGAAAAAACTAATAGGCGCCTCATAACTGCATGTATTTAGTGATGAAACAGTGACCCCTGCAGGAGAAATCCTCACACTGCCATAAAGATGCAACCAACCAAGCCTTCTCATCAATTTTAAAGCTTTCTAATCTGAAGTGATAGAGTATAGATAGAAGTGATAAAATCTGAAGTGATATTCAGATTTTGTTTGATACATTTTTTAATCAAAATATAATGCAGGTGGGACTTATAGCTCAGAAAGTAGAGTGTTTGCCCCAGGTAAGCTGAGTCGTTTGCAGCAGTACAGGTTCAATTCCAACCTGTGGTCCTTTGCTGCATGTCATCCCCCTCTCTCTTCCCCTTTTCCTGTCATTCTCTAGATGCAGTCAATAAAAGCCCAAAATAATCTTTAAAAAAAAAAGATACAGCTGCCGACCAACAGAGTCAATGATGCAACAGATCTGCAAGAGACTGGAGAAACTGTAGATGCATTGAGGAGAGAAGTGAATGCACGTCAGACTATGTAAATGTTGCAGGCCAAATTTAGGAGGCCTGGTGGGTTGGACTATTCCTATTGTTATCTCTGTTTACCTGAATTATTTATTTTGGTATAAGAAAGAAAACAAACATGCTGTGGGTCCACTAAATCAGGCTCCTATTCATTGTCTACAGGGCAGCTCCAGACTTTATATCCTATGACATTACAAGTGTGAGATTTACTTGTCTGGTTTCTGGCTTCGAGTTTTGGTGTTTTCCTTTAAATAACAAATCTTCTTGGTACAGATTAAATGGCAGAAGCTGAACTTTGAATCCCCAAAATCTGGCATTTGTCTTTTAAAAGTTAAATTGTAGACAAGATTAGTTATTCTTTAGACATGTGGCGCTGTCAATATTTATTGTGCCCTCTCACATGGATCCCTGTAAATTAGGTTCAGTGGGACACAGTTCTCCCTATACACCAGGTGTGTCAAACACACGGCCCGAAGGCCAAAACTGGCCTGCCAAAGGGTCCAATCTGGCCCTCTAGATGACTTGGCACACCTAATGTTGATGCACATGTGAAGGCTGAGAGGTTTCAGGAGCAATTTAAACAGTGAGCAGATACTTCATGTAAAATACTGCCTTAAAAGCTTTTTTTCTCTGACCAGAATACAGCTCTCTGAAATTACAATTTGTACTTTCTATGGTCATATTTAAAGATATTTAATATTGTGAAAAATATTGTCAACCAGCAGTTTCAGTTCAAAAAGAGTCTGTATCAGACTTCTGTCTTAAAACAGTATTAATGGAACCTTGCCACTGAATGTGGAAAAACTAAGACATATACTGTTGAATTTGCAGTTTCTTTTTTTGGTAAATGGATGAACATTTTCAGAATAAAACAAAAAATTGAAGGGGTTTATATTTATAGGTTATTATGGGCCGGCCCACTTGAGATCAAATTGGGCTGTATGTGGCTCCTGAACTAAAATGAGTTTGACAGTCCTGCTATACACTCTCTCTGTCAGTCATGGAGGGCATTCATCTTGTACTGCAGGCATATTGCACTGTGAGTTTTTGGCATATGGCAAAGAAATATGTAGGCTATGTGCAAGCCGGAGCATTTTGTGTTCTTCATGTCTTTCAGTGCCTGCATTTATGGACAAATTGAGCAGGTTAACATTTTCACTTTTCATTTAATGACTCCCCACTTTTTTTTCCTAACACTTGAGATACCCGATTCCCTGTGTAAAATGAATTAAATCTGATCTCCCATATAATTTGAAATAGTCAAAATACAAATTTGCACCTCACTAGGCTGCATCATGCATAAACTTATAGAGTCACTGCTGCAATATGCTTATCATTTCTGCGCCTCTCCAGGCAGCTTTGAGGTCATATCTGAACCGTGTAAGACTGGAGTTTGAGACCAGAGAGCCTGGGGACTATCATAGACTGACAGGAAGTCGTTGTTCATCTGACCAATCACATCAAGAGAAGTCCAGCAGGACGGAGTCCAGGGAGACGACTCACTAGCATCCACTCTGTTTGTAGCTGCCTTAGCTCTGTCAGTAAGTTAGTTCATCAGCCTCCCTACAGCCTGCTGCACTCTCAAAAGCAGTGCAGGTCTGTCCTTTTTTTACTGCGATACAGACGAGTAGAGCAGCAGGTGAACTAAGTAACATTTCGGGTAGAAGACACCGGTGGAGATGTGTAATAAGCTGCACTGGACACTAAGGACCTACCTGGCTGCCAGCCTATCAACTGACAGCTGTCACCGCACCTAGCTGCTTAGCTAGCTGGCTAGGTGAGCTAACGGCTAACAAGTGTTTTTTCGGGCTCATTGCCTGGCTAAATTAGCCAGCCGGTGCTGCTCTTTGGTCAGAGTGGAAAGCGGCGACTTCCGCATGGACGTTTCATCTTATTATTTTCTCAACATTATTTGACTCCGCCTGCTGTTCAAACCATGAGTTAGCCGAGGAGCGTCGGACCGCAGTGTTTGGAATATTTTGAGTTCCAGCTAGGTAGCTAGCATTTAGCTTGAAGCTAGCCGACTGCATTCATTCAATTATTGAAAAACTGCTAAGTGGTTAACACCAGCATCTCAACGAACAGGGACTGGTTATATCCAATCCAAATTGTTGTGACGACACGACAATATTTTGGACTTGAACGTGCGTTGGATAACCTCGGGGAGAAATGAAGAAATTTTTTGATTCTCGTCGGGAGTTGGTGAGCTCTGGGCCTGGCTCCGGAGTCGGTGGAGGAGGCGCTGGTTCCGGCGGCGGTGGCAGCTTCATCGGACGGGTCTTCACCATTGGACGGTATCAAGTGACCGTCGAGGAAATTGTCGCCGAAGGTGAACTATGTCTTTCTGTTGTGTGGATAACACACACGTCATGCATACACGTTTAACTAGATCCCCAATCTCACCTGTACCACATTGTTGTGAGGATGGACAGTCAAGTAACACCAGTCAAATGAGTGGGCCTGTTTTTCTTGTGCTATGGCCTAGCCAGAGAACCAACATGATGATACACTACCACCTTTATTATATGTTATTGATGAGGAAAACAGTGGTCAT
Source organism: Epinephelus moara (assembly GCF_006386435.1). Taxonomy (NCBI): domain Eukaryota; kingdom Metazoa; phylum Chordata; class Actinopteri; order Perciformes; family Serranidae; genus Epinephelus; species Epinephelus moara. The sequence goes on from NC_065513.1 coordinate 16,180,893, forward strand.
GCCTATAGGCACAAGGCTCTAACAGCACAGTATCAATTGTGACCACCCAAGGCTGCTGTTTTGAGCTTTTGAAATTTCATGTACTTGCCAGGCAGCTTTACTCCAATCAGACTTTTGTTTTGTGGCCTGAGCTTACTATCTCCTGTCTAAATGATCAGTAGAGTGGAAAAAAGATTTAGAAGCTGAAAATTCATATGATAGAAAGGGTGTATATACAGCTGTAAATTGTTCAGATTATCTTCGCTTTGCATTACTGCACTCTTTACCTGAGGGCAGGGAGGAACATTGTATATCTTGAGTTTCTATTGTGTTGTAAAGGACTGATGCCGTGCTGAGTCATCTGTCTTGATATTTACAGAGGGAGTGACTAATTACAAATGTAAATTTCAGAAGTTCTGATAAACAATTTCTTGTTGGTTAGAGGGAGGGAAAGATTATCAAGATGTGCAGTCACTTAACACATGACATCCAGACAAGGAGGGATTCTCGTAACATACCTGGGGCCCACACTTATCTATGCTTAACCAATCTTGCTTGCTGATTATCTCCAGGTGAATCCAAATAATTGAGGTAAAGGGTAAGAAGTGTTTTGTTGGAAACTGGTCTTAACTTTTAAGGTGGTCTTAACCAGAACATGGTTAAACAGGCTTTGTTTTAAGTCTTAAAGGTTTCCCATGGTCATTTGTCTTTGCAATGAGAGTCTGCCATACTCTGTTAGCTAAGAGCGCCTGTTACTAAATAATAAATGAAAGAAGACTGATTAATTCATCAGTACTATAGATGGGGCCCATCTGGTTGGGCACACCGCGCCTTTATGAATGGGTTTGACGTCTAACCACAGTCCTACCATGCGCTGAGGTCAGTCAGTCAGTGGAAACTATAAGTGGAATTTGTTCATTTCTATGAGGGTTAGTGAGTTTTCTTATCAGTTGTGTGAAAACTTTGGCCTTGATGCTGACAATAACTTGAGAGAGGTGCCATTCAGATCGGTAATTGTTAAGGCTCATAAACAGGCTTTTGCACAGACAGTTAAAGTTAATTTCCCTAAAATTACACATCTTTCACAAAATGCTTGTTGGAATGTTTCTCTGCAGATCATATTTTTCTTGCTTTGCAGTGGACCTACTGCTTGCAATGTGACTCCCCCCCAGTGTCACTAGACCTATTTATTCAGATGGTTTTGGTTGTAGTCAGGGCTTTTAGTTTCTTTTAGCTGGCTGCTCCATTTGGCAATGGTGTTTTTCCCCCTGTGTTGACTCCCTTTGTTGTCATTGTTGAGCTCTTTTGCCTTTAGCTGAAACCAAGACACTTTTCACAATGTACAGACAAAAGCAGTCAGAGGGACACACTGGCTTTTGTAGCTTAAGGGCCAATGGTTTATTTGAAATCATGTCATTATTGCAGTTTTTAGTTGAGGCATCTGGACTTTGGGCAGATGTCTGTGATTTGTTCTCAACTGGTCGTCCGAGGATTTTCCAAGACACAGCTTTCTGTCCTCACTATCAACAATATGTGTTTTCCTCTGTCTGTATAGAGTTACTGCTGGTAACATTATCCTGGTTTGGTATGTAAGGTGTTGCTTTGTAACAGAGAACATGTCCCCAGTTCCTGTTATGAGACTACACAACACAGAGCTGAGTCATTACCTCATTTGTAAACCAAAAATCACCAGTTTTCTATGCAAAAAGTGCACTGCAAAAAGTGTTGGTATGCTATGCTAATTTTGTCTGCAGCACGACACTGCTGCTTGTAATTCTTGCTGTCATTTTAGTGTCGTATAGCCATGCACCGAGCATGTTTGTAAACAGCATAGTAGTCGTGAGGACATGTGTAGTAGTCCTTAAGCCTAAGTGGTAGTTATGTAAGTTCCATTACACTAATGACAAACTGTGACCCAACACTATAACCCTGCTTTTCATAGCAGTGCCTAAAGGTGTATTTTTGTCTTGCTTGAGCGTGTATGCATAAGCTAGAGTGGTATAATCCTGACTGTCAGTTACGTCAGGAGGCAGCGGCTATTTGTAGCTGTACTTACAATTATTCGCTCACACTGTCGACTGAGATTGTAGACCACTGCTTAATGTTGCTTAAGAAGGCTGCTAATCCTTCTAATTTCTTACAGGCACCTCAGATTAGACTGAGCGAGACAACGGGGGTTCAACTGTCTGAATTCTGACACGCACAACACGCACGCACGCACGCACGCACACACACACACACACACACACACACACACACACACACACACACACACACACATTTAATGGCTGTGCTCATGCAGTGTGCTTCCCTCTCTTTGTTCTGATCAAGGTTAGGTTCTTAGTCACTTTGATCTTGTCCTCATTGAAACCCATTTCTCAAACACATTGCTTCTCTGTCTCTTAATAACCCTAATTACTCAGCAGAGCGCTCTGCCAGTTCCCTGTCTGTTGGTACAGCACTGTGTTGCACATTTTTGCACTTATTTGTGACATTTCCAATATTGAATTTGTAGCTGATGACATCAATGAAATTGTGATGTGTTATCATTCATGGTGACCCAGCTTGACCCTGTCCCATACAGAACAGAGCACTGAAACACACAGGGTTATTGTATTATTGAACCATTAAGGCAGGCCTGTTGAAAAATGATTCCGTTTTGCTGACTCCCATCATCTTTTTGTACTCCATTCATTTCTTTAATGACACGCCTCACAGTAATGTTGCCCATGGCAGTCCTAACCAAACGTTAGCCAGACCAATCACATGGAGCTGCCTTTGGCATAGTGATGCCAGCTGGATGAGTCAGCCCAGTGCATGGCATTAACACAAGCTGTGAACAGAAGAGCTGCAGTAACAGCCTTTACAGTCAAAGCTGCTACTTGCTGTCAGCATGAAATTAGGAGATAACCACAAGCAAGTTGAGGCCAGTTCATAGATAGGTGTCGGTGAAGACAGTAGACTATCCAACAGTCCACAGTTCAATGCAGTACATTTTAATACGTTTATAGAAATTGGAAAAACATAAGATGTAAGCGTCATGTAGAAATATTATCACATCATGGTTTGACTCAGATGATTTGAGTTGCTAAAGGTGGATATGTAAAGTTATCTTGTGGTTTTCCCCATGTGTCAGCATCACTGTGTCCGAAGGTGGGATGATGAATTCTCTCACTTCCTCTATCCTCTGTCAGTTGTCTGCTTATTGCATCCTTCCCCTCAGCACTACTGCTGACTCACACAGTGCTGTGCTCATCTTACCACTGTGCCAGCCCACCAACCATGCACTCCACACACAGTTTTCCCTTTAAGCACACCTTTCTTACCTCAGCACTATGGTAACATCAAATGACATAAATATGTTAGTTTGGTAAATGCCACTTTCTTTATTCCATCAATCAAACTCATTCTCTGGCAGGATTATGAGATATCTGATCCATCAGGGTCGGAGCACAGCTGAGGGACATTTGACTTGAAGATACTCAGAAATGATACATCTCATGTTGCTGTCAAACAAGGAGTGTTTCTTTATTCCACTGGAGAATTTCAGCAACTGACAGTGACTGTAGTGAAAAGTGAAAATAACCATTTTAATATCACCTCACTTATGTGTTAACAGTATGTCAGCATGTATGGCGTTGCTGCTCCTAATTCTCTGGATTACACTTTATTTAGTTGTACCCTTGACATGTGTATGTGCTCATATTTTCTCCTTCTCCATCTCTCTATTTATTTGCAGGAGGTTTTGCCATAGTCTTTTTGGTGCGGACTCATCAAGGTGTACGTTGTGCACTAAAAAGGATGTATGTCAACAATGAACACGATCTGCAAGTCTGCAAACTAGAGATACAGATTATGGTGAGTAAGACAGTCCAGTAACTGACTGCTGAGTGCAGCAAACTACAGTTTCATTTTGACACTACCAGTAAATGGTTGTGCTGTTGAGCGTTCATGTTAACATGCGGTGAAATTAACAGCATCAGGAAAATGTAGCCAGTGTAATATAAATTATGACACACAAAGTATTACAGAATTGATATTGAAGTATTTGCTCAGATTTTTTAACTTTGTAGTCTGAATATGACCCTGAACGTTAGGCTTCTATGTACATCAAGTCAAAACACTGAAAGTTATTTTAAAAATACTCTTTGATCCAGGAATAGTGGTAGTTAGTTACTGAAGGGAGCTTAAGGGCTTGATTGTAATTAATGTAATCTAAGCTCTCTTGCCTGTCCATTTCCTAACTGGAGTCCTTACTGGAAATGAAACTAACCAGTTCCTGCAGCCACACCCTGGGTGGCATGACTATTGCTGGATGTTATCATCATTACTTCCAGACCTTTGGCACAGAATCAGCGTCTCACTGCAGATAAAAATAGACTAGTAGTATAATAGTTCCAAATATGGCTGTTTTTTTTTTTGTAATTTACCAACCCAAATGTTTAAGGACCGTACAGTCTTTGAAGACTTTATCTCCATTGTTTGTCATTGTTGCTTTCTCTGTGTTTGTTTACACAGAAGGACCTAGTGGGCAACAAACACATAGTTGGCTTCCTGGACTCCAGCATAGCTGCAGTTGGAGCTGGTGATGTGTGGGAAGTCCTGATTTTAATGGACTTCTGTCGAGGTAAATAGGCCCACCCCCCCATGCCTTTCTGTCTCTGTTGAATTCAAAGCTCCATTACCCTCGGCTCCTCACAGCATCCTGTTCTGTTTCGAAGGCAAATATTCAACCGACAGCTATCACAGTCAATAGAAATTGTGTTTCAGTCAATACATTGCTAAGTGGTGTTATTTATAGGATGTTTAAGTATTAACATCACTGTGTGGCTGCTGAAGCTACCTCATAGAATAAAGATAAGATTCAAATGCATTTTCTACATGCACCAATGGCAATGCAATGTAAAAGTAACCAATAACAGTAACAAAACAATTCTTTCATTTTCCTCACCTTTTTTAAAATGTTTAAATAATCAAGTTTTGCTGCATTGTTAAAAGCAAAGCAGTTGTAGTGGAGAATGTATTAAACGTTGTTGTCCGCAGGCTGTTTGACAAAACTGTGAGAAATAATTTGGCCAACCTTTTTCAGATCTGCCATATGAATTGATGTTTTTAAAATATGATAAAACAATTATTTTAATTTAAGCTCTGTTTTTATTGGATATATAGATGTCAGCCCTTGTTATAACCATCTATTTAAAAAGGAAGTTACTGCATTTCTCAAAGATTCAAATGCAACAAAAAGAGAGAAAAGTAGCTGGCTTTTAAGTATGAATCCTTTCCTTAAAGATACACAGTACACTCTTAAAATGGTCTCAGCGGACATTTATAGACTCTCAGTTGACCTATTTGTTTTATGCAGGTGGGCAGGTGGTTAACTTAATGAACCAGCGGTTACAGACAGGCTTCACTGAAGCTGAGGTGTTGCAGATCTTTTGTGACACGTGCGAGGCAGTTGCTCATCTCCACCACTGCAAGACTCCAATCATCCATCGAGATCTTAAGGCAAGTTTAATTCAATTCCCAGTGTAGTACTTGCTTCTTAAGGCGGGCTAATTGATGGCCAAACTAATTATTTGGAAGTAATTTATTGTGACAATGTTGTTCACCTCATGTTCAATCAGTCCTGACAGGTCTTTTCTTGTCTCCCTCACGTAGGTGGAAAATATTCTTCTGCATGACCGGGGACACTATGTGCTCTGTGATTTTGGAAGTGCCACCAACCGCTTCCAAAACCCTCAGACAGAGGGGGTGCCAGCCGTAGAGGAGGAGATCAAGAAGTGAGTATTTGGGCTCTTTACATCTTTGATCCTTTCTCTCATTAAAATTCGGAAGCTCATTGGTCTGCTGTCAAACCAGGTACACTACTCTGTCGTACCGCGCTCCAGAGATGGTCAACCTCTACGGTGGAATGGTCATCACTACAAAGGCAGACATTTGGGTGAGAAGAACTAAGTCCATTACCTTTATGATAAACACATGTGCATTAATAAGATGTGACATACCAGACACAGATTGACATTTACACAAAGTATGTTGATTGCTTTGTCTGTACAGGCCATGGGTTGTCTACTCTATAAGCTGTGCTACTTCACGCTTCCTTTTGGGGAGAGCCAAGTGGCTATCTGTGACGGAAGTTTCACTATCCCAGACAACTCCCGCTACTCCCAAGACATGCACTGTCTCATTAGTGAGTAATCCTGTTCCCCAGAATACACACACTGTCCTACTTTTTGTGCAGCATGTGCATTCCATATATGTGCATTTGCTTTTTGAATGTGTATTTTCATATGTCTGACTCAAAATAAACACCCTTTGTTCTTTGATTTCTCAGGATACATGCTGGAACCTGACCCAGATAAGAGACCAGACGTCTACCAAATATCCTACTTTGCCTTTAAACTGGCTCGACGAGAGTGTCCAGTCCCAAATGTAAATGTAAGTCGTTATGGCAAGAGGAATGGCAGGACTTTGAGATGAAAATATGCTGTAGGGTTAGTGTTAAATATTGACAGTTAGGTCTTTTTATATAATAATAATAATTGGGGCCTTTTTATGTATGTCATGCACAGTGTTTCAGTTGTCATGTCGCTTTCGAGGAAAGTAATCTAGAACATAATGATATTGGAGAGCTATACTTTATAGGCTTTGCCAGTTGGCTGCCCTCCATTAATCATGACCTTTTCTGATGTGCAAAGTAGCTCAGCAATTGATCTTGTGATTGAGCCAAATCTCTATGATCTTACCCCTTAAGTATTATTGAAGTGGGCAATAATGGTGCGTTCATAGAAGCTGCAAATCGATAGTGGAGTGTGGCTGTGACACTCAGTGTTGTAAGAAATTTAAGCTCTTTGGTTTGATTATCCTTGATAAAATAAAAATTGCAAATCCTCTTACTGTTGTAGAATTCACCCATTCCTGCAAAACTTCCTGAGCCCATCAGAGCCAGTGAAGCTGTGGCCAAAAAGAGTCAAACCAAAGCCAGGTGAGTGAAAAGCAAAACACTTAAGTGTTATCATTGTAAGAAATTTCTGCATTACTAGCCAGTTTTCTTATTTCCTTCCATCAGGCTCACAGACCCTGTTCCTACCTTGGAAACCTCAATTGCACCTCGCCAACGACCCAAGGCTGGCCAGGCTCAGCCCCAGCCAATATCAGGCATCCTTCCCATCCAGCCAGCTCTCACTCCACGCAAGAGACCCAGTGTGGCTGCTGGAGCACCACAGGCCATAGGTACAAGTAGCTCTGTGATGTCTCTATGTGTCAGAGTATAGATCATTCCTAATAGAAATAAGGGCCTGTGTTTATGGAGATGATTATCCTATACTCAAAGTGACATCTTGTATTGAACTCAGCAAAGTGAACTGCTCGAGAATTAGACTCAAAAACCCATCAAGGGCCTGTGTTCCCAGGAGTCCAATAAGCCCATTCTTAAAAGGCTTTCAATTGTCCTTTTATGAGGCTTTTGACATTCACACTTTGGCAAGGCTATCCATCTGTGGCCCACTTGCAAACACAGAATAGATGGTGGCGTGATGTCACATTAATTACGGCAGCACACTCTTCATGTTTTTTTAATGTGCAGCTCTAACTCACTCATACGCTGTGTCTACAAGGAGGTAGTGTTTGTTGTTTAAAATGTATAATGTGTTGAAATAAAAAAGATAAATACATGCATTCATTCTAAGAGTACAGTACAGTAGAGTATTTTCTTGCATTTATCTTTAGATAAAAGTGGAGATCAGGCCTTTCATTACAGTGTGTGAAGAGTTTGTGTGCTGGACCGATTCTTCAGGTCACTAGAAATGTGGTTGCATTTTAAAGAGATACTTTTGATGTGATAAATGATCTATGTTGTCCTCATTCTACTTATTTCCCCCCCTTTTAGGTGTTGGTATTAATGTCCCACCTCCAGCTACAGCTGCTGTCCAGGCTGCTCAGCCGGCTCCTGCTGCACCACAGCCAGCTCAGACAGCCAACATGCAGCCACAGGCTACGCCGCAGCATCAGCAGCTCCTCATGAAGCAGCAGCAGCAAGCTTCAGGCTTCTTAAGCCCACAGAGTAACCAGCAGGTAGGCAGAACAAAAATAGAACTACTTTTTGGACACGTTGAGAGTGTTTTAATCTCACACAGGGATACTGACGGATGGTGTGTGACAATGCTGTGTACATGTGGTGACAAACTTTCAGGCAAACAACTCTAATTTTCAAATGAAAAAAACTGTATTTGAAGTTTTTGGGCAATTAATTCTAGAAAAAAACATTTTTAATAATGTGGGGCATAAATATTCCTTTATTAAGATAATATCCCTGCTTCCTTTAGCTTGACTGCATCTCTGAAAACAGTAGACTGGTTACAGATTAGACCAATAACTGATGTGATACAGGTAGCATACATGAGTTGTTTCTGTTCCTAGAAATGTTATCACAGTTGAAAAGCCCTGTATGTTGACCTGTGTAATGGACCAGCTGCAAAACACCGGGTACTTGGCAACACTAACATGATGTTACCATTGTATTTATTTGATAAGCTGTGGTTGACCACAATACAATGTCTGTTCAGCTACGCCTGCCATTCCAAATATCACTATTCCACAAACACAGATTGCTGTTTTGAACTAATAATGAGTCATAATCTTAAACATACAAACACATGCTGAGGGCCTGAATATTTGCTTGACCATAGCATCTGTTTATATCGAGGTTCAGACTGTAAAAATTCAGGGAATATGTTTTCTTATTCGTTTTGATTCAAGTATCTATAAATGCTCAGTGACATCGCTGATTTTTTTTTCTTGCCTGAACCAGCTTGTTTCTGGTTTAAAATGTTTTCTTCTTAGCAGTGTTGGTTGTCAGTATACTATCACATACATACAAAACTATTCATCACTGTTGTACTTTGTAGACAGAATCTGTGCTTTTAGCACAAAAGACTTTTTATTATACACTAGTTTTAAACCTAAATATTGTGAATGAATCTCTTCTCACCCTCCCTCTTTAATTTCTGTCTCTCTGTGTCAGTCTCCCTCCCTCTTTATTATGTTATGTCATAATGTTTCATTATGTATTTTCAAAAAGGTAGAAAATGAACCCTGAAAAATCTGCTTTAAAAGGCTGCTCTTGTCATAGAGCTGTAAATCATGACAGATGGTTCTTCCTCATGCTTAGCTGTGTGGTATTCCTATGTAGCATCACCTGGTACAGAGCCTTCAGCAGCAGCAACAAGCAGCGTCTCAGGCGTCCACCCTGCTGCACTCCAAAGCTAAGCCTGTTCCTCCAGTTATTACCCTGCAACTGCAACACCAGCAGCAGCTGCATGTAGCCCCTGTCCACGAAACAACAGCTCCTCATCTGACAGCCATCCCTGAGTCTGCAGTCGTTGGTCCTGCAGCTGACCCAGAGGTTGTGGTAACATCCTACTCCTGTTGCCACCTGCTGCTCTTTTTGGCCGGGGACTTGATTACCAGCTTCTTTCTAACCAATCACATTCACCAATCAAATATTTATTTTTCCTCTGCTGGGTCATGGGAGAGGCAGGAATGGTCTCACAGAATATGTTAAATGTGACAGCGTGAATGCCATGTAGCTAGAAATGCTTCCTTTAATGCCATCTTAGGACGACATCATTGCTGCAGATACTTTTCAAAGTCATGTGATAACCAAATCATTTAGTGCTTCTTTCAACTATCAAAATTATTTTTTAGATTCACAAGGTGCACCTGTTTCTGTCTAATCTCTGTACTAGGAATACTTTCTTCCCTTTTTCATAATAGTTTTTCCCTATTTTCTTGTGGTTGTAGTTTCAAGGACTTCTTCCTTTTCAGATCATCTTTTCCAGTGGATCTTTCTGGCTCTGTTACTCTTCATGCACTAAACAGAAATTCTCTCTGTTGATCAAGGACATTTTCATCTCATATTCCTCCCTCTGTTTCTTTTTCTTCTCCTTAATAGACGGCTAGCCGAGGGATTCAGAAGGTTGGCTCATTGACACCCCCCTCGTCGCCAAAGATGGCCGCTAAAAGTGGCCACAGACGCATATTGAGCGATGTCACTCACAGCGCCGTGTTCGGGGTCCCAGTCAGCAAGTCCACCCAGCTACTCCAGGCAGCCGCAGCTGAGGCGAGCCTCAACAAGTCCAAGTGAGCAGAATTAATTCCCCTCAGTGATCTGAGGATGAACCGTCCTTTCATGGCACAGAGTGAGCTGCGAGGGGCAATAGACAGTCCATTCATATGACAGAACCCCAAAGGAGGATAAACGACCCTTTTACATCCCAGAGAATCCAGCTTCAGAAGAATCACTCAATTCAGTCTTTAAATAACTCTGCTCACTCACTCTTATTTGCATACATCAGTAGGCCAGTGTCCACAGACTTCACACCCAGGATCAAATTTCACTGCGCTCTTACCTGTGTTTATGTTTACACCTCTGTGTACTGCAGATCAGCCAGCACCACTCCTTCTGGCTCCCCCTGCTCATCCCAGCAGAGCGTGTACCATCCAGGTGATAATGACACCCAGTCAGCTCTCACTGCACCCAGTACTCAGCCTAGCTGGAACCCCTTTGGGGATGATAACTTCTCCAAGCTCACAGCAGAGGAGCTACTTAACAAAGACTTTGCAAAGCTAGCTGAGAGTAAGTGCAACTTTTCCACTGCATATTGCATACACCTGCAGCACTGGTAAATAATTGTGTTATCCCAAAAATAATTGCTACTTTGCTTTTTCCTTGTGCACAGCTGCTGCACCGGGTGAGAAGGTCACAGGGTCCAGTGAAAACCACATTCCAGGGCTCAACACTTTCCCAGGTAAGTCTTCGCTGAATTCTTTTCAGCATGCTGTCTCATTGCTTTGCATATTTCATCTCCATGGAGGCTTTTCTTCAAGCAATTATTCTGGATTATGACCTCTGTATATGTTGCTGTCTTGGCGAATGTCTAGAGTTGTCATAAAAATTAGCTTATTTCTTGCCTATCCTCTAGTCCCACCCACTCTCTTCTTCTGTTGTTCGCGCTCTCATGCTTATTTATTTGTTCTTCTCCATCTTTAATCGTCTGTGCAATGTTAAGATGAAAGATCTGCAGACATCATGAGTGCAGGTTCAGTGTTGTTGACCGTCCCGGACCCCTTTAATAGCCTTTCCCTCTCGGACACCACAGGTAATTCTCCTGTCCACTACATGACACAGAACTAGCCGTGCCTTTGATACTCTCAGGCCTTAGACTCTTGAACAAATATATTCTTAGGGCTTATAAGTCACTTTTTTTATTTACTGAAGTAGTTTCCTGGATATCAAACTTCCCAGAGGTTAGTTTATGAGTGCTAGTTGTGTGGTTTGGATTTGTACACATGGTCCTATCTTGTTGACACAGCAGGCAGCCTCACAGTGGCTCCTTGTCAGCTTCCATGAATAGAGGCCGTAGCTACAGCTAGATCGCATCTCATTTACAGATCTGTGCTTTCGCTGTTGCCTGGTAACGCGAAGGACAAATTCTCCTTTGTTAATTGGATTGCCTTACTGCTGGAGGAGCCTGCTTAACCAGTGCCACTAAGAGCAAGAGAAAGTTAAGCGTGCTGTCTTGTTAAAATGATGACCCACCCAGCCTTTTATGTTCTCCTCGGTTTAGCCTTTAGCTTTTTTTGAAGTGCATACTTGTTAGTCTTTGTGCAGTGGCTGTTTAAGGCCAGAATTGAGAGGATAAAAATGTTGAGGCTATTACATAATGAGGGTGTGGTTAATCTTCTCTACCCAGCCTAAGCTGCGTGCACACAAGCAAATACAGTCTGACTTCTCCTGATGAAGCAGAGAGGCATATCTGAGCAGCATGTAGGACAGGAGTGTCCAAACTTTTTTAATGGAGGCCAGATATTACAAAAATACTCTCATACAAATGAGACAAATGCAACTGTTTTGTCTTTCAGTAAAAAAAAGAATTTAATTCTTCTCCGTCCCTGAAAGCTGCGGCCCTCACTGTTGACTTTACATGTCTTTGCTGTGGCCATGTTTGCTAACTAGCAGATAATTTCTGCTGCTAGGTAATCATTTGTTTGCTTGTTCACCATCTGTTTATGAAAATACATTAGTTCTGCCCACGTAGTTCCTACTCAAAGCATGTCTACAAACTGTACGATAGCACTGCCATTATGAGGTGAACAGAAAAAATGCAACGTTAACTTGCTTGATTAACCAAAATTGAGTGGCGGGCCACATATAGCCCTGGTATATTTTGAGAGGCAAGCCACGGGCCACATTTGGCACTCCCACCGGACTTTGGACATGCCTGATTTAGGATAAAGACTGCCTTTTTGGAATTAAGTTAAACATATAACATGCTGTGCAGCATTTCTAACTTTACACATGTTTTCTGTTGACTTTAACTGGATTTAGCTTTGTGACATTTTGGATTTGTAAAAGGTTTTTCATCAGTGTTGGCCTCTTTCCAATAGTGAAGGGGGCAAAAGGTCACATCTGCTGTGCCATTTTCTGAGCCAACACATTCCTTGCCCCCCCCCCCCCCCCCACCAACCCCCCACCCCATTTTGCCCCATAGCAGTTTCCTGTAAGTATGAGCTGCGGTGAAAAGTCAGTAGTTTGTCTATTAATGCATGGCCTGTATTTCAGCTTAACTCAATCAGTAATTGATTCTAATAATAGAGGTGCATAATTTTAAGAAAAAAAAATTCATAATGAAGGTTTTGGTAAAGCCAACTTCATGAAGATGTCCTCCGCTCCTTTGTCTGCACCAGTCCAAAAATGAGCTGAGAGGTTTGGTATGTGGATAGTGACAGAGCACTGGGGCGATCTATGACTGCAGTGAAGAAACTCACTGATTGCTGTGACTTGTAGCTTGTTCTGAATAATCAAATCTTAATGTTTAAATTTGTGAGAGCGTGAATAACTCAGTGTTTTTTCAGGTATCGTTTTGCACCATAATTCTACTGGTAAAGGCTAGTATTTCACTCAACTGACTGGTCTTGGTGTGTGCAGCTGTCGTGGACAGAACTAAATAAACTAACAATTTGATCATGGTATTATGGTTTCATGCAAGCAACCTGATTTGCAAGACATGGGAACTTGAAATTACCTTAAAATGTTCGCATCATGTTTTTTGCCTCCTGAACTTATTTTGTCCCGAACAATGTAAGCCATGTAGGCAAGTGGTTGTTTACGGTATTATAAATATTAGTTAACTTTAATTATATTCATGGACTTTGTCAGTATGTAATATTTTCCCACATTACTAGAGCTTCATATCTCTTTAGTTTTTCTGCTCCTTTTTATTTGCTCCTCTTGCTGTCCATTACTTCTCTCCGTCTTTTCTCTCTGGCTTGCTCACAGAGAAGCTGATTGAGGGACTGAAGTCCCCTGAAACTTCTCTGCTGCTCCCTGACCTCTTAACCCTGGCCAACCCCTTCAATAGTTCTGCAGAGAGCTCCACCCATGGTACTAGCTCTGTTTTGGTCCCCTGCCTTGCCCTAAAATTCCCAGTCTGCTCTGCATGCATCTTCTTGCCTTCCTTCTCCTGTTTCACTCACGTGGTCATGACATCAGAAAGACACACAGAGGAGTAACTCCTCCTCCTTCATCAGTTTTATCCTTAACTAATCTTTTTTTCTTTTATATTACTAATAATGTCTTTGTATTACTGTCTTTTCCACTTGCTGTCACTCACTGTAGTGAAGGCAGACGTGTGTGTCGATTCACTGATTCCTGGTTTGGAAGCCCCCCAGGCCCAGCGGCACTCAGGCCAGCCAGAGTTCATCACTACCAGCATGCCAGGTTAGCATCCTGGACCACAGAATAGGAAATCTTAACATAATTCTTTGCAGGATATTCACCAAGAGTAATTGTTTCCAGTTGTGGTCATAAACCCCTTGTCCCTTGTTGATATCATCTTGACCCCAGGGTTTTTTACTGAGGGACTTATACAACTGCTGTCACACTTTGGTTTGGACAGCACAAACCAGTTTATCATTAACAGTCACCATGGTGCCAGATCCTGACACAAATGACAACAGATCATGAATATGATAAATGAGTGATGACGTACAGTCATTACGTACCGTCATTGCATAGGCCACTGCAAGCTTCTTTGTCATCTCTGGATGGCTTTGAACACGCACATAGGGCTGTCACCAGAGCTCTCTATGAGCACTGTGATCTTAGTTGTTCAAAACTCTTTATTTCCATCATCCACTGTGCTCTCAGTTAGTACACCTCTGTTTGACCGGCTCTTTTTATGTTATCTCAATACAGCTTCTAATTCTGTACTTGTTTATTGGCACCTGACCGAAGAAAATTAGTGCCACCTACTGCTGATTTTGAGGAACCAACTTCCAATATTTGCATAATGGTAGTGGGTGGAAAATTTACATGTTTTTGCTAATATTTTTAAAAAGTTGGTCAAAATTTGTGAAGCATTAGGGTGTACTCCTGGCAAGTGTGTAGGTTTTGGATTCATAGCTACTACTACTGAGTGTTAAAGTGTAGCTCCTGCCCCTGACTTTGCAGCATATTTTCAAGGGGATTTCCAACAGGATTTCTTTGATGCTGATGATTACTTGCTTTCAGGCATAAAACTGTCCTACTAACCAAATGCATTTTCCTCTGCTCTTTAAGTTAACAATCTTATTTTTATTGTGACCCTTGTCCCTCTGGCTTTGCTTCGTCCTGTCTCAGACTCTCTCACTGGGGAGGACTCTCTGCTGGGTTGCGATCTGTTATCTCATACTTCTCCTCATGGGAACCAGTCTGTTTCTGCTCTCCCTTCCTCCTCCTCCTGCTCCTCTGCTCCTCCTGGCTCCGGCCCTGGATCCTGTCTGGAGGAGCTGCCGCCTGGTCAGACAGCTTCTGGTAAGACCTCTTTGCAGCACCCCTCAGCTAGCCTTATGTCTGCAGGGTGTTTTGGCCCGCGAAACCATCACAGACTACAGATCCTTACCAAAACAGAAGGGCCTGTTCAGACGTGATAAGGAAATGGAATTAGGCACGTTAAATGACGGCTTCACAGACCCTTGACTCATTTGTAGAAGAGCCAAAAGCCACCTGAAATGCATGGCTTTTAAATACTGTGACTGCCCTGGCTCCATCTATTTTTAATCTACTTGCATCCTCCTTTCTTTTTGCTCTTTTCTTTGGCTGAGTTAACTTCTTTTCCCCCCTCCATCATTCCTTCACTTCCTCTTCCTTCACCGCAGACTCTGCCTTCCTCATGTCGTGTGGGGAGAAGGGCAATGACGACGAGTTTGACCCTATTCCTGTGCTCATCTCCAAAAACTCAAATCAAGGTAAGGTTAACAGAAGCCCGAGATGAGCACACACACCTGCTGAAGCCCAGCCTATGAGCCATAGGCCAAAGATGAATGCCTTAGCCCCTAATTCAGTTAGCAAAGCTCATCCCTGTGACCGCTGATGTGAAGTCTTGTATGGGTGTGCTTATACATTAAAGCTTTTTATCCCATCAAGCTCTCACATTAGTCGCCTTCCTCTCTTTTCTTTCTAATGTTACACTGCCAGTGATTCTCCACCTTGCAGGTGTTTGGCTCTTTGTAGTTTACCTTGAAAGTCTCCTCATGATAGAATGGCATTCCCTTACTCTCCCCCTGTAATGATGCAGCTGTGTAAAGATTACCCCAGCTCACTCTGCCTGTTTCTCTTGTCTTTCTGCCCCGTTCATGCACCTCTCTGCTCTGCCATCACTTTCCCTCCATCTCCATCAACTCCTCGCTCCTAATTTCTCCATACAACCTCTGTTAATACTTATTCTTTTGCTTGTTTTTCACAATCTCCCTCGGCTCTCTTTCCATGTCCATCTCTTTCTCTGTCTCTCTCTCTCTCTCTCTCTCTTTCTGGCACGTTTCAGGTGGTCACTCGCGCAGCAACAGTGGCAGTTCAGAGTCCAGCATCCCCAACTTGGCCCGATCCCTTCTGCTGGTGGATCAGCTCATCGACCTCTAGAGGGGGTGGGAGAGGTCGAAGGGGCAGTGTGCAATCCTAACAAAGGGACGGGGGGAGGGTGGGGCATAGAGATGGGGAAGCCGAGGCACTTAATGTAGCACCTTGTTAAGTAAAACAGAGGAGCCAGCATAGATTGGTTCAGTGGAACCTTTCTTTTATTGTGCCTCCTTGGCCTCGACTCCATCTCTAGTTGCCTGATAAGCTGGCTTCATTTATCTCTGCTGGCTGCAACATCCCCACGCTGGTAAAAATCTTTTCATTAACGCCTGAGCATATCGTCTGCTTCTGTCCCCGGCTACGCCATGGCCTTCCTCATGCTTTCCTCATACTCGCATTAATATCCCTCACCGAGTGCACTGCCATGGTGATTGACTGTCATCGTATGCACACGTTAAACTGCTTGATTCACAGCTGTTCACTTTTGTTCAGGGTTGAAGCTTTATTTAAACCAGCCACCTTCAGGCATGCTCATTTGTGTCACGGGTCTGACTAAAGAGTGAGGAGTCAAAATGGTGCAGAGCACCAGGATAATGTGCTGCACTTTCCTGTGAAAGCATTGAACTTAACTATTGACCAATCAAAGATGCACCCAGAGTGAACCACTGAGAGTGTTTGCACTGATTGAACCAGTTTGTAAACCAGTGAAGACAAAAATGTCAGCTGGAGGCTGATTACAGATTTCTCAAACTGGTGTTGTTTACTGAATTATTTCAAACAGGTTGCACCATCTTAGGAGGTCAGATCTGTGCTACTATTCCAATACAGATCGGTAGTCATGTTTTTAAGAGCTATTTATCAAAGCTAACTATGTATGAAGAGCTGCAGCTTTAGAATAACTGTATATGGCCGCCTCCTTCTGGATGTTAAGCAGGGTATTAATTCTCTAATCTTGTAAATCTGTCTGTCATGATGATGTCCTGAAATCCTGAAACTGGTGAAATCAGTGTTAACACAGCTGATAAATTCAGTTCCATTGCCATGGCAGGATACTTTCACCTTCAGCATTATCTACAAAACTTCCTAAGACCATTAATGGTATGTGTGCATTTTATAATGACATCTTTTTATGTGTAGGGTCATGAGCTCATCATCCTATCTTTTGACCCGTAATCAAGATAAGCACAGCAGAAACTAAAGGGAATCAAATTATTTGACCTGTTGCCATGCCAAAGCTAAGAGGAAAGATTTTATGATGATGCTGTGTTTGCCTTGTTTCAGTCTGCTCTCAGGGTCAGTGAGGTAGATTTTAGCAGCATACCATTGTTACAGAGAGGAAGGTACAGTGTAGATTTTGAGCTTTACTTGTAAGTCTCCCATTGCCATCCTCTCTGTCTTACCTATCCAATCTGTTACTACCACATACGTTGAACACTGGGCTTATGTGTTCAGCCAGAGGAGAAATAAAGAAAACAAACTCCCTTATATGTACATAAAATCACTTTTAATTTTTGCTCTTGTTAGCACTGGTAAAAGTAGATGTGTGTGTGTGTGTGTGTGTGTGTGTGTGTGTGTGTGTGTGTGTAATATTTAAAGGCATTTCATCTATCATGGTATGAATAAATGTAACTATTATTGATAGCGCTTTAGAATGAATGTATGAACTGAGCACCATTATAAAATATGTAAAAATGAATAAGGAAATATATAGATAAAAAAAAAAAAGTATTTGTGTACAAAGCTGTATTTAGGAGTACAAAGATGTTGACCCTCTCCTCTGTCCAAAGTCCCTCTGTCTTTTCTCTTCATTCATGTCAAGCATTCAATTTTGGTTTTTGATGTCATCGTCACTGATACATGAAACAAAGTGCTTATGGCTTACCTGACTGGGTAGTATTTTTATCTCTCCACTGCAGTTCTTCACATGATACTGGTTCTTGTAAGTTACTGTATATTACTGAGAGAGATTTTATCTGACAGAAAAACAGAGCTAATGACGGAATTTACTTCCTGATATCTCTGTGGTGCCCCTCACCTCTGATAACTGTTGTCTTTCATTTGACTGAAGATGTTAAGACAGGCTTGAGTGACCTGAAAAACAGCTGTAAAAGTTGTATTATATGTGATCAGTCATTACAACTGACTTTTCCTTCCACCTTTAAATGAATATTTCACCCCCAAATGATCATTTGTATATCAATTACTCACCCTGTCTTATGTTGAAGTGGAGAAGAAAACTTTGTTTTTCTTGCATGCCTACACAGTGAGCGGAGAATCCAAAAACTGAGAAAATTCTTAATGAATTGAAGTCATAGGGGACCATGTTTGAAAACATCATTTCCAAACTCTCAGACAACTTGTGTTGTATAATCCAAGTCTCGTGTATCCAGTGGTATTCTCAGTACTTCCCAAACACAAGGTTTTTTGCTTAAACCATCATATTTAAAACTCTTCCACATAAACAGCAATGTTTTAAATGTTTTGAATATTACAATTTTAGTGAAAATGCACGTGTTTGGGAAGTTCTGCTCATACAGCCAGATAAATGAGACTTGGATTATACTGCACTGTTTGTAAACGGGGTTTTGCTTTAGTTTTGCTGTTGTGTAAATGAACAAGATTGTTTACCATTTTTTGGATTCTTCGGTCACAATGGAGACGTGAGAAAAACCATGTTTTCTTCTGAATTCAGCATGACACAGGGTGACTAGTTGATAAGCAAATATTCATCTAGGGGGCGAAATATTTCTTTAATGTAAAACAAAGTATTACCTTTCGTTTTTTCTCTAGCCAAGGAAGGCTCATTGGGCATAAGTCTCTTTGAAGGGCCCATATCACCTTAGATATGTACATACAAACTGGAAACAGTACATTCCCTTTGACATGCCATCACTGGTTTATTTGCTTGAAGTTAGGGATATAAGTAGTTTTCTCCTCCCCCCCACATTGTAAAGGTTAGTCATAGACATTGACAACACTGTAAGAATTGGCATGGGTAACAAAAACTGTGCTTTCTTTTCTTTTTTTTTCCAGTTAAAAAGTCATTTGCATTTTTGTGGCTAATCTATGCAATCCTACAATAACGCTTCATGTTCTTATCAGACACTACAGCGCTGTATCCTGTAGAGTTCTCGCCTTGACCGTAGAGTTTTACTTGTGTTGCTATGTAAAACCAATGTACTTGTTGTGCTGGATGGGTTGATACAGTGGCTGGTACAGACGTTACTTTGATTATATCAAAATGTTTGACTTGATTTGGCAGATGTCAAAGCAGGACCACTATGGAGTGTGTACTTTTATTTTTATGAATTAAGGTTCAGAAAGAGAGACACTGAATAAAACTCATAAATGAGAATGTAAATGAAGTCTCTGTGGGTCACATTATTTGACTTTCACTTGCAAGAGTGAAGGAACCAGCTTGCTTTATTGACAGTGTTAAGATTGAGTCTTCCATTTTTGTTGTTTTTATTCGCAGACATTGTAGATCCCCTCGGGCCTTTTCTGCTCAGATATCAGTATTAAACCAGTATTTAGTGTGGAGCTTAGCACTATGGGAATATGTTTGCATCTCTTAGTACAAGCATCATCAGACACTTGTTTGTCTAACAACTTGCACCGGTGTTCTTTTGAGCTTTTCTCTGAAATTTAAAGGACTCTTCCAGTGTTTCCTAGGTTTTCTTTTTCTTATTCCTCTTTCTTGTCACCCACTCGTATCTTAGCTGTTCTATGCTTCCTTGGTAGACATGTATTTTAAAATCGCATTACTGCACCAGTGTTTCTTTTTTGATAGACTGTAGGCGACCACAGATGGATTGTATAGCCCATGAGCTATGTTATGAGGAATTGATGGCTGTTATGTCACGTGATTACATGAGCAGTCTCACTGTTTGTCATTTTGGTAGTCAGTCTGACCGGTGTTAGAATCTCTAGGTAATTTTACTCTGGTTCAAATCTTGTAGATAGGTGTATAATATACAGAACAAAAATGTAAACACATCTCTTTTGTTTTTGCTCCTGTTTTTCACAGGTTAGAGTTAAAGATAAATCTCTGAGATTTTGGTCGCAAATTTGTTATATTTCCCTCTTAAAGCGCTTCTCCTTTTCCAAGATAATCTAGCCACCTGACAGGTGTGGCATATCAAGATGCTGATTAAACAGCATCATTACTACACAGGTGTGCCTTGGGGTGGTCACAATAAAGGCCACTCTAAAATGTACAGTTTGATCACACACACGCACAATGGCACAGATGTCACAAGTTTTGTGGAAGCGTGCCAGGCTGGTTGGATGTACTGCCAAATTCAGGGAAACAAGACTGGAGACGGCTGATGGTAGTGAAATGAACATTCAGTTTACAGGCAACAGCTGCATTCCTGCAGTCAGCATGCCAATGGCACGCTCCCTCGAAACTTGAGACATCTGTGGCATTGTATGTGTGTGTGTGTGATCAAACTGCACATTTTAGAGTGGCCATTATTGTGACCATACCAAGGCACACCTGTGTAGTAATGATGCTGTTCAATCAGCATCTTGATATGCTAGACCTGTCAGGCGGCTAGATTATCCTGGAAAAGGGGAAGTGCTCACTAACACAGATTTTAACGTTTGTGTCAAATTTAAAAGAAAAACATCAACTGAGTGCACAAAAAAGTCTGAGATCTTTAACTTAAACCTGTGAAAAATGGGAGCTAAAACAAAAGTGTTGGGTTTACATTTTTGTTCAGTGTATATGAAACAGGCTGTGGATAATTTGAAACAGATAAGTGATAAAGGAAATTACCCAAGACGTAAAACAAACCAAAAGCTGGTGTCTCCCCTTAATGGCTCCAACTAACATCTTCCCAAGAGCTGCCAGTTAACAGCTGCTGTCAACACTGCTGAGGTAAGACTGATCTGTCTCTGCTCATCTGTGCAAACCTGTCTGTCCCTAATTACCTCCCACTTTTGCTGTGAAGGCTCTTTGTCCTTGTTTCCACAGACCGGTTGACTCCGTCTAAGCTTTCCTTTACCTCAACACAATCAATTCTAACTAAAAGCAACATCGCTGTCTCCCCCCTAACACAAGGCGCTGTTTTTTCTGCAGCTGTGCAGAAACTAATTTGTGGAAACAAGGTTATTTGATGTTGTAATGATAGAGCTGGCCAGTCCTGTCTGTTGTATGTGACCTATTCAGAGTAGAATGTGTCTGTATCCTTGTAGTCGTGTGCCGGTTTCTCACTGTTGGGTCGTTCTCATTGATTCTTCAGTGGTTACAGATGTTACAGCTGAGCCATTGGTCATATAGTAAGTCATGTGTGTGACTGAGGTTTGATGGTCTGGTAGATAAGTGAGCACCTGGACGTTAGATGGTAAAGTTTCTTGTAACTATTTATACTGTAAAGTTTTTGTTCCCCTCTGATATGTTTTGCTTTATCTCTGCTCTCTAATACAGATGTGCAAGGGGAGAGTAATGGCTACTCTGTGCTCGGTGAGGGACAAGAGACTGAACCTCAAGAAGGAGATTCTCAAGCACATGAGGGATGCATGCACTCCAGCGATGAAGATGATGATGATGAGGAGGAGGAGGAATCCCATAAAGAGGAGCAGGAGAATGTGGTAGCCATTAAGAGTCATGCAGCAGCCCATGACAGCAGCGGCGCCAGACCTCTGCTGCTGGACTCTGAGGATGAAGAAGAACAAGGACCTCAGTTAGCCCTCCACTCATCACCACACTCCAGCGCCGTACCAACACAACCATCTACTACCTTCCACCAACCTACTCCGAGCACCTTTGCTCAGAATCATTCCCAGCATGTACACGAACCAGCAAAAGGTGCAGATGTCGCTGCAGATGTCTTCTCAAAAGCCCCCTTTCGGATTGCGCAAGAAGAGCCGGCCGATGTGTTTGCTAACGCTCCGTTTCCACGTGGCCCCCTCGCAGCTCCACAGCAGTTTGATGTATTCTCTCAGGCTCCCTTCGGAAAAAGAAAGGAGGCTATGGGAGGTCAGCTCTCGTATCCTCATGCAGCTGGAGTTCATGCTGTTACCCCTGATCAAGGTGTGTTGGGACAAGTTGCCCAGCAACCATTCCGCCCACAAGCTCTGGCCAAATATTCCCGACACTTTGAGGGACCTGTGCCCCAGCAGCCAGTAGCAGCTCATCGAGTAGTGTCTAACGTGAGCAGGCAAGCCGCTGTGGCATCAGTCCCCGTTGGACCTCTTCACTCATGGACCTCAGAAGTGGGTGCTGTAGACCCTTTCGTCTCTGCACCATTTCACCTCAAGGCCCCACAAGAAAAGCCCTGAACGCACCCTCAGCAGTCAGGGCAGTGGGTATCAGCGCTCATCACTGAATTATGCAAACTCTAACAGGCATACTGCATGCTGTCACCAGCGCCGCAGCTGGACTGCAGGCCTGCATGGATCTCATTCTTAACTGGCTCCAATTAGTGATAGTGCAACGTCATCTTTACACTTGAATGCTCAGTTAGATTTAAAAAAACTGACATCATTTCCTGACTCCTAGTAGCTTTTTATTTTTTCTGTCACATCCTTTTACTTTTCGAATTGTCTTCAATCCTTTTGGTACGTACATCTATACAGAGACAATATGGTGGTCAAGCATTTGATTGTTTTCTTGCCTACCTCAGTTACTTTTTGTGTCAGCACGGAAACACCACACAGTGAGGGAGTACAATGATTGTGTGCAGCTTTAGCTGTTTCATTTCCTGTATATTTGAGCTTTACTGTGAAATTATGATCTGGTGACTGCGGAAGCCGAGGACGGCTATGCTTGCACTTATTTTTTAATGCCAATTTATCAAGATTGTAAGTTAATTACGGGTTTAATTATGTTGATTCTTAAAAAAACAAATGGAAGATTCCTGGAGATAACAAGATGATTTGTCACAAGAAAACTAGTTTTATTTTCTCAAGTTCATGGGATAATTACTGAGAACTTGAAAATGAGGGTCTGGGTTATTTGATCCCAACTAATTTCAGGCTTCATGAACAGCTGTCATGGTTTAAATCAGTTGCTACAGTTGTCAAGATGCTATCTGTACATGTCAGCATGGCACTCCTGATCTTTGATAAACATTTTAAGTAATAAGAGCACACAACCGTTTGTTTTCTTGTGGTAACAGGTTGATCTTCTCGTTATCTCAAGATAGCAAAGCTCATTTTCTCAAAATAACAAAATAATGAACTTGTGATCTTGAGATAACCACATTAAAACATTTCAAGCATGGCCGTTCTTGGATTTCGTCTGTAATGCCTCATTCCTTCCTTATGTTAGTTCTCAAAATTGTACGATGTAGCTTGAATCACAAGATCATAACTTCACAGAAGCTCAGAGGAGGAAAAGACACTGTAAAGATATTTCAGAGGCATTTATCTGTTGTTACATCAAATGAGCAATTTGTTAACCTTACAATTATGCCCTCAGAGTCAGTACTTTTGGGCGCTTTGGGTTTTATGCTTGACAGTTTGTTCTGACGCAGATGCTGGATAATGATGCATAGACATTTCAAGGACAACGTGTTGATGTGAAATGTAACGTTTTGTTGTTTCATTCCAAAATGTTTTGCATTTTGTCATGTATTATCCGTGTGGTCACTGTCCTGTCTGATGAAAATGGAATATCAGTGTTTATTCCATGAAACGTACGAGCCGTGTTTAAATAGAAAATACATTATAGTGGTTCCTATGTTAGATAAATGTAGAAGACTTTTCTTTGTATCTAATTACGCTACAAGATGATCTCTCAGAAGCCTTATGCTCTTACAGTACATCCCTCCGACCACATCAAACAGCATCAATCACTTTTGCCTTCTGTGCCCTCCTTAAGAAATCTGCTGCATTGATCATTTTATTGCACTGGCATTCAGCACCAAATATGTGTGTACAATCGTGTACAACTTCCTTTTGCTGTCTGCAGTATGCTAATGCACCATCCAACTCTATAATGCATCTCTATGGTAGGTCTCTATAAACTCCAACTGTGTACTAACTGTGACTCACACGTACAAACAACTGACATGAAAACCTAAACTGCAACTTAAATAAAAGCTTTCCTGCAGTCACAAATATCTACAGCACTTATGCTTCGCAGTTCCAGTCAGGGATTGTAATAGTAGTATCTTGTAAGTGACATCTTGAATGGTGACTGATTGATGACATTCCTTTTGAGTTTATTTCCATCGCCATTTGGGAATATTTTATTATCCTTGTGCTCTGTAAAATCTTGGAACACTTTTTGGTTCCCATCGTGGCACTTTTTAGAAAGGGGATCCAACCTGTCTCAGCCCAAAGTTTAATTCATGTATTCCTCTGTTGCAATGTAAAATCCTCTGTTTTCTTTTCTATTTGAAGTGTACAATCTTTTTTTATATATATATGTAAATGCTCACTTTCCTCACCCATCTTGTATACATGAAGGTTGCACATCGTCACTGACACAGAGTCAGGGTTCCCTAAGAATGCGTTATGATTGTAACACAGCTGTATAATGTATTTCAACAAGTGTTGTATAGGAAATCTTTGGAGGATTCGACAACTGGTGATCCTGTTGGACAAAAAAAAGCACTCGAAATACTTATTATGCTGCACAGCCTGCCTTTGAAAACTATGTTGTATGTCATAAAAACTATTAAATGAATGTAAATCACATTTTTGCACAGTTTTTGCAGTTTTTTTTATCATCACTATACCTACACTGAAGCACTGTATGAGACACTTTTGATTTCGGAATTTCTATTTTACACCAACTTAGGCCTCTGTTCCACTACACATCGCTGTAAAAAACTGTTTTACTCCACATATTTATCTAAAAGAAGGGCTGAGGGTACGCAAAAAAGGTGATATTGCAGTTATTTTGACAGATACTGATTGCGATATGAGTCATGATTTTAATGGGACGTAATTCTTGCATTTTATTTTTACTGAAGAAAAGATGAAGATGTGGTTTTTGCCAGGGTCTGTACCAAATGTTTTGAATATGATTTATTGGCTGGGGCGTCTCTGTAGCACCATGATGCTTCATATACAATGGTATATTGTGACACATTTGACCTTTATCAAGAAACTGCAGCTCCTGCGATTTGGATATTTCATTTGGCCATATTGCTATTTTGATAAATTGTGCAGCCCTGTCTAAAAAGTATTTACCATGCTTTGCAGATTTCAATTTTACATACAAAACCGCTTCACCCAGACCAACTACACAGACTAAATACTGCTAATATGTTAGTGCCATCAACAATAATGATCCAGTCTGACAATATAACATAAACTGACCCAATTTGCTGCATCAACAACTTGAACTTTTCATACAGAGGGTAGTACATTTTGATCAACACTATGCTTTTACTTTGAAATATAGCTAGGTTTACTGTTACATAAACCACACTGAAAAGGTTTATTTTCAGTGGTTGATGCTTTGATTCATGCTAAGATAAAAACAAATAAATGTATTCAAGTCTAAAAATCTTTATGACGCCAAAAAATAGTATTACAGAGATGAACCAGAAACGTTTTTAGATGTTTTGTTGTTGTTAGTTCAGTGATACTTCGCTAGAGGGCGCTAACACACTGACACACCGGATGTCAGCCGCCATTACAGTAAGAAGAAGAAGAGCGGGCGTTTTCGTGTCTTGTTATCGTTTTACATTTTAACGACATTATTTACAAAGTATGCGGTGAGAAGTAAGTGATAACCATTACAGAACCTGTAATAAAATATATTTATGTAGTATTACATCTATAAAAACTACGTCAGCTAACGTTACACGGTTTTCTCGTAAGTTTATTTTGTGAAAGCACGCGCCTTTTCATGCTAGCTACGTTAGTTGTTTGCTAATCACTAACGTTGTGATGCCTTCACTGTTTTTATCACAAACTTAATTAGCTAAACGGATTTCTCTCTGTGTGTTTAACTTACTGGGAACAGGTAACACGCTGTGTGTGTTTTCCTGAGCACGATGGCGACTCAGAGAGTGCTCCCTCAGAGCAAAGAGACTCTGCTGCAGAACTACAACAAGAGGCTGAAAGATGACATCAGGTCCATCCTGGACAACTTCACAGAGATTATCAAAACAGCAAAGGTACGTAAATACGGCCCCTCTCGAGTTTCATGTTCATTACTATCAATGGGAGGCAGGAAATATTACAGCATAATTACTTCTCACTGATATCAGCATCACTCCAATCCCCTGTCCTGTCTCTTCACATTGTTCCTCTTTGTCCTCCAAATATTTGAGTATCTGTGATATTTCTCACGATGTTTTTTTTTCTCCAGATAGAGGATGAGACACAGGTTTCCAGGGCAACCCAAGCAGAGCAGGACCATTATGAGATGCACGTCAGAGCAGCAAACATTGTAAGCATTGCTAAAAAGGCATCCAGCTAATATTGCATTTAGTAGGGAGTGGGGAAAGATGAGAGAGGAGCACAGGAAAAGTCACTTAAATCTGCTTCTGATTAACTTTGAGTATTAATTTAAGATTGTCATGTTAGTTTGAGTAAATCACAATAAAATTGCAGGCATACACAATGTCTTGCTGCTTTCTGAAATGATACATAAAGCACACACACACAAGATCCCTTACAGCCAACAGTTCATCACAGCCCTCAGCTGTAGGGTTTAAAAAAATCATTTCACTCAACACTGTATGACAGTATTACATGTGACTTATCTATTGACTTCATATATGATGTCTATAGTGAGAAAAATTTTCAAACCTTATGTTTTATAGCTGTACCATTCTTTTGAATTGAAATACTGTAGATGTGGGGCGTTAGTGGCTTAGTGGGTAGAGCAGGCGCCCCATGTACAAGGCTGTTGCTGCAGCGGCCCGGGTTTCAGTCCAGCCTGTGGCCCTTTGCTGCATGTCATCCCCCCTCTCTCTCCCCCCCTTTCAAACTTACCTGTCCTGTCCATTAAAAAATGCAAAAATGCCCCCCAAAAAATCTTTAAAAAAAAGAAATACTGTAGATGTGCATCATTTATATGAACTCCCCAAAGTTCAGCCTAGTATTTTTGGTATCTTTGTGAAGTTTGAGATCTCCACTAGAATTTAAAGTTAGGTTTGAGTACAGTACGGCTGCACGGCACAAATTTGTGCTTGCTGACCACCTTGAAGCCCTGAGCGGTTTAGGATAAAGTGACATGCGTCACAGTCAGGTGACTGAGATTGTTCGGCTTTCTGTGAGGAGTGGTTACTTTGAAAATGGTCATTCATTCACACATTTCCCCTCTCTTCTGTTGTGTCAGGTACGAGCTGGTGAGTCCCTCATGAAGCTGGTGTCCGATCTGAAGCAGTTCCTGATTCTGAACGACTTTCCCTCGGTGAACGACGCCATCAGCCTCCAGAACCAGCACCTCCGCTCGCTGCAGGAGGAGTGTGACAAGAAGCTCACCTCGCTCCGTGACGAGATCGCCATCGACCTGTATGAGCTAGAGGAAGAATATTACTCCTCCAGGTACAAGTAGGCTCATACTTGCCCCCCATCCCACCGCCATCTAAACCTCTTGGGTTGAATTTATCTCATCGTCACATCCATACGGTACCATTCATCAACACAGTTCATTGCTAAGGGTCGTTGTGATGAAGATCATCTCACTAAGTGACTTTCTTATTGATTAGTAAGTGCCTTGACTTTTTTTCTGCTCTGTGGCATGTGTCATATTTGTTCAAAGTACAGAGGACTTCAGCAGGACTGCAGGTATACGACTGAATATTAGCTTTAGCTGTGAACTACTGCAGCTCAACATGTGTTTAAGAGCCTTAAATGCAGTTTACAGATGCAGTTTGAAAGCCAGATGGCTTTTCTGGCGACAAGGATAAATTTCCATAAATTCAGAACCGAAAGCCTCAGCGTTGATCCACTTCTGGGTTAATTTCTAAATGGCTATCAGACTTTTGGTTTCCTCGTCTGCAGCGTCCATTAGGCTTTAGAGTTTTTATCAAATATTGTCATGCACATTGGAGAGATGCATGGTTTGGTGGAATTTCAGTAATGTGGCCTTTGCTCCTAGTTTAGTTACTATAATATTTTAAATTGAAGTAATGACCAGAGTTCATTAAACCCCATGTAGGCAACCTCTTTTAGAATAATCACACAGTTAAAGAACTATTTCAGAATACAGATTTTATAGATGTATCATTCATTTTTATTGAAGATTATTTATATGTAATACTTAAATCATGAATTGAAATAATGATGACCTATATGGTAGATTTTAAGGATAGAGTTTGGATGAATGTTTGGCATGAATTGTAAAATTAGACATGACTATTTGCTGTTATTTATTCAAGGTGAAATCTGGAACTACTGAGAGTTTTTCAAGTAGACATTTTCTCCCTGTAAAAGCGATTTAGGTACCGTAATCATTTTGAATTGATTCCGTCCTTAAGACCACAAGTAACTCGAGCTGTAACCATGCGAGTGGTGTTAATCACACATGGTTTGGTTGTACTTGTGTACCAGATTGTGCCAGCTGTTCCAGCAGACCCAGAATGATTAAGAAATAAAGTAGAGACAAAACACTGTAGTAGTTTGTCTTGTTTTCTGTGAGAAAGTACTAAGGAGTGTCTCTCAGTCTTGTTTGGAGCATGCTGGGTGTGGGCTTTCCTTCTTCACTGCACTCGCTCTGCTTTCTCCTCCACCAGCAACTAATCACTCTTTTTGCTGTGGGGTTGTACAAAGTTCTTATCCATTGTCTGTGTATTACCAACAGTAGATGGCAGTCGGCATGCCCCCAATTTGGCAGGTAGGAGTACCACCACGGAAATAAAGGACAGAGGGCAGCAGCAAAACGTATTTTAGCCACCTGAATATTTGGAATATTTCCACCACTTTACCTTGCTGTTAGATAGCACTTTCCGTCAGGGAACTGAAGCCGTTATATCAATCTGTGCTCTCCTCAAAGCATTGACTGTGTTATTGTGTGACTTTGGATTTTTAAAGGGTTCGTTCAGATTCATCAAAGTCATGCAATAACACAAACAAACTGATTGAGACAGCAGTAGACCAGCAGCTCCAGTATTCTGTGAAGTAAAATTACTGTTTTTGACAATGGAGTCTGGTGGCTTTGAGGAG
The DNA here is from genome assembly GCF_006386435.1 of Epinephelus moara. Lineage (NCBI taxonomy): Eukaryota > Metazoa > Chordata > Actinopteri > Perciformes > Serranidae > Epinephelus > Epinephelus moara. Next base: position 16,209,847 of record NC_065513.1, read on the forward strand.
AGCATAGATAATGGCTTTAGTTCCCTGTTAGAAAGGGCTGTTTGACGGCAAGGTAAAGTTGCGATAACAAGCTAAATATGCTGACACTTAAATGATATTGATTTTTTTAGGTGGCTAAAATATGTTTTGCTGCTGCTCCCGTCCACAGCAGTACATTGTTCAGCTTCTGTGACAGTACTCCTGTCTGCTTCTTCAAACTGGGGCATGCTGAGTACCTCATACAACCCCACAGCAGAAAATCCAAACTATTCCTTTAAAATCATCAGTCAATACATCACACCTCTGACGACAGTATCTAGTAAATAAACAGCTGTTTTAGGTGTTGATCTAGCCTCCATTGCTTCTGCATAACCTCCACGCTTCTATCGTACGTGCACCTTCTCATGTGCTCCTCTACGTGTATGAATGTGCTTATTCTGACCTGCCGCTCTCGTCTGCTCCTCTCTTTCTGTGCTGCGCTGATTCTTTGCCTCCTACTGGTTTCTGCTCTGCAAAGCTACAGTCAGTGGGACAGCACTGATCTGCCACTGTGTGAGGCCTACCGCCGACGAGACAGTTGGGCCTCCCCAGGCAGCAGCTGCAGCTCTACGCAGGGAGACCGGGAGGATGTGGAAGGACCTCCTTCTCAGGAGACAAACCCCCAACACCACCTCAACGGACATGGGACGTCCTCCATAGAGAAACCATGAGGAGAGAAGCTGACGCTGATAGAAACGCCTGTGCTGTTTGTACTAATGTGGTTTGGCTGATTTAGTTTCCATTACACATTTTGAACTAGTGTCTGACTACTGTAACATGTCATGGACTGAAACTTGGCACTGAGGATTTCTCTTGCACGGACAGGTATTATGAGCAAGAAATACCTGAAAGTCACCATAATCAGAAAAATGACCTGTACAGTGTATCAGACGTAACATTCCCCTCAGTTTAAACAACTTTTTCCTTAAATTAATTCATAAATTTGTATACACTGACTTATATACTGTATATACAATGCTGAAGTAAAGGAAGTAGACAGCTTTATGAATTTGAAGTGTACCTTTGCAGTATTTCATTGCCAGTACACATTTTTTTATATTTTCATGCTGGACTTGGCTCAAGTGTTGAATGAGTGTGTTCTTACATTTATTTTGTAATGTTTTTTTTACTACTCTAAGCACTGGACACATTAAAGAACAGCTTAAAGCTTGTTGTTTTGTTTTTTTAATTTTCTGAAAGCCATAAGACATAATTCTACAACTAACAGTCAACATTTAATGATGGACTAAAAAGCAAATCTACCACTTAATTAATTAAACACTTGTTAAAGGGATAGTTAACCCCAAAAACTAAAATGCATATATTCCCCCTTACCTGTAGTGCTATTTATCAATCTAGTTTGTTTTGGTGTGAGCTGTTGAGTGTTGGAGATATCAGCTGTAGAGATGTCTGCCTTCTCTCCAATATAATGGAACTAGATGGCACTCAGCTTGTGGTGCTCAAAGCACCAAAAAATAGATTTGAAAAACTCAACAGCAATGTCTCTTTCTAGAAACTATGACCCAGTTACTCAAGAAAATCCACAGACCTTGTGAGCAGTTTCATGTAGAAACTACTTCCTTCCTACGGAACTACACCTGCCAAACATCACAGCGCAGAAGGAAGGGTGCATCTCCTCTCGGAAAAGAGGCTTGTGCTCATGACAGCTTGAGATGTAAACATTAATGGTGTCCTCCTCGGCTGAGCTGCAACATTAGCTAACTCAGTGGTGCTACGTGAGTAAGCAGTCGATGCACTCTTCCTTCTGCACGGTCAAACGGTTGACAGTTCTTACAGGAAAATGCTACTACTACACCACAGGTTCCATTATCTTGGAGAGAAGGCAGACGGCCAATATCTTCAGCCCTCTGCAGCTCACACCAAAACAATCTAGAGTGATAAACAGCACTAAAGGTGAGAGGAAAATGTGTTTTTGATTTTTGGGAAGAACTGTCCCTTTAAGATATTCCTGTATTCCTTGACTGGTCCTTGGTTATCAGACAATCCTGAGCCATAAAAGCCACATGGTTTCCTCGATGATGAAGAACGCACCACAGAGCAAATGTTCTGTATACAGAAAACCACAAGGAGCTTTTAAAATATGTACAAAATACTACACTGAAGGGTCTTGGTATTCCTCCAATCAATAGCTGTAGGAGAGAAGCAGTCTGCAAATCTTCGTGGCTCAGCTGGAGGCTTCCTCATGAGTAACTCATTCTTAAAAAAAAGTATCCAGCTCCTCAATATCGTCGGTTCATCTTCTTGAACTTCTCATAATGGTAGTCATCTGTGGCTTTTTCGTTGTTTGGACGTTTGCGGTAGTTTGGTGGCGACGAAGCTGTGGAGTAACAGAAGAAGGTATAAATCAGATTATAGGTTTCAGAAAAGTGGTAAGAAGCTGTTAAACTGCTTGTATTAACAATATTCCAAATTAGGTCACCAATGCTAGACAGTTTATACAAACACGTACAACTTTAAATGCTCCTGTTTCAGTGTGCTTGCAAGAAACAGTCTCTTACCCTCTGGACCTGGTTTCTCAGTGTCTCCCACACGCAGTGGCCTGGCCTTGGGCTCCTCTCTGTGTCTGTGGTGCCTCTGTGGTGCGTTCACATCCTCATGATAGACTGAGAAAAGACATTACGTATTAAACCAACCATCCACCTCTCATGCCCTTCTCAAATCCTAGTGTTTACAGATCAAAAGCACTCACAGCGGTTGTGTTGGACGTAGTTAACAGCGATGTTGGTGGGTACAAAAGATGTGCCGTGGTCTTTTTTCTTGTTCCTCTGTTCTGCCAGAAGCTTGGCTTTTGCATCCTCTGTCTGGATAATGTTCTTTATCTTTGCACTGTGAAGGAAATCACAGTAACAGGCTGTCACTAACAGAGCTGTATCATGTCTCTCAGCTAGTAACTGCCATGTCTCAATGCACAATGTCTTCCTTGCAGATTTAAAAAAATAGACGATTGTCGAAGACTAAAAAATTAATCTACAGGATCATTTAAAGAATCTCTTATACATACTCAATGCCAAGATCGACTTCAGGGATCCCGCTCAGCATCTGATTGGACAACATCTCCTCTGTCTTCTTGGCAGAGTTGACTCGGATGCTCTCAGGCAGCTCATACAGGTGATCCTCTGCATTCTTCACTTTAACTTTCTGTTCCTCGGCCTCCACCAAGCCCTTCTTCTTTTTCAGCTCTGTCTCAATGTATTTCATCCTGTGAGGGTAGATGTATGAATGAAATCAGGTTTTAAAATATTTCTGTGATGCACTTAATGAACCACTGTGTGTGAATATCCAACTGTGTCCTAAATGTTGGCGAACAATGGCAGGAAATTCACAAATCTTTCAACTAAATATACTGACCCAAGTCACGCATGTTTGCCCTCCACATTTAGATAAAGCAGGTGTTGAATATTGCTGTCCAAACTGTGGATTAACTCATGCAAACAAATGAAGAAGTAGGTGCTCTGGTTGAGGTGGTGATTGGAATTAACTTGTTCACCTAAGTCCCCTGGACTTCAGTCAGCACTCTCTGAATGCCAAAAAGATTGAGGTTGTGTGTGTGTGTGTGTGTGTGTGTGTGTGTGTGTGTGTGTGTGTGTGTGTGTGTGTGTGTGTGTGTGTGTGTGTGAAATGTGTGGAAAAAAAAGCCGACATACATGTCCGCATCCTCGTCTCTTCTGTTAGTTTCAGCAGAAAAGGAGGTGCCCAGGTTCAGATCCGTCTCCTCTTCAGTCCTGCATATGGAAAAGAGATAATCTCAAATTCAATCAGTGTCATATGAGATTACGCACATTGTTCATGTTGTAATGGCACACTAGTACATACACAAAATGTTAATTACACTGCATCAAAATGATTAAAGCAGTCACAGATTTACTTACATGTCCCTATTCCTGTCTTTGACTTTCTTCATGTCTACAACGCCCCCAGTCTTCAGTTTAAAAGGATCATTCTGTGAGAGAAAGTTTATTTTAATAACAAAATATTAAGCAAATAGAAAATTAAACACACATATGCTGGTTAATCAAAACAGATAACATTTCTAAAAGGTTGCTTACATCAATTTCAGCCTCTGGTGGCAGTTTCTCCCCGACCAACAGGGCTGTCACACTGAACAAAAGAGAAATATGAAGGTCAATTTGTGACTCATATATTTTGATGTTGTTCATTAGATTTTAGGTATAAAAACATGTTCATAGTTTGAGAAACAGCATTAATTATGTTAGGGACTGTTCATTATTTATGAGAGGGGACGGGATGGTGCAAAAATGGGGGAGACACGTCAAATATTTTTTAAGCACTGGGGAAGAAAAAATTGCCAAAATTACACCATTTATCACAGCCAGAAACTGTAAAAACAGAATTTATTGTTAGATTTTCATATTTCCGACCATCCCTGAACACATTATGTGGTACAAATACTTCTGTCAGAATAAAAAATAACCAAATCTGAGCTCAACATAATGACATGTTATTGAAATCACTTTTCCATATCTCATTTCAAATTTTGCCAAAAATAAAGCATTTGAACTAACCAGCCAGCATGCTCGACAAGAGTGATAAACTGAGGCTTTCTTCAACTCTATAATTTCATCTTTGACTTTTAACTTTCACACATCAAAGGGTAAGTTCTTAGGATCTAACAATTAATTTATTGTTGAGGGAGGGTGTTGCATTTTCCCCCAGTCACTCTGGGAGGCTCAAAGAAATGTATTTGTAAGTTTGGGGAGCGTCAAAAAAAGTCACATCCCAGCTACCCCTCGTCTGATAAGAAAGAACAGTCCCTTATATTCACGTTACCTGACTCCGGTCTGTCGTTTCCGTAAACTCTGAAGCTCTTTAGCCTCCTCCACTTTAGATCTAAACGACCAGGAAATAACGTGATGTTAGGTAAAAATACAACTTCAAATTAAAAAAACAAAGTCTGTTAATAAATATGTAGTTTTTAACTTGCTTTTAACTGATGGGGCAATTGGCTACGTTAGCTAGCATAACGTTAACGTAGCTAACGCTAGTATTTTTGTTCATGTCGTAGAGTTTTAATAAAGCTACTTAACGCTACCTGACTTCTTCGGTTGTCTCATCCTCCTCTACATCTGACGAGTCCTTTCTCCGCCTAAAGTTTCTGCCACACGGCATTTTTAATGCAGCCTGATAATGTTATTTCTTAGCTTTAGCACGACTACGTTTGACGATAGCAGATGGTTTGATTTCGAGGGGGTGAACTTTAACAGACGTACAATAATAGTGCGTCACTTCCACATATGTAATAGACAAGTTCCGGTTTTTAGGTAATCATAACAAACATGGCGTCGTGCAGGCAGGTCGGCAGGTTGTTGGGAGTTTCAGCATGGCTTTCGCGTCCGTAAGTTTACCTGTTTGTCAGTCGTGAAAGTGCAATGTCATGTAGCTTTTTTAATGCTTGTACGATTGCATTGACCCCTCAAGTACCAGGGTCTGGCTGACGTAAACTATTAGCGGCTAGCTAGCGAGCTAAGTTGCAAAGTGACGCAGAATAGTTATTAGGCTATGTGCCAGAGCAGCATGATATAATGAACGTTATTGTACTGTGTTAGCTCTTAAGACCAGAGTGAGTTAATAAAGCTTTTTTGACACCTTGGAGAGAAATGACTCTTAAATGTCGTGCTTCAAATAATTCTTTACAAGTCTAACAAGATTAAGTGTACAGATAAAGACAGCTCTTCAAGTTGTGATCTTTGTGCGCATCACTTGGACACTATAACGTTAATGTTATCTAAGCAAAGCTGCTTTATGTCTGTCATATTTCATGGGGACTGTGGGTGAATTGCAAGACAAATACACGAGTGGGTGGACTTCTTGACTCTAACTGGACTCTTCAGTACAGCTTTGATTTTGTGTTTGGACTCCTTTTGTTTAAAATGAAACTTTCTTGCGAGTCACAGTTCTCTGTGACTCATAAAAGTGTCTTTTCCTAAGTTGGACAGAAGGGTGGATTCAGGAACAATTTAAATTGGTCACATATATATATTTAAATTTTACATTTAATTCTTGCAACAGTTACTGTGATAAAGTAGACATTAGTTTACCTATTAAGACTTTTAGTACATGAAAGATTAAAGTACAAAAACGAAAAAAATGTTGTCTCCTTAAAATAACCCCAAATAGCTGTCAGAACAAAAGATTTAAATAAATATATAATATAAAAAATATCAATATGTATACTATATATATTAATATAATATATAATATAAAAATATTATTATGTAAAGTTCTAATACCAAAAATCTCGATTTTGGTCTCTTTGGCAGCACCTGCTGTGATGAGTGGGAACTGCAGTCCGTTTGTTGGCAGACTGCCTACATTGTCATATGTAATCGCATTTAGAGCACTGGTTATCCGGTTTGGGTAATCGTGCAAAGTTTGAATGTGGATGAAGGTGATCCAGTCTACTGTTGCTTTGAAAAAGCAGCACAAAAGTAAAACGGATTAGCTCATCATGGACAGCAAAACATGGGTTTTAACTCTGGATCATTCTTGTCCAGATTACTAATTTTGAACAACTGCGCCAAGAGGGGTTAAAACTTTTCTGGTGGGCACTGTTCTACACCAGATACTTGTCTATATATGAGCTTAATTTGTTGTGGCCATCATGATATATCGCACATCCATCAATTAGCTACAACCACTTATCCTTAAAGGTCACAGGGGCTGGAGCCAATCCCCTGACATTGAGTGAGAGGTGGAGTAACACACCCTGGACCAAGTTGTCAATTACAAGGCTAACACAAAGAAACAGACTCATATAACCCCTATGGACAATTCAGAGTCCCTGGTTAACCCAACCTGTATGTCTTTCAAGAATACATGTCCCAGCCTGCCTGCAGGTTTACACCCAGACATTCTGAGAGGTAACTAACCACTGCATCACTGTGCCACACATAAGATGTCCCATTGTGTATATCAGAATGTTTTAATTCCAGCAATCATGACATTCTTCATTTTGTCAGACAAAGGTGCTTTAGAATAAATACTGATCTATCTTATGAAGTCAAAAACAGACATGTATTGAGCATTTTGGCAAGGACAAGACCAATGATGACTATGGGACATAATATGTGCTTCATGAGTCGTTGCAGGGCTCGCTTGCTTATTGCCTTAATAATTGGATTTTGCTGTAAAGGAGTTTTGTGGGTTTTATTGGGTGAGTCAGATTCCTTGTTGAACCTGTTAGTGCCACACCCACAGATTTTTTAAGCATGAATTTGTTAAAGATGTGTGATTTGTGCAGTAGTAACTTTTTAAATCTCTCCTTTGTGTTGTTTCAGTCTTGCAGTCAGTGGATATCAGAGAGCCGGATTACACTGGCCTTCACATAGCGCAGGACTACCAAACAGATGGCCACAAAACCCCCATTGGGTTGTTCCTGGTTTGTATGCATGCAGCATCCTTGTGGTTGTCTGACTCGGAAAACACTGCATAATGACAGATGTAACTTTCTCGTTCTTTTTGTTTTGTCTCCTTTCAGGAAGGACGATGTTTGTGCAGACACAGGACACACCAAATCCAAACAGCCTAAAGTTTCTGCCCGGTCGTATAGTTCTTGAAACAGGGACTATGAATTTCGCCGGCCCTCGTGACGCACACTGCTCACCCTTAGCCCGGTATGTGACTTCTTACATACAAGGTCACTGAACTGAGAGTAATGCATCAGTTTCAAAGCAAGCATTGTGATGTGACATGGCAGGAAAAAGAACAGGTTGACTAACTGTGTTGATGTTGGCTGTGTTCCACTGTTTTACACCCACATGGATTGAAGCCATTTTTACTTACACTTGACTAAGTCACCTGTAAAGATTTATTCACCTGCTGTACCAGCAGCGTGAGAACCAAAGAAGTTCCTGTACTCATTTAGTAAAAAATAGCAGTAAGACTTCTGGGTGCTCCTTGGGTTGTCTTTGAGTCTGTAGTCATCGACCTTACAGCTGAGGACTCTGTTCCTTATAAAAGTATGAAACACTGTGTCTTCCAGTGAATGTTAGATTATGTTATTGTGGTTGCCTGATTGAGCTTTTACATGTAAATGAGCTTTAAAACTTTCATTTTCAACAGCCTACAATAAATAATATTTAAAGTACAAGTAGTAGTAGGAGTATAATACATGTATATATATGTAATTATCTACACGTGTAGATCATTTTCTTTCTGTTTTTAAACTTTATATCTATTATTGGTTTGGTTTGTATGGCCTTGTTTTTTAATAGTCGTGTCAAATTAACTTTGTAATTGATCCAGCACTTAACAAAGCCTCACTTAAGTTCTGTTTTGTCTCCAGACAGCTGTTTAGGATTGATGGAGTCAAGAGCGTCTTCCTGGGCCCTGACTTTATCACCATAACAAGGGTAAAATCACGTCGAGTTCATATGAGCCTCATAGTGTAGCACATTGTAATGTCATTGCTCACAATAGCTTGTTTTCTTTCTGTCTCTGTGCAGACTGATGAAACTATGGAATGGAAAGTTATCAAGCCTGACGTGTTTGCTGCCATTATGGACTTTTTCACTTCTGGACTTCCTGTGGTCAATGAGGACAGCGCACCTAGTCCAGACACAGGTAAGGGTTTCAATCAGCTGCAGGGAAAACACTGAAATAGATCGAATGGATAGGGCCAGCTATTTGTGAATTTATGCCAAGGAATTTCCAATTGTCTTTCCAGCACCATCAGATGATGACGATGAAGTAGTCGCAATGATCAAAGAACTGCTGGATACTCGAATAAGGTAGCTGCTTTTGAAGAGCTGTATCAGCATCTGTTACTGCGGTTTTCTGTCCTTTACCCACACATGTTTTTGTTCCTCTTCCCCAGGCCAACTGTGCAGGAGGACGGAGGTGATGTTGTGTATCGGGGTTTTGAGGACGGCATTGTTAAACTGAAGCTGCAGGGCTCCTGCACCAGTTGTCCCAGTTCCATTGTTACTCTGAAGAACGGCATCCAAAACATGCTGCAGTTTTACGTCCCCGAAGTTGAATCAGTGGAGCAGGTTTGTTCTCCTGCTTTGCTGTAAACAAGCTGTAAACATGTTAGAGCAGACAACACAGCACAACAGATGTTTTATGTAATATAAGCACTGTAATTTAAAAAATAATTGTTTGTAATTTGATAGCTGTTCATATTGGCCCTGTCATTACTCATAATTACCATCAACAGTCAGTGGAGGAAAAAAGTCTGTGCTACTTGTAAGTGATCGCTGAAGTTGTAATTTTATTTCCACAGGTGAAGGATGAGGATGAGGAGGAGGCTGCCCAAGTCTGAACTGCACTGAAACCCCATTTACACATTCCTCGCTCCCTCGGCCACCTCCTCAATGCAAGCCATAGTTGCAATACAGTGAGCTGGTTTGTATCATAGCTGTGTGAGAGAACGCATCATCATCATCATCATCATCATCATTCATCCAGATGTTATTATTGATTTTGTAGCTATTATCTGTACAATGACAGTATTTTAAAACATGGAGACAGAAGAGCGCAGTCATAGGAACTGACGATTGTAGAGCTGAAAAAAATTGTATTTATTATTTCACATTGCTATACTTTTTGAATCAGTCACTAGGCAAAACCGCATTGAACAGGCTGAAGTTACATATACTGTATGTATATTAATAAAGTTTGTTGAAATAATTTATGATGGCTGTGCAGTATTTTGTTGTGTATGTGGAGTGAATAATTTATATGTTTAATATCACAGAATTGCAATTTCCAAGCCTCTTCCAGTGCAAACATACAAGATTACGGTCGCTAGATATTACTGTCACAATCATACTGTTTTACTTTATTTTTTTTCCATGAAGATGTTATTTTTGACAAACGCAAAGAGGTGTATTTGTTGAGTTGAATTACAAATTGAATATTTGGGCCTCTTTGTCAGACTAGTCTAGCATTTTTCTGAGGGTTGTGACATCTTAAACTGAGATTATTGTAATATTTCTGAGACTTAGGGGGTTTAATGACAGAAAGAGGACATTTAAATTATATAATAACACATTACACATTTTAAATGCTGATTTTGATACAAATTTGATCAAATTTGATTTCGTAACCAAGATGTCCTTGGAAGTGTAGACATGGCCTTGACATGACATACTACCTACATAATAGTGTAAAGAGATCAGATTCACAGAAAACCTTTAAAAGTAAGTAAAATGTAAAGAGATGTGATTTTTTAATACACATTTGAAACAGTAAAATGGGTTGTGCTGCAGGACTTTGGACTCAAGACCTTTAAACGATTTAATTAAACGATTAGTCAATTAATCAACAGTTATAATGCTGCAGTGTTTGACCAGATTTGACATCAATCTGCAGTTGGCAGAGAACACAAGCTTGTCACTGCGCAGTAATGTTGACTCAAGGTGTGCTGAATAGCAGCAGCAGCAGGGTCTGCACGGATCTGCATCCTGATGCCACGTCAGGATTGCCTGCGTCGGTGGGTGCTACTTGACTGACAGGCTGCTGGACCAATCAGAGGGCGCCATGGAAGAAGGCGGTTGGCTCTGAGTCAGTGCGAACAGGAGAGGGGGCGAAGCATATTTGACAGGCGTTCCCAGCTACCCGAGTAGCTGTAACTGGCAGCCAAACTGTAGACATGTGTGGTAAGTACTGAAGAAATTATATCTTTATATTATTACACAGGAATTATATCTTATCCTTTATTTACGAGGACGGCGAATAATCTACTGTGAAATACTGCTAGCATCATTAGGGTCGGCTAAAGGCGCTAGTCATGATATTAGCTAAGGGTGGCTAACCGGAGTTAGCGAGCATGAGCTGGTGCTGCTGATGCTGTTAGCCAGCCAAATATGAAGCAACCGCCGTTTCGTTTAACTGTACGTCCTTTCTGTTTATTTGAATCTAACAGTGTCTAATGGCAAGACGATATCTGGGAGTAACGTTAAAATGTTTCTTCCTGCTAACGCAGGTTGCGTGGTTTGCGGTAACATTACGTCCATCGCGTAACTTTCCATCAAACCTCTGTCACACCGGTTTGTCTATCTAGCGTTAAACGTGTGGACTAGCTGCGACTTGATACTGGCATTATGTTTAATTAGAGTCTTTCAGATATGTTTTGTGCTTAAAAAATGGAAGCGTGAAAAGAGGTGTCCTTTGGTTGGATGTAACACTCGTGTGTCGCCATCATACTGCACTAAGGTTAAACTTCTATTGAGAAAGTTCCTGGAAAAGATTTGCTTTTCTCAGTTTGGGAATTGTAGTATTTTTGGATAATATCTACCCCTGCCCCACATTGTCTGTCTCCTTTAGTCACGCCTGATAACTGATGCTTCTCTGTCTCCCATCACTGTCACTATAATCTCACCTATCAAGACCAGATAGACCAGTTGTTATTCTTAGGCTATCTAAACAAATACTTCTCTATTAACATCTATCGTCAAAACAGTATGTCACTTTGCTGTTTGTTAAGCAAAGGTCAGTCTTATGCTCTGTGCGCCTACTTGCTGCAACATTTTCCTTGGTAATTTTTTCCCCCCACTGCCTTCTTCCATCACCTGCCTTTCTGAATGAATGCTCTGTTGAACCAGGCAGCCCTCTGGCTCTATATTTGCATTTATCTGTTGGTGCTTAGCTGTGTAACAGGGCTGTATTTCATGCCTCCCCTCTGGATAATTAAGGTGACACTCCTGTCAGTGAGAGTTATTCACTGGGTAAAGATTGCACTGGCTGTGGATGCCAAATATCTGCAGGAAAGACTGTTAATTATTGCTGGGATTTATCATTGAATTGCTTAAGTCTTGATTCATATGGATCTGTTGTTGCACAATAATAGTGTTTGAGTCAGTTGTACACAGACTAATTTCAGTCAAATTTACACAGTGACATTGTAAATGTCTTAAAATGATGTGCAGATTTTTGCAAAGATGGTTTTAATTGTCAGTCATAGTTATACACAAGCATCTTGGACCAAGACCAAAACCAGAACATCTTGAATGAGATTTCTTGTGTCGCTGTGACACTCCTCCCTCCTCCCCAGGCAGAAATATCAGCTTGCGAAATGCCGAGTCTATAGATATACCCCATTGTCTGTAAGCAGGTCTTACTGCCCACACAGAAAACTGTTTTTCCAGTGCTCTTGTAAGACTGGTTTCTTTTTTATTTTTAGTCGAGGAAATAGTAGAGGCTGTGACATGACTAAGTAATGCTTGTCCCACTTCTGAAGGAATCACATTACATTCTTCTTGGTTTCAGCAGCCGCCTCTACATTCATTCTTGTCATTAGTGGAGATCGGAAAGGCAATATTATTACAATATTAACTTCTGGTGGAATTGTATTGTGACAGTATGAATATAGCATGTTTTGGTTTGACAAAATTCAGTTGTACAAATAAACAAATCCAAGAAAGGTTTTGCCTTATGTAATGACAGTAGAACACATAATATTTTCTGTTTTTTGCGCACATTTGTCAAATCCTGATATATATTTTATATTTAGGATTGCAACAGTATGAGATCACTTTCATGGTGTATAGTATTACACAATGGTTATTGCTGTAATCAGTTACAGTGACCCTTAAAGGAATAAGAACAGGAAAGTGCTGTAGAAATAAATGTTACTTACTTATGTACTTACTTAAATCCACATGCAGTGGTCCAGACTCATTTGGGTGATACTAGAGGTGCAGGACTGCAACAGCATTAAGCAGTCAGAATCAGCAGCAAAACAGCACTGAATTGACAGCTAGCTAACACTTTAACATGGATGCACCACTGTTGACAGGCATTTCAATCAATCTTTGCCTCCAGCTGCACTTCTAAAGCATACTTCTAAAGAAAGACATGAACAGAAATCTGCTTTAGAAGCCTGAAATTCGTTATATAGAAAACCAGCACTGAATCTTGACCTTTTGTTCCTTCCTCTCCCCAGGAATCTTCGCCTATCTCAACTACCATGTGCCAAGGAATCGCCGTGAGATCCTTGAAATACTCCTCAAAGGTCTGCGCCGTTTGGAGTACAGAGGCTACGACTCAGCTGGTGAGCGAGATGGAGAATGCTCATATCTACAAAACTGTTTTTATCTGTCCTCTGTCCTTCACTGTCCCTGACTGTCTGCCTCCAGGACAGTTATTCTAATAATGCCACCAAATTGCTGATAGTATTCACATTAGGTTCAACAACAGTAATGCAACACAAGAACGTCTTCTCAGTCACACTCAATGTTTTGTTTATTTGCTCTAATGAGTTTGGAACATAAAGCAAGACTGTTGTTCACTGTGAATAATTGAACAGCCATAACTGTATGATGCTGGGTTAGACTTACTGCACCACTAATGGGACGCAAGTCTTCATGCTTTTTTCCTATGTATTAGTTGAGTGTAGCAGCTTGTTGTGTTGGACTTCTGTTCTGACATTAGACCACAAAACAGGACATTACCTGAAAAGTGGTAACAGCGCTGTAGTTTTTTTTTATGCTGAAGGACTTATGATCACTGTTATTCTCATGCTATTTCTTTTTCTTATTTTGTTAGGTGTGGGAATTGACGGTGGCAATGGCAAGGACTGGGAGCAAAATGCCAAAAGCATCCAGCTGATCAAGCAACGTGGAAAAGTGAAGGCTCTTGATGAGGAGATCAACAGTAAGCCAAGTGCCACGAATCAGCCATTAACAAATGAAACCATGTCGACGTGTCATGCTGTATACTGTGGTGCAACTGTGGTACAAAATGTCGTCTATATTGGCATGTGTTTGTTTGACTTTCAGAGCAGCAGGATATTGACCTAGATGTGGAGTTTGATGTTCACCTCGGCATTGCTCACACCCGCTGGGCCACCCATGGTGTGCCAAGCCCTGTCAACAGCCATCCACATAGATCTGACAAGAGTAATGGTCAGTTGTGTTTAAAGATGGAAAGATAGCAAATCGCTCACTGTTTTTTGACCTGGTTGCAGGTGTCTTGATATCTTAAAGTTTCTGATAATCTGTCTGGTCTGCAGAGTTCATTGTCATCCACAATGGAATTATTACCAACTACAAAGACCTGAGGAAATTCTTGGTGAGTAAATATTTTTTATAAGCTATTTTAGACCTCTTTTGATCTCTCTGACAGGAGACAGGACTAACTCCCTCTCTCCCTCCCTTGCCACAGGAGAGCAAAGGCTATGAGTTTGAGTCAGAGACTGACACAGAGTCTATTGCCAAGCTGGTGAAGTACATGTTTGACAACCGGGAGAGTGATGACATCAGTTTCGCTACACTTGTGGAGCGGGTGACCCAGCAGCTGGTAAGGACTCATGCACACGGCTGCTTCTGATATGATGAGCAGATAAAAGAGCCTGTCTGATGTGTTTGTTATTGCACCTGCCAGGAGGGAGCTTTTGCCCTTGTCTTCAAGAGTGTCCACTACCCTGGAGAGGCTGTCGTCACAAGGTATATGCTTACTGATGCTGTCAAACTGTTGTGAGTTATTGCAGATTGAAGTATTGTTGGCTCATAAAAATGTTGCTGTGCAGGAGGGGGAGTCCCCTGCTGATTGGAGTTAGGAGTGATCACAAGCTGTCTACTGATCATATTCCTGTGCTCTACCGTTCCTGTAAGTTTAAGTTTTTGTTTGTCTAATTTGTCCAGGTGTGATTGCACAAGAAGTGTGACTAAGGCCCAGTTCTTCTTTTTGTTTTTACCTCAACAGCTAAAGACAAGAAGGGCTGTACTGCCCTGCCCAGGACGGACCAGGACACCTGCCTGTTCCCTGTGGATGAGAAAGCTGTGGAGTACTACTTTGCCTCTGATGCAAGGTAAGCAGATACCTGTGTCCTTGCATCCACCTTTTACAGCATCCTGAAATCATCCACAGTCCCATACATCTCAGTTTTATCTGTGGAGTGTTTGATGTGTGTTTTTTATTTGTCCATTTCTCTCATTACAACAGCGCAGTGATTGAGCACACAAACCGTGTGATCTTCCTGGAGGATGACGACGTGGCTGCCGTGAGTGACGGCCGGCTGTCCATCCACAGGATGAAACGCAAGACCGGGGACTATCCAGCCCGTGCCATCCAGACCCTGCAGATGGAGCTGCAGCAGATTATGAAGGGTAAGTGGAAGGTCAGCCTTGGTTCTTGTCATTTTCTCCCCACCATACATTTCTCCTGCACATATTTGGAAATAAATCATTAGTGAACTGCCTTATAATTATGTCCTTAACCCTGTTATTATTGTGTAAATCTTACTGGGAGACTGGCAGCTTATATGGCTGAGCTGGCTGTTAACATCCAGCCCATAGGCTATTCTTGTTATCATCCAGCTAGTTACAACCCTGCTGGATCAGTTGGCCCCCCAGGGAAGCCACTGTCATTAAAATGACCCCTGTGTTGCAGGTCTTTTTCTCCCTCACCTTCCTTCTCTTTGCATACGCTAACACACAGGATTTTAACAGGAAGTTTAACCAAGGTTAATAAGGTTAAAGTGATCATTTTTGATTTGAGAGTTTTTACATTCACATATTATGAGCAGTGTAGGGAGTACTATACTTTTCATACAGAGTTCCCCAAATTAAACAAATGGTTAGACATTTTGGGTATTATGCTTTATCGCTTTCTTGTCGCGAGTTAGATGAGAAGATTAATTCTCATGTTTCAAAACTGTTTTCTTGGCTGGGACCAAAAACTTCCCAGAGTCACTGCTGTTTGCCTGGTGACTTTTTTCAGCCAAGACACACTCTGGCACACAACCTCCCATTAAAGGATTAATTGTCATTTTAAAACATAATTTTTTCTAAGCAGATCAACAAACAAGATGTAACATGTTCAGTTGTGAGCTTTAGTGTTGGAAAGTAGATTCTGTTACTCAGAGGGCCACGCTCGCTCTTTCCCCTGTTTCCAGTCTTTGTGTTAAGTTAACAGACTGTTAGCTGTGGCCTCATATTTCTCCTACAGTTACAGGGCTTGGTATTGTTTAAAAAATTATGGTAGCAGTACCAATACCAGTACTCCTCTGGGGCTAACAAATGAAGCCATAACAGAAGGGCAAAAACTGCAGTTCTTTGAATGGCACCTTGAAGCTGGCTCCAGAAGTGAGTCAGTCCCCATAGAACCCAATGTGAAAATGCCCAACTTTACAGCAGAAATAAAAATGTTTACAGCCTGTTACAAAAACATGGTTTTGGTCTCTATAGCTAATTTCAACATTCATGAAAACTGTACGGGGGGTGAATTTTTATGTAATCACCCAGCTCACTTAACTTGCATTTTAAAAAGGGTTAAAGTTGCGTATAGGTAACGGCGGGCCACTTGGGGTGACAGGTTGTCTGCCGATAGTCGCCTCGGCTTTTCAGCCAGATCCACCCCTCGCTCCTCCACAGCTTCAGCCTCTTGCCCAAATATGGCCACCTTTGGCTACAAAAAAAAAAAAAAAAAAAAGCAACAGCCAAAACGCCAGACTCGAGGCTGTAAAACAGGGGGGCACAAACCAGTGGGTTTTATTTTTATAGCCTATTGTTTTAACACACAAAAGATGAGTAATTTAGTCCAGTAAGTTACCCACCTATCTTACCTGAAATAATCAGCAAGTTAGATTCCAACGTTTTGGTTGCATCTCAGCACACTGAAGTGCCAGCTCTGTCAAATACACCACCCGCAACTTCACCACGCCACAGACTGTAGCTGCTGTGGTATTGGGCCAACTGCACATCGCATGAAATTGAAGAACGCTTGCAGTGATTGGCTGCAAGCAAAGTCGTACAAATAGTAATTTTTTTCTAGATCTGGCCACAAAAAGGACTGAATACAGGTATTGTTTGACTGGAGAAGGTTCGATACTACTTAGTACTGGGTTATTTCGATTGATATCTTAATATCAAATACTGATACTTCGCCCTAGAGAGGTATTGATCCTCTCACATCACTCTTATAAAGAGAGTGAATAAATGGATTTTTTGTTATTGATTAATCTGCCAAATATTTTCTTTATTACTTTTTCAGTACATGAAAAGTTGATAAGATTTGCTGAAAAACAGCCTTTTACTTCCCAGAGCCCAAAGTGATGTCTTTAACTTTGTTTATCTGACCAACAATCCAAAACTTAAAAATATTACGGTCATATGACAAAAAGGAGCCGCAAATGTGAGAAGCTGGAACCAGCACATAGCCTAATGGGTGCAGCTCTAAAGGAGACCGAAATGTATTAATCATATTGAAAATACTTTGCATTATATTGCTGCTATGTCCTTAAATTGGTGGACTTTGTGGACAGTGAATACTGTTCATCCAATATGTATGTAAACACACTTAAAGGTGAAAGACAACAGTTGAACCTCATTGTCATCCACACAATGAAAAATGGGGATTTTTGTATTTCCTTTTTCTCCGCGACTCTTCCTCTGTAATCCAGCAGAGGGCAGAGGTAAACTTATGTTGGCTGCTCTCAACATTCCTTTGTGGTCCTGTCATTACTCAGCCTCTCTCCTCCGTTTCAGTTTCTGGAGCCTTTCTGCTGAATAACCTAATTTGCATGACCCAAATTGCTGTCAGCAGCAGGCTGAAAAACGGTCGTATATTTCACTGTCACAGTTTATTATTGATGGAAAACCAGTATCTCCCTCATGTCTAATGTTTGTTTTCCTTCATTTTAAAGGATGACTTACCCTGTGGCTCTGAATATGTTAATACAGCAACAAAAAGACAGTAACTCCCTACATTTCCAGGACAGTCTAAATATCAGTTAAACACTGTAAAGATTTTCTTACTCCTCCAGGAGCCTGTGGTTTGCATTTTCAGGTACTTAATGTTTGTCAACAAGACCCGTCTCAGACTGCCTCATGTGGGCTCACACTTTATAAAAAGTCCATCACTGTGTTCTTAAGGGGCATTTATTTCTTTATTTATTTTTTTAACTAGTGTTTTACGAATGTTCCCCTGATTTCTGATCCTCCCTCCACAGGCAACTACAGCTCCTTCATGCAGAAGGAGATCTTTGAGCAGCCAGAGTCTGTGGTCAACACCATGAGGGGGAGAATCAACTTTGACAACAACACAGGTTAGTTTTCTCAGTGGGGCAGTGATGTAATTAAACACCTATTAATGCACTATTTTCCACTCTGTCCCTTCATGCATGTCGCTCAGACACATGCTCAAATGTCTTCTATTCAGCATTTCTGAGAAGGAAAGCACATATAAATACACTGATGTATTCAGTTGCCTGCATGACACTGCATAAAACAAGAGGAGTTACGTTTGTATCCAAGATATAAATTGGTGTTCAATAGATTTAATCAAGCTATATACATGTAAAAAAAAAAAGCAAAATATGTGAAAATAACTTGTAGATAGATGGTTGTTTTCTTAAAACATTGTCTTGTGGGCTCTTTGTGCCCCTTTTTAATGAGGTGGAAACTAATGGAGCAGGATGATGGATCATCTGTTTGCTTTTCAGTGACACTGGGTGGACTGAAGGACCACATCAAGGAGATCCAGAGGTGTCGGCGACTTATCCTTATTGCCTGCGGCACCAGCTACCATGCCGGGGTAGCGGTGAGTGGCCTCTAACCAAATACTTTTTTTTCTTTGTTGGAAATGCACATAATGGAAACATGTCTGTATTGCCATCCACATTGAATCCATCAGACTAGGAGGAAATGTCTGTGTTGTGGACACAGGTGTGGGGTTTGTGCGCTGGCACATTCTCCGCTCCGAGCTCCACTGGCTTGTTTTAACAGAATGATGCTGAGCAGTGCTCTGTTGCTTTCTCAGACCCGCCAGGTCCTGGAGGAGCTTACCGAGCTGCCTGTCATGGTGGAGCTGGCCAGTGACTTCCTGGATAGGAACACTCCCGTCTTCCGAGACGATGTCTGCTTCTTCATCAGCCAGTCAGGTGGGGAGGCCGGTGTCATCTGGTCTTGATCAAATGCACATTGCCCATTTGTCCACTCTCCATCCCTGGGAGCCTCTCTGCTTCGTCCTGATTTATCTTTTCTTAAAAATGGTCAAGTCAAGCTTGTGCAGTACAGTTGAGTTTTCTGTATTTGCTCTGCTGTAGTCCTCTGAATGTGTTTGTGTTTCTTTTGTGTGATAATTTTTTTTCAAGAAGTGTGGGTGTGTGATACTTCTGTGGGGGTTTTCTCTAAAGCTGTTTCAAATCAGAGTCCTGCATGGTGCAAAAACCATTTCCTAACGAACTAATAAATCAACATCATTATACTGTCATAACTCTTACATCACATAAACTGTTGTGCTTTTATTTTCCTGCCAATTCTCCAGGAGAGACTGCTGACAGCCTCATGGCCCTGCGCTACTGTAAGGAGAGAGGAGCTCTGACTGTGGGTGTCACCAACACAGTGGGCAGCTCCATCTCAAGGGAGACCGACTGTGGAGTCCACATCAACGCCGGGCCTGAGATTGGAGTAGCCAGCACCAAGGTGAGCCTGTTTTTATGTATTCCAACAAGCTGCAATAACCAGGGAATGTTTACAGTATCTACATCTACAAATGTGCATTTACAGTATTGAACGATATTGTTGGGATCACTTTAAGAGCAATTTGATGAACAATAGAAACACCGACAGCCATTAAAAATACATTCCAATTTACAGGGTGTCATGTCATTAAGTAAACACTTTCCAGGTGGTCTACTTTAATCACTTCGTCTTGGTTGTTGTGGCACACAACTTGCTAGAAGCATATATAACGTAATGTTAGGCTGTAAATTACACAGAAATAAACATCGTTTTACCTGAGACATAAGGCACATCCAGACGGTCTACGGCACTGATGGGGTCTCTGGAGTTTGTTTTGTCATTACTGACAATCCCCAGAATACCATCAAATTGATGTTGACTCATTTTCTTGTTTGTTTCTCTAAACAGCGTACAGCAGTAACAGGTCATTGATATTCGTTTCCCCAAGCTACTGACACAGCTGGAGCATGCAGCACCATACACAACCTTACCGTTCCTCAGTGTGGTTGCTCATGTCTTTATTGTTATAGCCCTTGTTGAAGTTATCGTTCTTGGTGTGGATGGCCCTTTCGAATTTGCAATATTTTATAGACACTTTCTGACCTAGGAGACTAGCAAAATGAATGTTAGATAGTTAGTTGGAGCCCTAGTTTTAATTGAAGTACACCTGCAATTGTCTAACATGTTACTAAGGGGTGTTTGCCAATACTTTTGGATAAGATGTATTCAGCAAGCAGATATTTATACGTAGATTTCTACATACTGTTCACCAAGCCCCACTGAACTTATTCCTCGGTTTAGAGGAACAATGTGTCCATTTTTCTCTCGCCACAAGCACATGTTCATTAGAACTGCTGCATTTTCCTCTGAGTGAAGAGGTGTACTTTACGTCAGATCAACCCAAAAATATCTTCATGGATAGATGGCATCCAGTTTAGAGGACACATACTTATTTTTTGGGTGAACTGACCTTTTTGTGTTGAGTTTGAGGAAACTGTACACCGATCTGTTGCATCATCTCATAAATGAACTCAACGCCCACTGACACTGAATGAAACCCAGATGAAAACTCCATTGTGAGTCTGGCCCCGCCTCCTGGAAGCTGACATTTTCCTCCACTCTGAACCCTCGGGGAGTTTAAGAAGCCTGATATTCTCATCTCAACTCATGTAAAGCAAGGATCCTTGGTTTTGTGCCTCTCCCCCCACCCGCTTCCCAAAACCAAAAGGGTTTGCCAGTTTGGACTCAAAGCAGAGCAGAGCAGAGAAGTAGTGGAGCCCCGGCCCCAGCTAGTGAAGAGAGAGAGAGAGAGTGGAGCAGGTCCCTCCCTGGCCCAACCCTTGGGCTTGGCTCAGGGACTCTTGCGCTGCTCCAAAGCCCCAGAGCACGCCTCAGAGACGCCATCATTTACTGCTTGGCTGGCTGGGCCACACACCCACACCCAACTCCACCAAATGCTACACAACCTAGCTCATCAAATCACTAGAGAACACATATCGCACCCAACTGCTAAATGACCCCAAATTCATCTGCTTGGGCTCTATGTTTCTGTTTCATGCTAATTAATTTTTTTTTTTATGAACTGGAAAAGAGAAAAAGTGAAAGAGCTTTTTTCCAATTCCTTTGATCATATTCAAGATTTATGGAAAAAGCTGAGTCAGAATACTTTGATGCTATCAAAAGGCAAATCCTTCTGGCAGGACAACTGACTGAATGGAGGAAGAGAGGCTTCATGAATTACGTAGCAGTATCTATTGGGAATTTACAGGGCTACAAAGTTTTCTAGTTCACAACTGTGTCTGTTTGATATAAATGTGTTCAAGTTTCAGCTGTATGTACGGGCGGTCATCTTTGCAGGGTAACGGTTGGCATGTCATGCATGAAAAACACTAAAAGATGGTGACATGAACACAGAAAACACCACAGTTTACTATGTGGATTAAACATGTTGCCACATCTGACCCGCCAGCACAGACTGTCAGAGTTCTGAGGGACTGTGGTTAGCGTGCTGTCAGGAGGGGAAAAAAACAGTGTAAAAGGTTTTACAGCTATTTTCTTGGCCCTGCACACTGGCATTTCTGAGTCTGGAGGGTCCCGTGAAATGACTTGGCTTCTCTCGAGCACTGATTAAATTTCCCAAATGGGCATGGAAGGCTTCCAAACGTGCTCGGAGATGAAGGAACAGAGAGAAAGAGAGAGCGAGTGGGCGGCAATGACGGCGGGCACGGAGATGTGCTGGGGTTGTGAGCGGTGACATTTCCAGAATGATCAGAGGGTGTGCTCTCTGATGTGATGTGTGTTGTTCACCAAGTTTTCCAGGATGAGCAGCACTAGCTTTAGTGAGCTGAACTGCATACATTTTTATGCTGCTTGGCATGCACTAAAACCCACCTTTCCTTCCATTTCTCATCTGGTGCAGATTATTATCTGGAGACAGAGTTCACTATCAAAACAGGGAGACGAGAAGCACAGAGTCCAAGAACTCTGCTGAAAGACAGGCTCAAGTCAGGATCTGGTTGCAGATCTTTGTATTCAATATTGAGCTGCAAACAGGAAAACTACTGTACTGAAGTAATCAGGTCACAACAAGCAATATTGCAGCGTCCAGTGGTCGTTTTATGACCATGTCTACATTCATGCATCAGTCAAGGAACAGCAGTTTTTCTGTATAAATCAGTGAATGAGAAAAATATGTAAATGTGATTCAGGAATTGCGATACAACGCTAACATTAGCACAACTCTCTGTTTCTTTGCTCTGCAGGCCTACACCAGCCAGTTTGTGGCCCTGATCATGTTTGCACTGTTGATGTGCGATGACAGAATTTCCATGCAGCCCAGACGCCGAGAGATAATCCAGGGACTGCGAGTGCTTCCAGGTAAATCAAGGCACAAGTGCTCAAACAGAGAAATTCAGATCACATGTGAGATTAAAAATGGATATGTATGGAAAACCAGCTCACGGAGCAAAGATCAAGTACATCCAAAGCCTGTTTTATTTTTGTTGTTTGTTCAAACAATCCCCTTGGAAGTGAAAGCTAAGTGATGAGAGCGAGATCAGAAGAGAAGAGAGAGCTGTTGGCTGTAGGCTCTCGCATGCCTCTCCGGATCTAAAGCATATGATGGCATGTCACTAATTGTACACTAATGAGGAATGTCTGGCCTCTCTGCTGCTCCCTGCCCAACATTATGAGTCCATATACTAGCATGTGACAGCAGCAACATGTTGACTCCGTATTTTCTCCAGTATTATGCAGGGCAGTTTTCCTTCCTTCTTTTTTTGCCCTTTTTTTGCCGCTTTTCCAAAAAAATCCTCAATCACATCTGTTTTGCTGTTCTGTCCGTGTTAGATCTGATTAAGGAGGTCCTCAGTTTGGATGATGAGATCCAGAAGTTGGCAACAGAGCTGTACCAGCAGAAGAGTGTACTGATCATGGGCAGAGGCTACCACTATGCTACCTGCCTGGAAGGAGCACTGGTGAGCAAGTACAACCTTTTGTTTCCGCTAGCTTCGTCTACATTTTTTTTTTCTTCCGATGTGAGCACTATTAATACTGCCAGGTGTTTCTGGAGGGCTTTGTACTGCAAGACATATTTTACTTATTTCATTGTACTCTAAGACACCAAAGATGTTGGATTCCTGTAGTAGATAATTGTCTCTGACTGTACATCTTAATCCTCCTCTTTGAATAATAAAATACTGAGCAAAGGAACTTCAAGTCTAAGAAGAATAGTGTTAGTACAGAGATGGAATGAGATTTTATGTTTTGAAATGTAAACCATATTGACTGCTAACGTAAGCTTTGATTTTCTTAATCTGTACGTGTTTTTCATCTCATGTAGAAAATCAAGGAAATCACGTACATGCATTCAGAGGGCATTCTTGCCGGAGAGCTGAAACACGGTCCCCTGGCCCTGGTGGATAAACTCATGCCGGTCATCATGATCATCATGAGAGACCACACCTACGTCAAATGTCAGAACGCCTTGCAGCAAATTGTTGCCCGCCAGGTAAGACATACCCTAAAAATTGATATACTTGAACTGAGAAAATATTAATGTGAAATGACCCAGTCTTAAATATTCTGTTGCAGCCCTAGACCCAAGTGATTGGCCCTATTCACTTACTACTATGCACAGGAAACACTCTCTTCTACATGCCAACATGTAGTCTCTGATGCTGTACAAATGTGCAACATTACGCTGTGGAAGCTGACTTAAGCCTAATTTTGCTCGGGCATGCAACACTTTTGAAGAGTGTTGCTCAACAGAAATGATGTATTTTTGACAGGAAGAAATTGTCCCTTGACACTTCTCTTTCATGTCACACACATGGAGAATCTTTGTATGTCGCTTTGTTGCACAATATCATTGGTAGTGTTAATAATGTTGCCTTGGAGTCAGTACTTTTAAATCCACACTGACTCCAATCTGCATTAAGTGTCACTGTCCACAGAAGCAGCCGTGTGTCAGCAGCAGCTCCGAGGGAGCTAAGAGGACAGCGGCCAGCCAAACTGCATTCACCAGGCTGACTGTTAGCAGCCATTTACTGAACCAGAACAGTTTTAATGTTAGCACACAGGAGGAATCAGCAGTGATTGTGTTAAATTTCTCGTTTGATTTATTGATTTTATTTCCCCACCCACTGCAGCAAGTGAGGGGAATCTGCCACTCACAGACAGACAGGGGGCTGATCAATCAATAAATATAATGTTGATAAGATCAACACATATATACAGTGGGATATTTGTGTGATTTAAACAGCTTAAACATTTCTATGCAGATTACTCTTTACTCTACAGCGATAGAAATGGGAACTTAAAAAAACACAGGGAGTCTATGGTTATCATGGAGAGACTGCAACTTTCGCTGAAGCATAAATTGAAAACGTTGCACAACTGTATAATTTCTGTCGAGTGACACTCTTCATCAGTGTTGAGCACCCAAGCATAGATCAGCCTTTAGGCCTTGTTCTGCCTGCCAACCCACATGATATTTTTTGGCGTATTCAGATTGTATCCCCATGATTTTAGAGCATCATCATATAAAATGCAATTTTTGCTAATCATATCCAAACAATACGATTACATTCAGATTTCTACATGTGCATCTCAGTCCGGATGATTTTGCCGCTATCATAGTGTATCAATTGAGCAGCATCTATGCTGCCACCAGCACAGGGTGTCTGTAGGTCCTTAAAAAGTCTTAAAATGTCTGAAACTCAATTTTATAAATATTCAGCCCTTAAAATCACCATTAAGTCTTAAATTTAAATTTGTGAGGTCTTAATTGACACAAACATTTTATTTAAAGCAGCTGTGCGGAACTTTTCATTTTCGTTGATTATAGCGCCCCTTTGGTCGAAGCGGTATGACACCCACAGCCTGGTGTCGTAAAATCTTGACTGCAACTGGCAATTACCGTATGCATTTGTTTTGGAGAGCGAGAGGATTAACTAACATCAGGTCAGTCCAAGTAATTAGTGGAAACAGCAAAATGACTCAGTAAATTCTCCTGTCGTGTTTCTGTTCTGATCTAATCCTAACACAGCAAAGCTGTTACCTGCAGCCTTCGCTTGCAAAGCTAACGCTACTAACGTTAGGCCAGTCCAAGTAATTAGTGGAAACATGCTAACGTTACACAAGTTAGTAGTAAAGTAAGACCTGTTCATAAATGTTCTGGTGTAGCTCTGAATTTCTTACAAACTGAGGACAACTGCCTGCTGTATATTTGTGTTCATGGTCACAGTCACAGAATTTTGTGGTGTTTGTTGTACTAGACAAAAGCGGTTCACATCAGCTACATTTAGCTTGCTTATAACTTCCATGTCGTCATATATTGAAGTGAAACAACGTCTAACAAGTTGCGGTATATTCTCTAAATAAAAACAAAACTTGCATACCTGTCAATTAGGAAAAGGGCCAACTCGGGATCAGTTTTAAAACCTTTCAAATCTCTCAGCTCTCTCCACTTGGTGAATGCCCGACCGAGGTTTACACACGTTTGGACTTGAGCCCTATCACTGTCCCGTTTAGCCTTCTTCTGTTCTTTTTCTTTTAGATGGTGCTCCTTCGTTATCCGCCATGACATCAAAAGTACAACCAAGTCCTTATAGATACATCACTGGTAAAACTGTTATGTGTTCAGCAGTGCCCGCTGTCCGACCCGCGCGAGGCTACGCTAAATAGCCATATAGAGAAAGGCTTTTTTGAGGCTACGCTAAATAGCCATATAGAGAAAGGCTTTTTTGTCGCTGTTGGGTTCAAATAAATATGGAGATCTTCAAGGGGGGGTGATACGAACTAGGGACAGTTTTATTAATGGTAAAAAGTTCCGCACAGCTGCTTTAAGTTCATTTATCCATTGTTGTAATTTCTTTTTGTCAAAATGAGTCAAGCTGTTCTGCATCAAAGTCCACATTTCGATTGTTACAGATATTTTAACCTGCTACTTCTGAACCTAATACTGTCTTGTAACTTTATACTTACACCTACCTGTTAGCATAACGTAGATTAACCTCACTCATTCTAATACCATGTCCCTACATAACACGTACCTCTGCACCACATATACAACAACATACTTACTTGCAATGCTTCAATATAGGTAAAGATAAAGAAGATTTGTCCAAAGATAAGTCTTAAATTTGGTTTTAAATTATCTTGAAGGTTTTTAAAAAAAAATTAAATTTAAGTGTCTGATACCTGCACACACCCTGGTAGCAGAGCGCTATGGAGGACAACAGTTAGCGGACAGATGCAGACAGAGTTCTGCACTTGACAGATACAGCCACATCACCAGCATAGCTACTAGCTACTGACACCTGTGTCGTTACCATAGCAACCCATGCAGAGATGTTGCTGATGTCTGGACACACAAATACAATCTTATCACTTCTACATAACAAGGCAGACAGCCTGCCTTAAAGATTTGATCCGAGAAACAAATCTGATGTGCCTGCATGCTGAACGGAGCCTTCAACAACTCATTTGAATTTTGATATTCCAAGCGTGTTTTGTTTTGTTTTGTTTTTCTGTTGTTGTGATTCACAACATCTGAAGAATCTACAAATCCGCTTTTAAATTCTTCACACCCTGAACACTTGATGAATACAGCACATTTTGCATGTTAGGTTAATTTTCACAGTCCTGTCTGTGCCCCACCTCTGATCCCTCACCTCAATAAATACAAGGGTGGGGTCGTTTCAGCGTGACATCATTTCTGTCAGTAATCTGCAGCAGATGTGGGTTTAGGAGGTGTGAAAATCAACCGAGACGTATTTTTCAGATCCAGGTTTGGGAGCACAATGAAAGATGATTTGCTTTGTTTGATTTACAGGGCCGCCCCATCGTGATCTGTGACAAAGACGATTACGAGACCGTCAAGAACTGCAGCCGCACCATCAAAGTGCCTCACTGTGTGGACTGCCTGCAGGGCATCCTGAGCGTCATCCCGCTGCAGCTGCTGTCTTTCCACCTGGCGGTCCTCCGAGGTTACGACGTAAGTACCGTCCCTCCAGGTTTAGCTGTAACTGTTAATCCTGACTGTCTTACCAGATGAGATGAATTACCTCATCTGTCACAAAAATGCAGTAAAATAATCAGTTTCTCAAATCCCACATCTCCTCCATTTGCATCTGCAGTCGTCACTGTAACTACTTTCAGTATTACCAATACAACAATGTTTACATATGCTGTTCACAATGGAAAAGAGTCACAATAAGAGTGTACAAGCTGATGAAGTAAAGTTGAGAAAAAATGATTTTGACATTTAGAGGTGAAATGTCCAAAAGAAGCTGCACCTCATTATGAGTGAGATGCATTTTTACACTCGATGTAACTGTGAGCTCAGTGTCCTTGATTATCTGGCTGTGTACCCTATGACTGCTCCGATGGCAAAGGCACTTAGAACCACCGCAGGAAATAAACAGCGTGCAGTGTTTATATGTGCAGATCACAGTGCTCCTAACTCAAACACGTAACCGAACCTTCAGTCGGAGCATGTAAACTTCCTAACTCAGAACACTGAAGTGAAGGTGACAGTGCCACGTTGGAAGGATTGCAATTACATGTAAACACCTCAGTGTGTGTGTGCACAGATTCAGACATTTGGTATTTAAACAGCAACAAAAACTATCACTATTGCTACGTCTCAATTCAGAGATTTCCGTTGTGCACACAATGCACTTGTACGAAGTGAGTGAATTTCAGCAGGGTAGGGTGTTGTCACAAATCGAGCATAACTGTGCACTTATCGGAAATGACGATCATAATATTTGACTGCTTCGTCTTTTTTTAAATGGCAAATTGCAGCCTGATGGAGCATTCCTATCAGCATTTGACCGCAATTGTCAACCGCCAAAATATCTGCCAGCTTGTTTGCTTGTTTACCAGAGCAACCGCAACTGCTGCAGCTATCTTGGCTGCCGTTTTCAAAGGTTTGTTTGTCCCTCTTTTTCCGCTATGTAGCTCAGATGGCGACCACTGAGGGTGAGAAGTGTCAAGTGTCCACCTTTATGAGTACACCATCATTTTGCCATAATTGTTAGTGTGAACACACCTATGCATTCAAGATAGTACAGAAGAACTTGAATTGAGTCACAGCATATTATTAGTGTTACTGTTGTTATTCTTTTCCCATTTTTAGATGTAGCTTCCTATTTAATCGGGATTGGACTGGCTCTCGTCCCTTTTGTATACTTCACTGACTTTGCTGTATTGCAGGACTGCAAAGGTCAAAGTAAACAGCTTAGCTGGAGTACAGCTTGTAAATATAGCCAGTGTTGATGCTGCTTTTAGAGCACTTCACTTCAGAGAGACGTCCTGAGAGCACAGCCCAGTTAGCTCTTGTATTTAAGTCAGTAATTCTTCACAACTGCGCCAAATTATCTGCTGCTCTGACAGAGAGGCAAACATTTATGTGCACACAGCTCTGTTGTTCTCCCGCCCCTCCTTTTTTTTTCTAAGTATGTCCAAGTATCTGAAGTCTGAGTGATGAGAAGCGAGGATTTAGGCATTTTAAGTCGGATCACTGGCTGTTTTTGTTATGATTTTGGTCGGTTGTCCTTGATAGTTCATAGTCCATTTACATGCCTCTTGTTTGTCATATAGTAAACAACCTCTTCTATTCAAATATAGGTGGACTGTCCAAGAAACCTGGCCAAGTCTGTGACCGTCGAGTGAACCACACCGTGCATCACATAACAACAAAGCCCGGCAGACGCACATTCAAACGCGTACAGACGGTGAGGGAGCGTCTGTATGCAGAAACCAAGAGAAGACAATGTCCCGTTTATGTGTCTCGTGTCTCGGCCCTTTTTAATGCAAACTTTTACTCGACAGTTGTGTATCTCACTGTTGCATATTATCTGTATCTCACTGTCTCTTTTCTCAGAAACTTTTTGGCATCATTGTCGTATTAATGTTAGAGAAGTTGTCACATACGTGGTGGCGAGGTCTGGGCTGGCACCGACATATCTTCCATTTCTTTGGGTTTGTGAAGCCGTAGCAACTGACAGTGACCGTTTTGGGTTATTTTTTACATCCATGCTGAATATTTGTAAGCAAGCCCTCCATGTTTGTGCTGATTAGTCTCACTGGGAGCATCTTGGAGCTGCTGTTAAAGCGACTGACAGAGGTTGGGTTTTAAAGACCTCACTGGCTCTTTTTTTTTTTTTTTTCTTTAGTGCAATGATTTATAGTTTAGTTTGGATATTTTTCTTTGGCAGCTAATCATTTGAAGTGTCTTTACTCCACAGTTGAAGTAAACGACCATCTTAAATCATTCCAAGCCACAGGTCATCGCTTCTTCATAATTGCAGCGCAGTTTGCCAGTTTTGACTCAGTTTTCTCTCTTGGACTTTCTTCTGAAGGACACACAACTTACTGCAGGAGCAACATCACGTTAGATCACAGAAACTTTTGTGCATACACTGCTATGTAAAATCTTCTTGGATAAGTTACAAAAGCTCGTTGTTGTGCATATACACAGTGTTTCGGACTTTAAACTCTGGTCTTGGTGGGCTTGGATAACGAGAATGAGCCTCGTTTACTGAGCCACTTACACCAGTGTTACATTTTGTTTAGTTGCAAAACACTATTTCTGCTTTTACCGTTCTCTTTACATTATACATTAAACTCTAAAGCTATGTGTGCAGTTTAGTGTTTGACTCTTTTGTTAACCTCTGTTGCCTCTCTGCTCAAAAGAGAGACCTTATCGCTGATTTAAGGTCTCCAGTTTACATTTACGATATAAAGTGAAGTTATTCAAGTGAGATGAAGTTACGTAACTGAAGCAGAAGTTGCGCCCAGTTGCCAGCCCACAGCTCGCCACCACGATCACTGCAATATTGGGACCATTTGTAGCTCTTCTTTCTTTCTTTTGTTATATTTAATTTTTTTTAAAGGAATTTTATATTATCGAAGTTATGCTTTGATTTGAAATGTGAACTGTCATTTGAAATGTCCTGTCAAACCAAAAATCTCTACAGTGGCTTTGGCAGTTGTAAACCAAAACATATATATTTTATATGTTAATCCTACACTGTAGCCAAACATGTACTGATGCTGGTAGATTGTGCGGTTTGAAGATGCTTCAAGGCCTAAAGGGGGCATATATACACAGTTTTATGGCAGTGTGTCATATTGTAGATGTCTATTTAGATAGAAAGTCAGATGCCAGCTGTGTGTGTGTGATCCCAAATGTCTTTGTTTCAAATGCCAAGGAAAGATTGATGTACACACGCGGTTGCGTAGTGAAGGAATAGGAGCTGCTTATTTTCTTTTCTTTCTTTTTTTTAAGTCCATCACATACTGAGTTTAATATTTATCTTGCTTTTGCAATCAAGCCTTAACTTTTGCATTTCTTTCCCCCCCCTGAACATTAAGCTTTTCCTGAGCCAGTGAAAAGGGTTTGAAAACTGGACAATGTTGTTACAGGTACTTTTTGTAACCCACATACTGTACATGTTGTAAGCAGATTTTGATTTCTTGACTGGAGGCATTGACAAAGGACGCTGCACTGAATCCTAGCAACATCTGTTGGAAGCTGTTGGTTTACTGAGGGAGTAGGGCACTATGTATTAGTGGAGCGATGCAATAAAGTGTCAAGTACTTCCCTTTTTACCTGTCTGAGCTCATTCGATGAGGAGGTGCAGTTGAGGGTGTACGTGGTCATAGTCCCACATGTAATCGAGCTGCTTGATTATAGATATAAATCATAATCAGAATTATTAAGATCATGATTACTCATTAACAAACAACAAACATCCATTTACTGGATTTTCTTGAGCATATTTCAACTGAAAAATAAATGCAACAAAAGAAACAGAATGATTAATATGTATACATTTATGAAATAGAAATAACTCAAATATATATAAGATCAGTTATGTTGTAACGTTGGTGCATGTCAAATTTGATTAATCACACAGCCCTAGTGCCAGACATCGTGCTTGGTTAGACTCAGCAAATGTCACAATTATTTTATTAGAATAAAAACAAGCAGTAGAAATCCAGTTAAACTTACATGTGGAATAATATTTAAAAAAAAGTTTACAATCATTTTTGGTTAGTTTGACCACAGTTTATACAAAGAGTCCTGGAGACATTCAGGTGCTGCCCATGAGTGATGACAGATCCCAAACAATTCCAAGTACCTGAGTGGAGTAGCCAGTTACAGTCTGAAAGGTGGACAGTAATGGTCTGATGCATCCACATAAAGTCGTAATGGTGGAGACTCTGTGTCTGAAGTTCCAGCACTGAGCTGACAGGGCCAAAATGGTCACACAAACAGACACTGAACATCGGCAGAGTGCAGGCACGGCGTGCAGCACCGACTTCACAGTCCTCCCTCCACACACAGGAGAGCAGCTGTTGTTTCTGAAGGTCTTTGATGAAGCCCAGGTGGAGCAGCTCTGGTGTCCATGTTGTCCCTCTCGTGAGAAGAGCACACCTGCCAGCGTTCGCTTGAGGAATGTGTTCAGCCTCAGCATGGTTGAAAAGTAAAAAGCTAAACTGTTGGTGAAAGCGAGAGCAATTATCAGAAGGATTTCATTGCACTGACTAACCACAAAGACGGCTTCAAGTGCAGCTGCGGAGTAATTACAGAAGACGGCCACAGCTTTGAACAAACACAGCCTCCATTCTCCAACCACTCCATTCTCCATCTGAAGCATTTCAGGTAACATCCTCTGTGCTGCAGCCAAGTCCTTCACCTGAATGTACAAACCAGCCACAGCTGCTTTGTGATGTCTGAGTGATTGGATAACTATTAGCAGGTGCTTTCATCACTTGTGACAAGGCTTGAATATGGTAGGTATAATTTTTTTTTGACGCCACAACAAAGGCACAGGTGTAACCAATCACACTGATGATGGCTCCATTGTTTTAAAGTGTCCCATTGAGCCACCAGGAGCCTGAACCTGGAACACCTCAGTGAATCACAGCCATTGTTATTGTGATTAACTACACCTCCAATTTTCATCTCAATGACGAGCCAAAATGTCAGCTGTGAAAACAGCCCACAGGAGGGAGAGATGAGTTTGTTCAGTTTTACTTTCAGAAGTTGCTCTCCATTTTTTCCAGTAGACCTGTTAAAAAATGTTTTAATCTGTAATCATACAAAAACATGAGGAATACATCTAAGAAAAGAACAAAAGAGGTACATATACTTACATTAAAAAGAGATTTTTAAGGCGTTGTAGATGACCATGGGCCTGATGGCTCTGATTCATCAGTCCTTTCAGTGTTTCAAAGTATAGTTTTATTTCATTCTTGAATGCGTGAATATTGGGTTTCCTTTTAGACCGTTGCATTCATGGATCTGAAACTTTCCATTTAAAATAAGACGTTTAAAAATAAAGACAACTTCTGTCCAGATTCTTTTTCTTTTTTTTATGACATTCAGATTTCAGCCTCAGTGTAAGAAGTGTAAGCCTGTGACATCAGCAGCCCAATTACTGCAACTGCAGTCAGCTGACACACCAGGTATTTATGAGGTGTTGTTTCCTGCGTGCTACTGATGATGGTTTTAAAATAAAACTGAGAGCTTGAAACTGCAGTAATGCCTCTGTCCCTTTTTTGGTCCCTTTTTAATATTTTTTTTATAGGTTAGTAAGTGTGATCAGTGGTGGAATGTACATTTATTCAAGTACTGTATTTAAGTACAATTTTGAGTACTTTGCATGAATATATACATTTTATGATACTTTATACTTGTACTCCAGTACAGTTGTCACAGGGAAATATTGTTTATTTTATTTAAATTTATTTGATAACTGTAGTTACTAGCAATTTTGCGTTTAGATTATTAATACAAAATATAAATCAACTAATAAATTATGATGTATTACTCTAGGTTAAGCTATCCAGCAGTATATAAAGTGATTTAAATTATCCCCACATTTACCAGCTACAGAATAGAAGTGATGAACACATTAATGCATCACTAATTTTAATTCAGTAATATAATACACTGCTCAAAATATCAAGGGAATACTTAAGTCACACATCAGGTCTTGATGAATTATTCAAGCTGAAAATCTTTACTGATGTACATTGTATAATTTGTTAAGAGCAAAATGATGTAACAGCGGTCAGTGGAAACCACAATCATCAACCCACTGAGGGCTGGATTCGAAATCACACCGAAAATCTAAGTAAAAAATTGAAATCACAGGCTGATCCAAGTTGCATGAATTTTATTACGGCAACTCATAGTGTGACTCAGTAGTGTGTATGGCTCCTGTGTGCCTGTATGCACTTCCGACCATGTCTGGGCATGCTCCTGATGAGTCAGCGGATGGTGTCCTGGGGTTTCTCCTCCCAGGCCTGGATCAGGGCATCAGTGAACTTCTGGACAGTCTGTGGCGGTACTTGGTGGCATCGGATGCACTGATACATAATGTCCCATAGGTGCTCAGTTGGATTTAGGTCAGGGCAACGAGAGGGCCAGTCAATGGCATCAATACCTTCATCATCCAGGAACTGCCTACACATTCTGGCCACATGAGGCCGAGCATTGTCCTGCACCAGGAGGAACCCAGGGTCCACTGCACCAGCGTAAGTTCCGACGATCACTCTGAGGATTTCATCCTGGTACCTAACAGCAGTCAGGGTACTGTTGGTTATGACATGGAGGTCTGTGCAACCCTGGCCCATAGTCAGAAACATGCACACCAGTAGCCTGCTGGAGGTCATTTTGTAGGGCTCTGGCAGTGCTCCTCCTGTTCCTCCTCACTCAAAGGAGCAGATACCGGTCCTGCTGCTGGGTTGATGCCCTTCTATGACCCTGTCCAGCTGTATTTGTGTAACAGTCGGTCTCCTGGTATCTCCTCCATGCTCTTGAGACTGTGTTGGAAAACACAGCAAACCTTCTTGCAGCCGCACCTATGGATGTGCCATCCTGGAGGAGCTGGACTACCTGTGCAACCTGATTTGCCTGCAGGTACTGCCTCATGCTACCAGTAGTGACCAGGACACTAGCAGAACACAAAACTAGAGAAGAATCAGTCAGGAAGGATAAGGAGAGAGCAACTGTCTGTGACCACCACATGTAAAACCATTTCCTTTTTGGGGGTTGTCTTGCTTTTGCCTCTCCATTGCACCTGTTGTAACTTTGATTTGCACCAAAACAGGTGAAACTGATTCACAATCATTTATGCTTCCTAAATGGACAGATTGATATCCCTGAAGTTAAACTGACTTGGTGTTGTACTGTGACCAAGTGTTCCTTTATTTTTATTTTTTTAGTAGTGCATATATACATCTGAAATGGGCCATTCTACATAATAAATACCGTCACTTTTGGTACTATTACTTTGATAGTATATTTTTATGCCATTACTTTTGTACTTTTACTTGAGTAAGATTTTTTAATGCAGGACATTTTCCCTCTTACCTGTAGATCTTGTTGTGAGCAGTTTCATGTAGGAACTATTTTCTTTCTACCAAACTACACCTACCAAGAGTAACACAGTGCAGAAGGAAGCATCTATGGAAAAGAGGCTTGTGCTCGTGACAGCGCGACAGTCCTCCTTAGCTGACCTTTAATGTTAGCTAGCTCACCTGAAATCCTCTTAATCCTTAAGTGTGGTGGATTGTGGAAGACCAGCGTGGTGATAGAGTTAGTGAGTTTAGTTTGGTAGAAAGACCCTACATGAAACTGCTCACAACAAGCTCTGTGAGTAACCGAGTAACCTGGTCATGATTCCTGGAAAGAGACATTGCTGTTGAGTTTTTCAAATGTATTTTTTGGAGCTTTGAGCACCACAAGCTGAGTGCCTTCTAGTTCCATTATATTCAAGAGAAGGCAGACATCTCTATGGCTAATATCTCCAAAACTCAGCAACTCACACCAAAACAGTCTACACTGATAAACATCACTACATTAAGGCTTGTTTAATTAGTTCAAATACCCTGGTTATTATCGCTGATGAGTAATATTAAGACAGAGATAAGCTCATAGATTCAGTTTGAATACTGGCTGATTACAGTGCACAACCTACAAGAACACATGAGCTGATTTTTGATAATCTAATCTACCATGCAAGCTGTATGTAGGCCAGTCTCTAGTGAGTGTTGTATTTACACAAAGCCAACCTCACTTAGAGTGAGAGAATTTTTTTTTTTTCAATAAACTGTCAGTCACTAATTAAGGTCTACAGATCATCTCTGATTTTAATCTTTTTATACTGATGAAGAACTCCACCAAAATTCTTCCAACTAAATTATATAAAAGGAGACAGCACCCAGCAGAACACTGGGGCCTATTGTTGTTGGATTTTTATCATATGGGAGACGTCTGTGTCATGATCTGTGATGTAATGTTTATATATGTGTATGTCAGACATCTGTGCTGTAATAGTTAAGACACAGTGGAAACAAAACCTGGCAGCACACTCGAGGCATCTTACATTGAGTTTGTCTGACATGGAAAAGTCACAGAAAACAGCCTGACTTAAACTGTCCCTGCGTACTGTCAACTTCAAATCTTAATCAAAGTCACTCTCTTTGAGAAATTCAGAAGCTGCGTCTCGAAATTCCACTCTTTCCCGTCCGCTGTCCCCAAATTATGTCACGTACCATTCAGGACGCCTTTCCTGCAGCCTGTCCACATTTCCTAAGGATTAGATGGTGTCTAATATTTTCCAAGATAGCTCACTCCATTCGTGCATGTGACATAATGCAACATATGAACATCTGGGATTAGTTAGCCGTGCTCTGCGTATTCTTTTCTCTCTTTTTTTTCCATCACAGGGAGTGAGTGAGGTGCTCTGTACTTTTTGCAAATAGCCACTGTACACTGCATGAACCCGGTGATCCCGGTGGCAATATCAGTCGTCTAACTTACCGTGGAATGAATGAAAATAGAATTAAAAGTTCAATTAGAGTGTAACAGAATATCTTAACATACTGTAAAATAACTTACATGTGGGAGACGTTATGCAGAGTTTGTAAAAGGAGGAGCACTTTAGATTAAAAGTGACTCAAGGAAATATGAGGGTAAACCCATTAAAGACTTTACAGGATTTTGATGGAAGCTACAAGAGCACAGTGACTGTTTACACATCATCAGGAAGTAAATCACAACGGTTTACAGGTCAGTAACTGTATCTGAAGAGAAATACAGAAAGACAAAGACTCCAATTTAAATTGTTTACTTTCATTTTGAATGAAACAAACGAAGGCGTGTACACAGTGTACTGTATTGGTGGAAAGTTACATAAGGTCTTTTCAGTTTTGCCATGACATTTATATAAGACATTGAGTGAATCGCTAGAGATTGCTAAAGATGAGTCTGCAATCTTAATTGCTTTCTGCAGAGACTCCTCTGATCACCATCAAAGAGCAGCTGCATATTAACCTCTAATTCAATCTATGCTGAACTTTGTTTGACCCATGAAACAGAATGCTTTAATTGAAAGCACCATGTGCAAAAAAAAGAACTGGATTATTTTGTTTCAGTTGATTAAACTGGCTGTCATGAATACGTATAGTCGACTAGTCTTTTCCTTTTTGGCATACACACACACCCAGATATCTGACACAAATGGTTATATCAAAATACTTCATAAA
This sequence comes from Epinephelus moara, assembly GCF_006386435.1. Taxonomy (NCBI): domain Eukaryota; kingdom Metazoa; phylum Chordata; class Actinopteri; order Perciformes; family Serranidae; genus Epinephelus; species Epinephelus moara. The sequence goes on from NC_065513.1 coordinate 16,246,383, forward strand.
AACAACTTTTGCTGGAGGCTGTGGGTGGATGAGCAAGATGATGTGCAAAGCTTTTCCCTGACTCTGACATACTTTTTGTTCACATACTGATAGACAGTGTATGCAGTGATTGCAGTCATCTCGGCCAGGTCTGTCATAGTAATGTTTGGTGACTATGTCTAAATTCACTGTTTACTCTGATGTGCACAAAAAATAGGCCAGCTGTGACTCACATTAGGCCGGTTTAATACATGTCACGGAAGTCAAAAGTTGCAGGAACAAGTTCAGATACGTAGCGTTGCTGTTTAAATACACATACTGTACATGTGTTTATCAGCAATCATTGTTTGTCTAACCTCAACAATGAAAAATGTGGTCTACTCGACAATAAAAGTACAAATAAAAAATGCATTTATGTTGTATAAAACAAGGTAGAAATGTTAGAAAAAGAACAACTCAAACACTATTGCATGCAATTGCTCAACATTCAAGAGTACAAAAACAGGGATTTTTTTCAGATTCTTCTAAAACATCCCGTGTGGAACATTTGCAATATGAGTCTTTTATCTCTTATCAGGGAAGATAGGAATGTTACTCAGACATATTTTAGTGTCATGATCATTTTGACTGTGCTCCTTATACAAAGGCATCAGAACAAGCTGTTTTTCCTCTGCTCGGTCAGGATTCGTCCAATCTTGTGTGCTCGTGGAGGGGACAACTGGGCCTGCAGCAGCTCTGAGGACCATGGAGGCAAATGTTTTTGAGCCGGCCCGCATGACCTCATTTGTAGGGAATGTCTGTGTAATTCAAGCATCAGAGCAATTGCACTGTTGGGCTAAATGTGTACCAAAGTCACTGTAGACAAATAGCAAAAAACAAGTCCTCTCTGCTCCACTTCACAAGGCAGAAAAGCCACAGCCCACTGAGGGTGGCATGCGGCACTCGCATGTCCTCGCAGGTACAATCAATGATGGTCATGTGCTGATTGTTGGTGGGACTCTGAGTTGCCTTTTTAAATCCTGGTAAACTCTCTCCCATCTGTGCCCGGAGCTCTACAGGCCAGGGCGAGGCGGTGGGCGAGCAGGTGGAGGGGCCCGTCCTGGAGGAGGTCCCTGCGGAAGAGGAGGCAGGGACCCAGTCGGGGAGGCAGAGGGTGGAGGAGTAGGTGGGAGCGCTGGCGGGGCAGGTATGTGCAGGGCTGTTGGAGGAAGGGCCCGGGTGGGAGGTGGTGTGTAAGGGGGAGGCGTGATGGGAGGGGAGGGAGTGTTGGAGGTGGGAGGAGGCGTTGGAGGCAGCAGGGGAAAGGTGGAGAAGGAGAATGATGGAGATGATGGAGGGCTGTTGGGGCTCGGTGGTAGGGTGCCCTGCGGCGCCGGCGGGCTCCTGACGGGAGGGTTGTAGATGGGAGATTGCTGGTTGTTGTAGTTTGGGTAGCGAGGAGAGGGAGACTTTGTGCGGGTGAAGTTCATGCATCGGCCCTGAAATTTGAAGACACATCAGATTTAAGAGGAAATTAGTGATGATAAACAACATACTGTATGAACAACAACTATGTTTCACTTTTATGATCTCACTTAGATTCAAGGTTTTTTCCTCACCACATTTCCATTTCTATGATGCATATATTATGAGATGGACGTATCCAAGTATGTCTATATGATGAGTGATTGGTCCAGGATTTGTGTGTTATGTGTAACACAAGCCCCCAGGACCAGCACTTAGCTTTGAAGCCAATTTTACATAGTGGCCAAATGTGGAATTGCAACATCCAGGTCTGTCAGGTGATGCCATGGGACCCCAAAAAACTTTTGAATGAATGAATTATGGGCGGGACTTCTGGCCCTGAACCAGAGCTGGTGCATTCCTGTGGTAACAATATGTTAATCCTCTTTTCTAGAACGACTGGAGAGTAAAACATTGGGATAATATGATCATACGTCAGCCATATCAAAGCGCTGGATGTTTACCTTTTTAACCAAGCGCGTTAGCATTAGCTTGCCCTCCTACGTTAACGTTGTTAAATTTAACGAAGCTCAAGCTGGACTGCGGCAAACATATACTCCTTCTAAAAGATGATTCATGATTTTCTATGACTCATAAACAGACAGTAACGCATTTAAAATTCGAACATTTAAGATAATTCAGTATTAATTTTAGCTCCATGTCAATTGAATTTGTGATATTTCCCAGACTATGGTGTTCTGAATAACCAAACGGTGCATTCCAGTGCTCTGTATTCACGAACAGTCCCATTTGTGGCATAGTACAGTCACTAAAGCATTCTATCTGACAAGCTAACAGATTCTGCTGTAGCATTACTATATACTCTTGTAACTCTTGTAACAGTAGCTAAAGCATGTTATCCAACAAGCAAACGCTGACAAATATACCCAGCCAATATTTGTATGAGGGGCACATATCGGTCATAAATGGACGGAAAAAATGGGCCCTGTATGGGTTTGAAAACAGGTTTACCATTTGCCCTATGCCAATTGCCCACATGGGTGGGTTTACCCAAGTGGGCCCATGATAAGATGCCCATTTCCCACTTTGTACCCAGGTAGCCCTAGCATAACTAATGCAGGGCCCACTTTATTAAAGCAAACCATGTGGGCAACTGGCACGGGGCCATTATGGAACCCACACACAAATGTTGGCTCGGTAGCTCCCTAAAACTTTTTGAAATTCACAGACACCAACAAATTGGTAGCTTAAGTAGCCTTATAAGCAGGTGAGAAAGAAAAAAATATATTTCGTTAATTAAAAACTACATTTCTTTTTACACTCAGTTTTAGTTATTAACTATAACTATTTTTTTTTATTCATTCAGTTACATCTTTAAATTTTCTGATAGGCCTTACTACTGTAATTACATGTCAGTTGATGTGGCAATCGCCGAACTGTGTTTATCTAATGCCAGACATTTCCTGAAATGTTCTGTAGGACTTATACCGCACACATTCTGACAACTGTATGTAATGAATATAATATTTTGCAACTGCTGTGTTTGCTTCTCATTATGCCTCTTTAGTCCAAAACATTTGTTTCATCCGCAGCTTGGAAAATGACATCCTTGGTTGAACAACTTTTCTTTTCTAAATCTGATCTCTTCGACAAAACACACAGCTTTCCTCCTGTGACAGCTAAATTCGTCTAAGAAATAAAAATGTCCGAAGCTGCTTTCTGTTAAAATTCACATGGACTGATGACTACAGCAGATGGTACTGTGACTCCGCTTTGCTGTTGTCAACACACACCTACATGACTGTGTTTTAATGTCAACATACCTCTATAAACGCTGTAATTCTCAATCACAGCTTCAGTTAGAGGCAATTATGCATATGTTCTACTCAGCCTGACAAAATGACCTGCCACCACTCTCCCCCTGTCCAAACCAAAGTGAGGTCATGCAACAGAGACTATCATATTCCAGAAACAAGCTACACCCCGAGAGCAGCTGCACTGAGGGGATCAGGGAGTTGCAGTGGGCTGATAAGGGATGACAGCACTGCTCTGTGCCTCTCATTTACCAACGGGGCAAAATGACCTCTGAGACAAAACCATCCAAAATGTTGCGTACGTATATGCATATACACAGCAAGGATGAAAATATAAGCTCAACCAGTATTTTCATTCCTGAAGTGCCTGAGGGACAGTGAATATCATGGATCTTAACAATCTTGGACTCCTGCACTGTATCAGTCACAGCTCACCTAAAAATTACTCAACACTGAAGAAAATATGTGATAGAAAAGTGTTTTAACCTGGCATGTTGTGCCGTGTTTGATTCCTTAATTACTAAAACCCCCCCATCTTTAGAGTCTCAGAAATACATGACACGTTACAGGAACCTGACTCAAGTTTCTCTCAGGCAGGCAGTAAGATCAACTGGCCTCCTCCCTCCCACTGCTGCATTCATTTAGGGGAAGTTATAAAAGCAAGGCTTTGACAAGAGTCTCCTAATTGTAACCAGAACAAGCTTGTTTACTGCAAATCATCAAGGATAGTAGAGCCGAGCTGTTTTTCCAGTGAACTAATGAAGAGCTTTATAGTGTGGAGGACTCACTTGTACACTTCTAATTACAGAGTGGTGTGTTAACTGCACTTACTGTACTGGGGGGGAAAGCAAGGTTTGTAGCCCTCTGAATATTTCATAGTTTGACTGTAAGTGTAGTAAAGTGAGCCGGTCCACCTGATTGGTTCAGCTTCAAGGCTGATTAGTTTCATGTAGGCCTCAGGTGTGCTCCTCTAAATAAACTGAGAATGTTGTAGACTGCCAGCGCATTTCCTCAGTGTCTAACTCCACTGCATGTTAACTGAAAGTAAGACAAAACTGGCCCTGCTGGCTGACTGGCAAAATTACAAGGGTTCATTTGATGAATCTGAAAAGATGCCAAAGCTTAAAGAAGCTGTATGTGACATTCACAGCATATCTATGGGTACATTGCATCATGCTATCGTGTCTTCTTGCTTCCCTCACTTGATTCCTTCTCGTGCTTGTGTCTTAGTCCCACCCATGGGACATGTGAGTGGAGGAGTTAAGGAGGACAAGCAAGGATGGAGGAGCCAAAACTGCCAAATGAGAAATCCTTGTCTCTATTCATTCATAAGTGATGTCAGTTACAGATGATGTGCTGCACAGCTGTATCACTTGTCAATATCTTTAACAGATAGATAGATAGATAGATAGATAGATAGATAGATAGATAGATAGATAGATGTGTTTTTAGATAGATGATTTATGTACGGATCATTGTTATTTGTTAGGATTACTTAGCTATTTATTTTCTTGCATTATTGTTATCTGCACAATACACCACATGCATACATGCATTTAAAGGATTGGAAGATCCTTTAAATGCATGTATGCATGTGGTCATGGGAGGAGAGAGGAGGCAAGGAAGCATAAGTAAGCATGATGAAAAGGACCCTATGATTCAGAGTCTGGTGTGGGATAATCAGCACATGGTGCTATGTGCACCTGTGCTAGCAGCTAGCAGCTAATGGTGCTAACTCAGTAAACAAGCTAACAACAGCAACAGTGCTGACAGAGCTAACATTGTAACCTGGGTGACTACCGGAGGGTAGGAGCTACATTTCATCCCAAAGTCAGGGGTAACGGCCATATGAGCGCAGGGCAGAGCAGCAGCGATTAGCTAGCTGGTGGGACACACTCACCGGACTGTCTACCACAACAAAGAACAGAGAATCTTGGATTACAATACACACAGACGTAGTGTTACTTCATTCTCTGCTCAGAATGCCATCACTCCTTTGTAGACCTAATATACATGACTTTAACGCAACGTCACTCACTGCCGTCACAACGGCCACGCCCCCTTTTAGGTGAAAGTTTTGAACTCGACCTGGGAGAGACACTAGTTGTGGCTAGGAGTTCATAATGCCGAAAAGTTGCTGCATTGTTCACTTCACAGCAAACAAAAAAAAAAAAAAAAACAGAATTGCGATTTTCTTTGCTCCTGGATAGAGTGAAGAATGGGGAAAGAAGAAATCTGTGGCTCACAACCATCAAACGGCAGGGTAAAGACGGAAAGCTGTGGGATTCAGCCAGTCACTACACCTACATCTGTGGCAGGCACTTCATCACAGGTTAGTTGGCTAACGTTAGCTAGCTAGCTAAAGTCAGTTGATCTCAACAATAACATATTCAAAGCCAAGAAGTTAATTCTAATGAATGATGTAATGAATTGACAGGACATGAATTGAATGAATGAATTGACAGGACGGTGAACATAAACCAAGGAATAGCCTTTGCAGCAAAATGATTAACTATAGTAACATAGCTAGAGAAAAGTTAGCCTCAACTGAGACTTGATGACTGTTGTTTTTATGACTTAAACAATAATTGTCATAATCATAACATGAACAGTCATGGAGTCTACACAGAGGCTGGCAGCTGAGCTGAAAAGGGCACACACCTCCTATCATTTTCACTTTCTCGTCATACCGAAGGCGATCAGGAGGACCTCTTAAACTCTCTCCATAGCATGTAGCCTGACTGGCCATTTCATCCGAAGGGGAGAGATTCAACTGATTTTTTTTTATTTAAACTTTATGTGTGTGAAGCTCTGATTTTGAATTTGCCACCAGTCAAAAAGCCCATGTTTCTATCACCTATGACGTCATCGGCGTGCGACCTGTTGTAGTCCGTTGTAGTCCCGTTTAAGCCATGTATTGCCATTCTGTTGCTAGGGCAACAGCTTTGGTCCCTGCTTACTTCCTGTCAGTTACCACATTCACAAACATTCCAACAGGAAATTGACTTGGACCCATTAAAATGTGTATGTTGTCAAGTTTGAAACAGTCCATATCTTTACATAGTAAATAGTTCTTTGCTGCTACATTAATGTTCAGAGTGTCGCATACATCTACTTTAAGTCATGTAGCTAAGTAATTATTTTCATACCACCTATAACAGACTTACCACCTATAACAGAATTTTAATAACTGGTGATTTTAATTTACATGTTGATAATACCTCGGATCCAATGTCCAGAGAATTTTTAAACCTTTTAACCTGCATGGATTTTAAACAGCACGTCACACAGCCAACTCATAACAGAGGACACACCCTGGACCTGGTCATAACCTATGGCCTGTCCACTGGTGTGTCCTCTGTTGTTGACCTGGCTGTGTCTGACCACTACTGTGTGTATTTTAACATCACCAGTTTTAGCCATCAGGAGGCCCTGGTGAGAACGGTGAGGAAACGCTACCTAACTTCTGAAGTGGCTGCAAATTTTATCGAGATTTTACAGAGCACTCCTGCTGAAATTTTACCTGCACCCTGTGATTTTATTGTGGACAATTTTAACAGTAAATTAAAGTCAACACTTGACTCAGTGGCTCCACTTTTAACCAAAATCATAAAAACAAAACCTA